>NC_065590.1:4251578-4555263 GCF_024542745.1 Macaca thibetana thibetana
GAAAGCAAGATGTTTTCGTCTTTTCTTCCTGAGGTATCTCTCACATATGGTTAGAAAGGCCTGCAGTCTAAGACTAACTACTAGAATTCTATTAGCACTGAGAGAAAAGTACAGGCCCAGGAGACTCAAATCTTATAATATGAAAATGGGGCAGAAAAGAATTATTAACAAATGGAAAATGTGGGGCTGCTAATGTTTTTCTTCTACAATTCTGAGTCATTTTATCATGTATGGAAGGCCCTTAAAGATTCATTTTAGCTCCTGATACAGACATTACTTGACTCATGGCACACAGTGGGATGAAAACTGGCCTGGTTAATTGCAGTGCCAGGCTTTCCGGAAGGAAGTAGAAGTTATTTTGATTGCTGAAAATCAGAAAATGTGTTTCAAAAGCCTTCACATTTTGCATAGCCCTTGACTTAGCCCTTCACTTAGATTGTTCTGAGGAAATAACCATTTATATGCGTGAAGATTTAACTGTAAGAGCGTCCATTATAACATCACTTATAATTCTACAAAATCTGCAAAAAGCCTGTGTTCTCAGGCAAGATAAGTATATTATAGTAGAAAATAATGGAGCAAAAATGATGCTGCTGATGGATATTTCATAGTATAGAAGAACATTCATGCTGTATTTTTAAGTTAAAATATGTTTAATACAGTTTTCATATTTTTAAAAAGAGTATATATTTATGGTATATGATATAGTATATATTTATGCATTGATAAAAGACCAGAAGGATAAATACCAAATGTTGACAGTGGTTATCTCTTCAAGATTATAGGTGATTTTATTTTCTAAAATAGTTTCTAATATTTGCATTTAAAGAACTTTTAGCTTATCTGTGGTTTAAAAAACTTTTTAAAACATCCATGCCTTGTTTGTAATACTAAAAGTAGAACCAATTGGCCAGGCACGGTGGCTCACGCCTGTAATCCCAGCTCTCTGGGAGATTGAGGCAGGCGGATCACTTGAGGTCAGGAGTTCGAGACCAGCCTGGCCAACATGATGAAACCCCATATCTACTAAAAATACAAAAATTAGCCGAGCGTGGTGGTGCACGCCTGTAATCCCAGCTATTTGAGAGGCTGGGGCAAGAGAATCTCTTGAACCCAGGAGGTGGAAGTTGCAGTGGGCTGAGATCATCGCACCACTGCACTCCAGCAGGCCGGGCAACAGAGTAAGACTCTATCTCAAAAAAAACCAATTGTTCTGTAAATTGCTTTCAGCAATTGAGATGTGAATAAATATGGACACTGGCTGTGAAAACTTCCAGATATCTAACATTTGGGTGGTTTGTTTTTGTTTTCTCCTCTGCACCCTCTGGGGGTAAATCTTGTCCCCCAAATCCTCCCTGACCTGTTAGCTGGCCAAGGCCTGGGAAACAAGTCACAACAATAACCATGATAGAGATCCCAGGCCAAGGGACATTTATGATAATGGTGGCTGCCCAGCATCTTTTGACCAACCCTTTCAAGTTTGGAGAAAATTATTGTAAGCCCGAGGGGTTCTTCCTGTCTGCTGCAGAGACAAAACCAATTCGCTGAGACCATGGTATTGTAGTAGAGAAATCATTTAACTAGTGCAGAGCTAGCCAAGCAAGGGGACTGGAGTTGTTACTCAAGTCAGTCTCCCTGATAACTCAGAAGCTAGGGTTTTCATGGATAATTTGGTGGGCAGGTGGCTAGAGAATGGGTGCTCCTGATTGGTTGGGGGTGAACTCATAGGGGTATGGAAAACAGAACAGTCTTCACATGCTGAGTCAACCCCTGGGTGGGGGGGTCACAGGACCAGTTGAGTCATGAGTTCTGGATCCAGGTGGTCGGTTGCCGGAATGCAAAAAAATGAAAAATATCTCAAAAAACCAATCTTAGCTTCTACAATAGTGATGTTATCTATAGGAGCAATTGAGGAAGTCACAAATCTTGTGACTTTTAGCCGCATGACTCCTGAGCAGCAAGAAATTATAGAAAGGCAACCTAAGGGACAATGGCTGGTTACATTTAGCTACACCTACATTTTAGCAGAATTCAGGCCCCTCCCGTAATCCTAATCTTGTGGCCTTTCCTTAGTCTTACAAAGGCAGTTTTGTCCCTGAGCAAGGCAGGAGTTCATTTTAGGGAAGAACTATTAGCATCTTTGCTTCAAAGTTAAACTATAAACTAAATTCCTCCCATGGTTAACTTGGTCTATGCTCAAGACATGAGGACGGCCAGCCTGTGAGGCTAGGGGCAAGACGAAGTCAGCCTTGCTAGGCTTCTCTCACTGTCATAATCTTTGCAAAGGCAGTTCCACCTGTAATCTATTTCACAAATGAAGAAGTCAGAATTCCGGGCTTCCTCATTGATGGAAGCAGGGTTGGTAGCCACTAGATGTGCTATGCACAGCTTCAATTCACACATAAGCAACGTGAGGCCACAGGCTGCGTGTGATGCTTCTGTATGGCTGGTATGGGCCAGGCAGAGGTGTTGGATTACAAGGAGAAGTGGTTGCAAAGATAAGTGTGGGACACAAGTGACATGACAAAAGGAATTCTGGGAAATGTAGTTCAGCCAAGTAGAGCCATGCTGGGGGTAGTTGCAGGGGAGGGGGTTGTTGGGAGTCTTGGGGTGTTGGGGAGTTTGTTGGTCACAGGCCAGGAGCTGCAGAGGGTAGAAGGGAAGGGTTTCAGTGGGAAGTTACAGGGTTGGGGTACAGTTTGTACTTAGCAAAGTGGGGAAAAGAACTCCAGGGATGGAAGGATGGAGACAAAGATTGAGATCCTGAAGAGGACTGAGATCAGTCTTGATCAGTTGGTCTTGGTGGTCTCTAAGTAGAAAGTTCAATTTTCTGGTCCAGAGTACTTAGTTTGCTCTTACAGGGTGTGGGACAAGAACTCCCTCCTGCATTGAGGGAGGTAGCAGTAACCTGGCAGGGGTGGGGAAGGAGTGAGACACTTCTCTGAGGAGAGGTGGAGGTCTCAGAGTGCTCCCCCCGGAAAAGCACCTTGTGATTTAGGGGCAAGGTTTACCACCTTGTTGTGTATAATATAAGAGAATTAAAGGTAGCCTAAATATCCCACAAAGGGGGTCTCTGTAGAACACTCCAGTTGCCCCATAAAATGGAATCACCTGAAACCATTACTAGTGATACCATGTGAGAATATTTAAAAATAAAAGAAGGATCCCAGGAATATGAAGGCGGTAATGGCAGCATAGTTTTTCAGTCTTTCAAAATATCCACATAAAAAACAGAGTAACAAGCTAGTAAAGCCAAAACCCACAAACAACATTTGCAACAGAAGGTGAAAAGGCATTACCACAAACCTCAAAACACCAGTGGGCAGGGGCAAACCACAGACTTGTCTCTGGCAGCATCTGTACAGGAGGAAAAGAGGGAAGTGATAAGGCAGCATCTGAAAGACCAGAGAACAGAAGCCCAAAACAGCACAGCGGACGGGTTTCTTCAAAAAGACCAAAAAAAGACCGGGCGTGGTGGCTCACGCCTGTAATCCCAGCACTTTGGGAGGCAGAGGCAAGCAGATCACTTGAGGGCAGGAGTTCAAGACCAGCCTGGGCAACATGGTGAAACCCCGTCTCTGTATTTGCCTTAAAAATACAAAAATTAGCTGGGCATGGTGGCACGTGCCTATAGTCTCAGCTACTCGGGAGGCTGAGGCAGGAGAATCGCTTGAACCTGGGAGGCGGAAGCTGCAGTGAGTGGAGATCGTTCCACTGCACTCCAGCCTAGGCGACAGAGCAAGACTCAGTCTCAAAAAAAAAAAAAAAAAAAAAAAAAAAAAAAAAAAAAAAATCCAAAAGAAATGAAAAAACAAAAAGGATTTAAGAGAAAATGACAGATATTGAAGATAAATGAAGAACAGTGATGATGATAATAAGAACCCTTGAAGAAAACCAAGGCAAGGGAACAAAACCTATACTAAAATTTGTAATTCAAGATGACTTTTCTCAAATAAAGGAAACTTGAAACTACATATGAAACAGCCCATAATGTACACCATAATCATACCGGTATTATCAACACTGAGATGAATTCTAGTAAAGTTACTGGGCTTTAATGAAAAACAAATTATTTTAGCATCTAAAAAATAAAAAGAATTCATGACTTCTGAGGGAAATGTAATTAGATTATCATCAATCTTTTTGACAGCAATTATTATGCTAGAAGAAAATGGAGGAACATAAGTATAGTCTTGATATATATATATATATATATTTTTTTTTTTTTTAATGGACAGAGTCTTGCTCTGTTGCCCAGGCTGGAGTGCAGTGGTACAGTCTCGGCTCACTGCAACCTCTGCCTCCTGGATTCAAGTGGTTATTGTGCCTCAGTCTCCCAAGTAGCTGAGACTACAGGTGTGCGCCACCATGTTCGACTAATTTTTGTATTTTTAGTAGAGACAAGGTTTTGCCACGTTGACCAGGCTGGTCTTGAACTCCTGGCCTCAAGTGATCTACCTGCCTCAGCCTCCCAAAATGCTAGGATTACAGGCATGAGCCACCACACCCTGCCAGTGTTGATAATTTCTTAAAAATGTGATATCCCTTTTAAGTTTCTTTCAATTTATAGGTTCCCCCTCCATCCTTTCATTTCTTTACAATTTGTCTATTGAAGGACCTGGTCTCTGTGACCAGAAGAGTTTCTGACAGTCTGGATTTTGCTGATTACACATTCATGGTGCAGTTCACATGTTCTCTGTCCTTTGTGTTTCCTGCCAATTGGCAGCTCCATCCAGAGACTGGATTAGAATTAGATTCAATTCCTTTGGCAAGATTCTGGGCTGTGTTTGGCCACGGGAGGCATGAGGTTTCTGGTTATCTCTTTTGTAGTCTTATCAACCATTGATGCTTAATGACTACCATTCTTTGCCAGTTGCACAATGTGATCTTCCAGTTCTAAAGTTTCTTTATCATTTATCAGTTGTGAAACTTGTACAAATAGTCACTACCTTCACTACCTCCCATCTACTATTTGGTTGCTTGAGGGTCTAGTTCATATGGCAAAGGCAGGAAAAGTGCTCGATTCTTTCTCTTTACTTACTAGTTTGCCATATAATGAATTGATTCCTCATCATCCTCTGTAGGTTAATAAGTCTTTTTTAAAAATATCATCGTGAACTTATAGACTCAAACGTATTTCAAGGGTTTCAATACATTGCAATGAACAGTATTAAAGCTTGTACTGGTTCATCTTTGATCAGTTGGAGTCTCCTTGGGCTGGCTACTGAGTCCTTTTGACATGATCCTGGTAGTCTTTGAGTGTTTCCTAACCGTCTGGTATGATAAGATGTGCTAGGTTCATCCTGTACATTTCTTATGCCAGAGCTGGAGTCATTTCCCCAAGAATCTCTGGATTATTTTTGTAAGACATGGTAATTTAAGACTTAATTATTATTTAGGCTCCAGAGAAGTTCATTGTTAGTAGGTTTCACGTTGTCTTTCTGCCTTTTCATCCAAGCTAAGAAAATATATAGAGAGAATATATATAGAAAATACATACATACGTACCTATAAGTATACTTCAAAAGTTCATACTGTTACTTCCAACTTTAATTTAAGACTAGAGCTTTTCAGTTTTTATCGATTGCATCTGCATTTCCTTTCTTCCATGTTGAGGGTCATGGTTGTGACCCTGAACTCGGAATACATATTTGGGTGAAGGAACTATGAAAAAACACAAAGATATGATTACCTTAAACGTCAGGATAGTGGTAAATGATAAAGAGTGAGAGGACTGACTGACAAAGTTCTTAACTTGGGTGGTGTTTACCTTATAATAATTCAATAAACTGTATGTTTTAATTGTGTGGTTTTCTATATAGTAGATCCCCCATCATCCTCAGGGCATTCATTTCAGGACCCCCAGTAGATACCTGAAACTGTGGTTAGTACCCACCCATATACTATGTTTTTTCAATCTGATAACCAAGATGGGCATGGAGTGAGTGAGGAGCAGGTAGTGTACACTGTGTGGACATACTGGACAAAGGGATGATTCACCTTCTGTATGGGGCAGAGTGGAATGGCATAAGATTTCATCATGCTGTTCAGAATGGCATGCAGTTTAAAAGGTATGCATTGTTTCTTTCTGGAATTTTCCATTTAATATATTTGGACCACAGTTGACCATGGGTAACTGAAACTTTGGAAAGATAAAGAGCAGATGTGGGGGACTATTGTGTCTATTTTTATTTTATAATAAAAACATTAGAAAACAATTCAGTGATCAAAGGATACAAAATTTCAGTTAGTAAGATGTGTAAATTCTGGATCATAATGACTACAGTTAAGAGTACCATATTGTATAACTGAAATTCACTGAGTGTGAATATGTGAAATGTGAAGTAATAGCAATGTTAAATAGCTTGATTGTAATGATCATTTTATAATGCATATGTATATCAAAGCATCAAGTTGTATACTTTAAATATATACAATTTCCTTTTTATTTTATTTTTTTTGAGACAGGGTCTCACTCAGTTGCCCAGGCTGGAGTGCAGTGGCACGATCATGGCTCACTGCAGCCTCAGCCTCTTGGGCTCAAGCAATCCTCCCACCTCAGCCTCTTAAGTAGCTGGGACTACAGGCACATGCCATCATGCCCGGCTCATTTTTTGATTTTTTTGTAGAGACAATGTAGAGACAATGTCACCCAGGCTAGTCTTGAACTCCTGAGCTCAAACAGTTGTCCTGTCTCAGCCTCCCAAAGTGCTGGGATTAGAGGCATGAGCCACTGCACCCAGCTAAATATATACAATTTCTATTTGTCAATTAAACCCCAATAAAGCTGATAAAGATGTAGTGAATCTATGTATTTTGATGTTAAAATGCTTATCTAAAAAAATAATAGATCATGAACATCTTTTCTTGTTTATGTAGAATACAAATACACAACAGTATATGCATAGTGTGTTCCCCTTTGTTTTAGGAAGATTCTTTTTTTTTTTTTTTTTTTTTTTTTTTCCGGAGACAGTCTCCCTCTGTCACCCTGGCTGGAGTGCAATGGCGCGATCTCTGCTCACTGCAACCTCTGCCTCCAGGGTTCCAGCAATTCTCCGGCCTCAGCCTCCTAAAGTAGCTGAGATTACAGGCACCTGCCACCACACCCAGCAAATTTTTTTTTTTTTTCGTATTTTGTATTTTTTTTTTTTTGTATTTTAGTATTGATGGGGTTTCACCATGTTGGCCAGGCTGGTCTCAAACTCCTGACCTCAGGTGATCCACCCCTCTTTGACCTCCCAAAGTGCTGGGATTATAGGCATGAGCCACTGCACCCGGCTGATATGTGGTAATTTAAAAAGAATTGAACTTTCAAAATTATGTCACTCAGAGACTAGATGATACACAAACTGGAGACTTCCTGGGAGATAACCAAAGATCTCTCCCCTTACTTCCTCTTGCAGAAATGAAGGAGTACATCGAGGAGGCCATTTCAACCCTTGACAGAGATATGCTACAGATAGTCTGTGCTTAACCATCAGGTGACATGGGAGGCGTAAAGGGGACAATTGTAAGTAAGATTAGAGAAATAGCTGTGACAGTTCCTTTATAAACTGCTTTTGACTATGTATTCTGACATTTTACTGAATATTACATTTTTAAAAGTGTTTAATTCTTTTTGAATGACCTTGTCTGTAGGCATAGCATATGTCAGGAAGATAATGAACAGAGTGCTAACCACGGTTATACGTGAGTGATGGGATTAAGTTTTTGCTTTAATTGTTTTCTTTTTACTTAGCTGAATTTCTAAAAGTTTCATCATGGCATTGAGAGAAAAAACCAAAAGCCATAAAAGAAGCAAAAGAATCACAGTACCAAAATTCTATATTTAAAATGTTGTGTTTTGTTGTTCTGGTGAATTTTTCCCCGTTTTGTTTGTTTGTTTTTTGTGGTATACCTATATCTCCCCCGTTGGATGATCTCTGGATCCCTCAAAGTTTGAGTTTCTCAGTTCTAGTGAGTTAGCATTGATGACAACGTTTAGAAAAAAACGGAAAATCAGCCAGGTGTGGTGGCTCACACCTGTAATCTCAGCACTTTGGGAGGCCGAGGTGGGCAGATCACGAGGTCAGGAGATAGAGACCATCCTGGCTAACACGGTGAAACCCCATTTCTACTAAAAATACAAAAAACTAGCCGGGTGTGGTGGCAGGCACCTGTAGTCCCAGCTACTTGGGAGGCTGAGGCAGGAGAATGGCGGGAACCTGGGAGGCGGAGCTTGCAGTGAGCCGAGATTGCACCACTGCACTCCAGGCTGGGCGACAGAGTGAGATTCTGTCTCAAAAAAAAAAAAGGAAAATATTGATTTTGCTCATATATCCATCAGAGTTCAATAAAAGAAGCACATGGCCACTAGGAGTGATATGGAGTATGAGACCTATTATGGGGCTTTGGCCTGTAATAAATCTCAAGAAAGAAAAGAAGAATGTAACATGAGGGCAGGCAGGGACAGGCTGGGATCCACAAGGAGGGACTCCCACCAGCATCTACCTCCTCTCTGCCTCCACATCGCAGACTTGGATGATGCGTTCAACCAGCGGGAAAGGCTGGTGCCCTTTGCCACAGAGCTAAATATGTACCTGGCCCAGGAGGCAGAGAATCCGGAGGAGAAATTCAGCAGGACTGGAAGAGCTGTGGGTCAGCTGCTGCCGCACCCCAAGGTGTGCCCGCAGAGCCGCAGCACCGTTCATGGGCTGCACCCGCGCCTGACACCTCACCACCACCTTCCTACTACTTCACTTCCAGCCTCACACACGTGCCTCCAGCGGCCACAAAGAAAGGGGAATTACAGCCATACGGCTTAACTACTTTGCCCTGGTAAAAGCCACTGCAGTGCCTATTTACTACTGACCTGCTGGAGGATCATGGACAAAGTGACCTATCCTCTGCGGCTCCCCAAACCTCTCCACTGTAATCAGAAGACAGCACTAGCCCCTTCTTGCTGTGTACATATAGAGTAAAATATGAGAAAGAAAAGAAAAAATTTTAGGCAACTGTTTGTATTCATTTTGTACCATCATTTTAAGTTGCTTTACGTTCATTGATTGTTCTCTGAAATAGCCCTGTGTGTGGATATGCTGCTTAATGTGAAGCCAACTATTAAAATACATAAAATGTTAAGATCCAACAAAAAGAAGCATGTGTATGTGAGCCAAGAATAGCCCTTAAGGGTATGTGACCATCCCTGAAGAGCAAGTGAATACCTTGGGACTTCCCCCCATGGGAAAAGCGGGAAAACAATGATAATATTTTATCACTGATAAATGTCCCAAAAGGGAGAAAATAATGTCGTCTAGAGTTTCTAGCTGACATGCATCAGGAAAGACATTGTGTTGACATTTGACACTAAGAATGCATAGGATCTGGGCAACAGGAGATGTGAAGAGAAGACATTTCAGGTGTAGAGAAAGGCAGGAGCAAGTGTTGGAGTTGGGACTGTGTAGGGTTGATTGGGCTGGTGCTCTCAGGTAAGAAGGGGAACACTGAGCTGGGAAACAATGCTGAGAGAAAGCAAAGGGGGACGAGCCCCTTATAAAACCATCAGATCTCCTGAGAACTCACTCACTATCACGAGAACAGCCTGGGGGAAACCGCCACCATGATCCAATCACATGGGAAACTGATAATGTTTCTCTTTAACTATGTATGAAAACAGCAACTCACAACTCCCTCCTCTCTCAAGTTGTAAACACATGGCAAGCAGATTCTCTTTCGTAATGATCATGCCCACTCAACCCAAATGTGACCTGTTATCATGTGTTGAGTGTCTACTGTGTGTCAGGTCCTGGGCCAGAAGTTGTGGGATTTTTTTGTTGTTGTTAATTTAGAGGGATATTTAAAAATTTGCCTTCTTTATTGATTTCTAATTGCATCCCATTGTAGCCAGAGAAGGTACTTTGTATGATATCTGTTTTTAAAATCTGTTGAAACTTAACTTGTTGCTTAAAATATGATCTGTCCTAGAAAATGTCCTGTGTGCATTTGAGAAGAAAGTGTGCTCTGTAATGGTAGGTGCTCTGAATATGTTTGTTTGGTCCAGTTGGTTTATTGTGTTGCTCATGTCCTCATGGGCCCCACTCAGACCTAATCTACAGGTTCAACAAGATCTGCAAGTAATTTGGGTGCACATTACATTTTGAGAAGCAATATTCTATGTATAATACTCTCCTATGCCATAACATAAGGTTGGAAGGTCAGATACTCTCCTATGCAAATTTGACACTGATTTTTTTCCTGGGCTTGATGAGAAGGTAATCTAATTGATAGTCCTTATTTAATTTAAGCTTTGCCTGATATAAGCTTCCAGGATCTAGTTCCCATGCATGCTTGGCATAGCATACCTGTTACGTAGTTTGAAGTTATGTGTTTGAAACTTCCAGTGGACATGCCAAAAACAGAGTGATTGTACCTTCCTTGAGAGACGTGTCTGATCTTTTTCTTACCCTCTAATCTGATGGATTTTCTAAAAGCTTGCAAATGAAACAGGGTACTATAGAAACATATGGTCAATTTTTTAAAAGCATAACTGTAAATTATTCAAACCACCTTCTCTCCAGTCCAATCTCAAACTGCTAAGAATGTCTGCGTTTTAAAAGAGAAGCTTGGAAATCAAATGATTGAAAGAGGCCTTCCTGTGGATATGCTGCTTGATGTGACTCTGTCTGTGGTAGGTGGATGATCTATTGGAGCAAATGTTTTTTGAGAAGATGGATACATATTCCTTTTGTCCTGAGCTTTCCTTCATTAGCTCCAATCTCCACATTTTATCAGCCATCAGAGTGATGGAATCAGCAACTGGAATCTTTCAAAGTTCACAGTGGCAGCCTAGGAATAGAAGGGCTTTCAGTTTATGGAATCATTACCTGAGGAAAGGCTTTTCATAGGTAATCAAAATAGATCATGCTGATTTTGACATAAGGAGCACATTTCAAACGAATATTTTCACAGTCCTCCTGGCTCTGACTCTAACTCACCTTTCCAGCCTCATTTCCCAGCTCAGTGTTACCTTTCTTATCTGAGGACACCAGCCCAAACAAACCCTACACTGTCCTAACTCCAACACTTGCTCCTGCCTCTCTCTACATCCGAAATGTCTTTTCATCATATTTTCTCTTGCCCAGATCCTACCCGTTCTTTGTGCCAAATGTCAACACGATGTCTTTCCTGATGCATGTCAGCTAGAAACTCTAGGCGACATTATTTTCTCCCAGTTGGGACACTTATCACTGTCTTGACATCATATTTGTCTTAGAACTTCCCTCCCCTAGTAGACTGTGAATTACTTGAGGGCAAGATCCTTGTCTAATTCATCTCTATATCCCCACAAATGCCTAATACAATACCTGCCATGCCAGCCCTCAATAAATAGCTTCATCCTTCCTTCATGGCTAATGATATCCAATACTTTTCATGTGCTTAATTGGCATCTGTAGTAGTCTTTTCCTTTTTCTCATGTTCTAATTGGAATTTCTGTTTATTATTGGGCTTTGAGAGTTCTTTATATATTCTAAATATTAGTCCTTGATATGGTTTGGCTCTATGTCCCCATACAAATCTCATCTCAAACTGTAATCACCATGTGTGGTGGGAAGGAGGTGGTTGGATCATGGGGGCGGTTTCCCCATGCTGTTCTCATAGTAGTGAATGAGTTACCATGAGATCTGATGGTTTTATAAGGGGCTCTTCCCCGTTTGCTCCTCACTCTTCTCTCTCCTGCCACCATGTGAAGAAGGTCCTTGCTTCCCCTTTGTCTTCTGCCATGATTGTAAGTTTCCTGAGGCCTCCCCAGCCATGTGGAACTGTGAGTCAATTAAACCTCTTTTCTTCATAAATTACCCAGTCTCAGGTATTTTTTATAGCCGTGTGAAAATGGACTAATACAGTCCTTTATCTAATATGTGGTTTTCAAATATTTTCCTCTAGTCTGTTGACTTGCCTTTTTGTCCCTTTGTAAGGTGTTTAGCAAAAGTCTTTACTTTTGATGAAATCCAATTCATCAGTTTTTTATTTTAGGACTCATGGTTTCAGTTTCAAGTATAAGAATTCTTTGCCTAGCTTTAGCCCTTGAATATTTTCTCTGATTTTTTTCTCCTAAATGTTTTATAGGTTTACATTTTACATTTAGATCCAGTACCTAATTTGAGTTAGCTTTTGGGTAAGGCATGAGACTTAGACTGATGGTCACTTTTTTGCCTATAGGTACTCAATTGCTCCAGCATCCTTTGTTGAAAAGGCTATTTTTTGCTGGCAATGTTGCAGAGAAAAGGGAATGTTTATACACTGTTGGTGGGAATGTAAATTAGTTCAAACATTGTAGAAAGCAGTGTGGCATTTCCTCAAAGAACTAAAAACAGAACTTATATTCAAGCCAGCAATACCATTATTGGGTATATACCCAAAGGAATAGAAATTGTTCTACCATAAAGACACATGCACACGTATATTCATTGCAGCACTATTTACAAAGGCAAAGACATGGAATCAACCTAAATGCCCATCAATGGCAAACAGGATAAAGAAAATGTGGTACATATACACCATGGAATACTATGCAGCCATAAAAAAGAATGAGGGCATGTTCTTTGCAGAAATATGGATGGAGCTGGAGGCCATTATCCTTAGCAAACTAATGCAGGAACGAAAAAACAAATACTGAGTGTTTCCACTTCTAAGTGGGAGTTAAATGATGAGAACACATGGACACAAAGAAGGGAACAACAGACATTGGGGCCTACCTGAGGGTGGAGGGTGGGAGGAGAGAGAAGATCTGAAAAAATGACTAACGGGTACTAAGCTTAGTACCTGGGTGACAAAATAATCTATATAATAAATCTCCGTAGCTTGAGTTTACTTGTATAACAAACCTGCACATGTACTCTTAAACCTAAAATAAAAGTAAAAAAAGAAAAAAAAGAAAAGGCCATCTTTCCTCCATAGAATTGCTTTTGCATCTTTGTCAAAAAATAGTTGGGCATATTTATGTAGACCTCTTTCTGGGTTCTCTATTCTGTTCCCTTGACCTCTGTGTTTATCTCTCTGTTGATGCCACACATTCTAGATTGCCGTAGCTAAAAAAGAAGTCTAGAGATTGGTTAAATGCATTCTTCCTGCTTTATTCTTCTTTATCTAAGTCATTTTAGCAGTTCTAGTTTCTTTACATTGCAATATAAACTTGTCTATACAAAAATTCTTGCTGGAACTTTGATATCAATTTGAAGAGAATTGACATCTTTACTATGCTGAGTCTTTTAACCCATGAACATGATGTGTCTCCACTTATTTAGAATTTCTTTGGTTTCTCTCATCAGCACTTTGTACTTGTCAGCATCCAAATCCTGTATCTGTTTTGTTAGATTTACACCTTGGTGTTTTGTTTTTTCAGCAGTTGTAAATGGTATTGTATTCTTAATTCTGGTGTCCACTTGTTTATTGCAAGCATATAGAAAAACCTTTTCATGTTTACCTTGCATTCTGTCACTTTCCTGAACTTGCTTGTTAGTTTTTGTTTGTTTGTTTGTTTTTGAGATGGAGTCTTGCTCTTGTTGCCCAGGCTGGAGTGCAGTGGCACAATCTCGGCTCACCACAACCTCCGCCTCCTGGGTTCAAGCGATTCTTCTGCCTCAGCCTCCCAAGTAGCTGGGATTACAGGCATGCACTACTACGCCTGGCTAGTTTTGTTTTTTTTTGTTGGGTTTTTTTTTGGTTTTTTTTGTTTTTTTTAGTAAAGACGGGGTTTGTCAGGCTGGTCTTGAACTCCCGACTTTGGCCTCCCAAAGTGCTGGGATTACAGGCATGAGCCACTGCTTCTGGCCTTGCTTGTTAGTTTTAAGAGCCTTTGTTTTTTTATTCCTTGAGATATTCTGAACAGACAACCATGTCCTCTGAAAACAAGGACAGTTTTCTTTCTTTCTTTCCAATCTATATGTTGTCTTTTATTTCTTATTCTTGCCTTATTGCACTGGCTAGATTTTGTAACACTATGTTGAATAAGAGTGGTAAAAACAGACATGCTTGGCTTGTTCTTGATTTTAGAAGGAACTTTCAGCCTTTCATCATTAAATATAATGTTAGCTGTAAGTTTTTATTTGATACCTTTCATGAATTGAGGAAGCTCCCCACTTTTCCTATTTTTCTAGGTTTTTTTGTTTTTGTCATGAATGAGTGTTGAATTTTGTCAAGTGTTTTAATGCATTGATTGATATAATCATGTGGTTTCTTTCTTCCTAGACCTTTTTACATGGTAGATTACAATGAATAAATTTCAAATGTTGAACCATCCTTACATCCTTGCATACTTAGAATAAATTAGACTTTTTTTTTTTTGAGACAGAGTCTCACTCTGTTGCCCAGGCTGGAGAGCAGTGGCATGATCTCAGCTCACTGCAAGCTCCGCCTCCCGGGTTAATGCCATTCTCCTGCCTCAGCCTCCCGAGTAGCTGGGACTACAGGGGCCCGCCACCACACCCGGCTAATTTTTTTGTATTTTTAGTAGAGATGAGGTTTCACCATGTTAGCCAGGATGGTCTCGATCTCCTGACCTCGTGATCCACCCACCTCGGCCTCCCAAGCTTTTCTTTTTTGATCAGAAATTTGTTGACATTTGGCTGGGCACAGGGCTTCACATCTGTAATCCCAACACTTTGGGAGGCTGAGGTAGGCAGATCACTTGGGGCCAGGAGTTTGAGTCCAGCCTGGCCAACATGGCGAAACCCCATCTCTACTAAAAATACAAAAGTTAGCCAGGCATGGTGGCGCACAGCTGTAATCCCAGCTACTCGGAGGCTGAGACATGAGAATCGCCTGAACCCAGGAGGCAAAGGTTACAGTGAGCCAAGATTGTGCCACTGCGTTCCAACCTAGGCAACAGAGTGAGAACCTGTCTCAAAAAAATAAAAATAAAAATAGAAAAGAAAAGAAAAAAAACGAAAAGAAAAGAAAAGAAAGAAAAGAAGAAACTTGTTGACATTTCTGGGTCACTGACTTCTCCAGTACCTGGTCAAAAGCCCAAGGAACTCACCACCATGTCAATCTTTGGGTCTCAAGGTTCCCCGTTGGTGTGCCTTCTTCTACCTGCTTTTCAGCGACCAGGCCTTCACAGTGATTGGTTTTGTCTCCTAGACCAAAGAACCTAAAGCTGGGGTCTCTTTATGAATAAAATAACTAATGTAATCATGCATATAAAATAGACAACTTCAAATATTGGCGATCTTGATTTTGGTTTGTGGATTCCAAATGTCCAAAGGAAGTAATAGACTGAACGTTTCAGGGCTGATGTGAAAGAAAAATAAATCCTAATTTTCCTTTTGTTGATCCATTTCAAGATAACCCAGAATCTTTTCATAAAGATGCTTGATGGCATGGTGTGGACTTAAGACTTGGATTTGTGCTTTCTGATAAATATAGTGGTGTCAGATATTATAGCTGGGTAGTTATAATTGCAAGAATCGTGTAGTCTTCACACAGTAAGAAACTGAGTCAGCCCATGAATTCATCTGCAGACTCTCCGAATAGAAAATAACTAATTTTCTACTTGTATGGAGGAATAAATGTGTTGTCATAGTTCAGCTTTATTTCCTGCGAACTGATGCCTTCCTCCATAGTGAGTCATATGTATGCTTCAGTGCGTTCTGGAAAACATGCTCCTGTGGTATCATGATGGGCAATAAAAACACAGGATCCCAAGGAAGATCGTTGCTAAATGGCATTAAAGTATAGAACTGGGATGAAAAAGTGAGCTGGTGACATCTGACTAACAGGGAGTTGGAGCACCGTGCAAGTTATTCTTGGTGGATCATAAAACGAAAAGGCCAGGATGCCCACAGAGCAGAGGAGCCAGCAAAGCTTGGTTTGCATTCTGCCTCTCTAAATGAGACATTCTGGTCATAAAAGGCTCCTTGAAACTTCCCATCCACCAGGGCTGCTTAAACAAGCGCACGAATGGTATTTAAAGTGCTCGGATAACTGCACATAGATAGCATGGATCACAGCAGCAGAGATGGAGCTGGGCTGTGGCTCGGGTCACCCAAGATGTTTCACTTGCCTTCATGGAAGTTGTCAGTTATTTATCTATTTTTGGCATAAGACTTCTCTTTGTGTTTTTTCAGAACCAGTATGAAAAATACCTTTTCATGTCCTGAGCATCCCTATAGGGATGGTGAGAGGAGAGCCCAGGATCATGCCGGCTACAGGCAGAAGGCAGAAGGCAGAAGGGATCCAAAGCAGGCTGAGAATGAGCCGTTGAGCAAACATAAGAAATTGCCTAGTTCTACTCGAACTGAGATTCTCACCTATAAGCAGGGATTCTCAAACTCCGATTGTAGCAGAATCTTCTAAAAAGTTTACCATTCAGATTCCTGTGCACAGCACCGGGCAATACTGATTGAGAGTGTGGAATGAGGCCCAGGAACCTGCATTTTTCATTCATTCCCCCAGATGTTTCTGAAGCAGGTGATCTGGGGACTACATCCAGAGAAACCTTCTCCTGAGAGTAGGTGGTTGTTTGTGATGGAGGTTCACGGAAAGAACTGTAGAAAAAAATCATGCGTCTGAATTCCTGAAATGGTACCAAAGCTAATGATTGCATCTCAGTTTCCAATGGAGCTGTTTAACTAATTCTCCCACTTCCAGCTTCAGATTGCTCCTTGAGATCCATCCAGCATCTCAAAGAGACATGTTCGTGGCACCAAGAGAAGGTTTTGGTCAGAGAGAATGGCTGAGTCTCTGTGACTTTATCTTCACTATTGAAAAAATGACTCAAAGGGGCCATCCTGCTGAGGTGGATAAGCAGCTTGTCTCTGCAAACAGAGAGAGCCGTGCAGTCATCAGCGAGCCAGCTCCCTAACGGCTTCCAAAGAGCAAGAGTAGGAAGAAGCTCCCCTTGGTGCTGGTTTTCCTTCGTCATGACTCGTGGAGGTGGCCCAAGACTCTCTATCAAAGATCCGACTGGAAAGAAGAGGTCCTCTAGCCCTTTGACTTCAGTTTCAGAGCCCCTTTTATGCCTCCTTGGGCCCCCAGAATCTTCTTCACCTGCCCCTGCAGCTGTGCAAAACTGTAAAGCATGGTTCACAGTTACGCAGGGCGTCTCCGTTGACATGACCTCAACCCCCAGCTTAGTCATGTTTTCATTTCTCACGTGTCTTCTCAAACATTTAATTATAAAATACTTAAACATTAATTTAGACGAGTTATTCTTTCAAACTCTTTGTTTAAATAAGAGACCCCAAAGAGTCATAGGTTTTAGTTTATTATTATTATAATTTTACCTTTGTGCAAATAAGATATGGTGAAAGTGCTCATCATCATCCTCTGACTTAGTGGAGAAGATGCACAGGTACCCATACCTTCCGGAAAACAGATCTCAAATGGAATTTTACCAGAGCAACACATTTTAAAGCAAGATCAGTGAGAATTACAGCCTTCACAGAAGCTACAGATTACTTCCACAAGCCATAGCAACAGTCTCGGAAGTTCAGATCCATTGTAAAACTCTTGTATTAGAAATGTTAATAACATTGGCAACCAGAGTTAAATGATGTAGAAGAGCATTTTATGTTTTCATTTAGTTTTATTTGTTTCGGTTAGGGAAAGAGGGATATATTTCCTTCTCCTTAACTAGCTATGATTTTTTTCCCCAGCAATTGAAAGTGCCTGTTATTTCAAGGTCTGGATTTCCATTACCTAGCACTGAGAGAAATAAAAACAAGCCTGCTTTATTAAAGTATCAAAATATTTTTAAAATAAAATATGAAGAAGGAAAAAGTGAAAAGAGAATTTAATACATTGAATATGAGGTTTGTAAAGTTTTGCATCTAAATGATCCTTTCTAATGCCTGGTTTCTTCCTCCCTGCCTCTGACTGGGTGATTTAGCTGTCCATCTCCTGACCGGGCTCCAGTGCCTGCCCACCACCCCCAGACCTTTCTCTACCTTCCCTCCTGTTTGTCAGAGGCACTAGAAGACTCATCCCTCCCCTTGGCTTGTGACTTTCTCCCCTTATGTTACTACACTTGGTTCCTTCATTTCCCTTATGCTCAAGTCTACGCCACCCTTCAGCCGATACCAGCCTTTTTCTCGTGCCAGGACCTGCCTTCTGTCCTTGCAAGACTGGCCTGCATCTGCGTCCTCTGCTGTCACGTTTTCTGCCACCCATGCCAGCCCTTGCTCACCCATGACATCCTGAATGCCAAACCCAAAGCCTTCCCTCCAGCCCCCACCCAGCTTCGATGCTGAGCCCGCTTCTCCTGGAATGCTCCTTTGCAGGGTTTTCTCCCTGACAAATCCTTCTGCAACCCCTTATTGGCTTCTGTTCCTACCCTGTCGTTGAGCACTGATATTCTCCCGGGTCTCATCCATCCCTTGTCTCATGTTCCTTCACTCACTCATTCTCCTAAAGCAATCTCACCCTTTCCAGTGTTCAGCCACCATGCATGTGCTTCTGGTGATTAAATCTACATGTTACTTATGTCTCTTTCCTAAGTGCAAGGCACTTGTTTCCAGCGACATCCTAACACCTCCATTTGCCTTCTCCACAGGCAGGGATCCAACCTATCAACCCATGGCTTCCCTCCAGCCCTCCATTCCCAGTCTCCGTCAAGACCACCACCCTCTGCTCTGCCTTGCAGGCCTGACCCCTTCCTGTCATTCGGCCTCCACACCATCACTTCCAATTTCTGCCAGTTCTTCTGCTAAAATATCTGTTGTATCCACCTCCTCCTTTTCCATTTGTGGCAAAACTACTGTGCGTCTGGCCCTCACACTTTTTCCCCCTGCACACGCCTCCCAACTGATTTCTCATTTCAGCTCCTATGTCTACCATAAGCTTCTCTGTGTAGTCACAGCTGGGTCAGATCCCAAGATTTCAAACACCAGTGTCTTCCTGACACTTACACAGCATGTCCCTTCTGCCCCATCAGGCTCTTTCAATACAATGTTCAGTGCCAGCCTCATCTGTAACTATCGTATTCCCCTTCCTTTTTACTTCCCTTCTCAATCAGAGGTGACGTCAAGTTCTAACATCAGAGGATACCCAGCTGATGGTGGGCAGTGCAACTTGCAAATACAGAGAGTAATCATAGAAAAAGAACACCGCTTGTTTACCACTGCCTCTACAATCTGCAACCTGAAAACCTGTTTCCCTTGGGCCCTTCCTGCTGTTCCCCTAGCATCCTCTGGCCCAGTTCGAGCAACTTGCTGGAAGGTGCTGCAACTCTTCTTCTCCCTCCACTCTAGCTGTCAGCCATGCTTCAGTCCCCGCACGCCAGGAACCTGAAACTTCACTTTTCTCTGGAGCTTTCCAACCTCCCTACCTCTCCTGTTGTTCCCCCTCCCTGTCTTCCCTGTTCCCCCTCCCCTGCCTTCTCTGCTTGGCAAACCCCCACTTGTTCTTAAGCCCCCTGCCAAAGCCAGCTCCAGCTCAGCTGTAGAGCTTTGCCTACTTCCTTGCCTCTTGATGAATACCTCTTTTATAGCACTTCTCGCACGCTCTTGTAGGGAACTACTGATGTGTCCATCTTTCCTGCTGTGCTGTGACCTCCTTGAGCTCAGGAATTATGTCTTCATCTTCCTACCCCTGGAGCCTGACACAGAGTAGGAGCTCCATAAATGTTTAAAGAAAAGAACGAATTACTGTCATTGTTCCTAGTGCTGTGGAAGAGCAATGGAGCTAGAAAACACAGCCCCCATCCTCCCGAGGGTAAAGGTGGTAGGGGCTGCAGTGTGAATATACAGGAAACCTCATAAGACAAGGAAGGGTAAGCAACAAATACATGGCGAAGTTGCGAGGAGGAAGCATTGTGTCCAGCTTCTCCACACACCAAGCAACAGTCCTCCTTTCCTTCCAAAGCCAATAGTCCCCCCTTCTCCTCCAGCTCCCTCCCTAGTCAGCAGGATAGAAGGACTTGTGCATCTGCCTACAGCAAACTGACTCATACCACCCACCCAACCCAGTCACCTACCCAGAAGAAACAGGCTGGACAGGCACAGAACCAGTGCCTGTGTCACTATCAAATCCATTTCTGAATCTGCCCAAGGTCATGTGGGCTGCTCGTCCCTGTTCACAACCTTTGTTTCCCTATAATCTGCATACTTTGTAATACACTCTTCAGAGTTTATTGCAAGCCACTTGTATTTTCTCGCCTTCAGTTAAACTTTTAGGCTAATTGGTCCCCATTAAACTCCCCCTTCATCAAACTTGCTCTTGGAAACTCTTTCCAATCTTTATAAGCCATTATCTTTTCTATTGATTGCCATTCCTATTCACTCTTTCTTGTTAAATTACCTGACTTTCATCTGTACTCTCCCATTACTTAGCCTCTCTTTTCAAACGCTAGCTACTTACTATTCTTTCCTCCTCTTAAATGGTTCCCATTCCAAGCCTCTGAACCTTCCCCTGTGTATTTGTTAGAGATTCTTTTATTGCTGCCTTTCTGTGTCTATGTTTAAAATAGAGTTTTTGCAGTGTCATTTCATCATAGTCTCTGACCGCCTGGACATGACTCTTACTTTTTCAACCTTTTATATCCCTGAGAGCTTTCCTGTAAATAACTCATTCATTCATTTATCTAACAGGTAGTGAGTGTTGAGTCACCTAATACTTGTATTGAGTCATCACCCAACTAGGAAGAAAGACATCACTGCAGGTGTTTTAAACAGAGGTACTTTAATTTAGGGAACTGGTTACAAAAATATTGGAAAGAGTAGAGCAGCTAACATTAAAAACATTAGTTTTTGACAAGGATTTGGACAAGGATTTGGACAAGTGTTGACAAGGATTTGGAACAACTGGAATTCTTATACACTGCTGGTGGGAATGTAAAATAATATAATTTTGGTTGTTCCTTAAAAAGTTAGATATATGACTACCATATGATTCAGCCAACCCAAACTTAGGTATTTACCTAAATGAAATGAAAGCAGATACTCATACAAAGACTTGTACAAAAATGCTCAGAAGCTTTATTTATAATGGCTCAAAACTGGAAACAATCCAAATGTTTATCAACAGAGCTACAGATAAATTGCAGTATATTCACATAATAGAGTACTACTTAGCAATAAAAAGGAATAAACAATTGAAATATACAACAGCAGGAATTAGTTTAATTATGCTAAGTAAAAATTCAAAAAAATTAAAAGAAGTCTATACTATATAATATACAATTCCATTTATATAAAATTCTATAAAATGCAAGCTGTAATCACAGAAAGCCAATCAGCAGGCAGGAAAGGGGAGGAACAGATTGTCAAGAAGCACAATAAACTTTTGGAGGTGATGGACATGTTCTTTATTTTTATTGCGATGATGATATCACAGTCTGTACTTATGTTAAAGGTTATCAAATTATACACTTTAAATATATATAGTTTATTGTATGTCCATTGTGAAAGGTAAATAAATCTTGCCCTAAAATCACTAAGCTAAGGCCGGGCGCGGTGGCTCACGCCTGTAATCCCAGCACTTTGGGAGGCTGAGGCGGGCGGATCACAAGGTCAGGAGATTGAGACCACGGTGAAACCCCGTCTCTACTAAAAATACAAAAAATTAGCCGAGCGCGGTGGCGGGCGCCTGTAGTCCCAGCTACTCAGGAGGCTGAGGCAGGAGAATGGCGTAAACCCAGGACGCGGAGCTTGCAGTGAGCCGAGATTGCGCCACTGCACTCCAGCCTAGGCGACAGAGCGAGACTCCGTCTCAAAAAAAAAATAAATAAAATAAAATAAAATAAAATAAAATAAAATAAAATCACTAAGCTAAAGGGAAAAATCAAGCTCAGAATTCCTTAGGGCCAACCTGCCCCCCATTCTATTCAAAGTCAACCCCTCTGCTCGCTGAGATAAATGCATATCTGATTCCTCCTTTGGAGAAGCTAATCAGAAACTCAAAAGAATGCAACGATTTGTCTCATATCTACCTATGACCTTGAAGGCCCCTCCCCACTTCAAGTCTTCCCAGCTGTGCTTTGAGTTGTCCTGCCTTTCCAGACTGAACCAATGTTTATATTGCGTGTGTTGATTGTCTCCCTAGAATGTATAAAACCAAACTGTGCTCTGACCACTTTGGGCACATGTCGTCAGGACCTCTCGAGGCTGTGTCACGGGTGTGTGACCTCAACTTGGCAAAATAAACTTTCCAGATTAACTGAGATGTGTCTCAGATCTTCAGGTTCACATTTTAGTAACTACAAGGGGGTTCTGAGTGGCAATGTCCCTGATCTTTGACAATTCTCCTATTGGTGCTTGGTACCAGCATGAGCTAACTTTATGGCTCAAACCAATAGGACAATTTGCTGAGGTCTGAGAGCACCCCCTCCAGAGAGTCCCTGATCTTCCAAAATTTGGTTGAGATCTAAAGTTTATTTTGCTGTACCACTCCTCTTTTTTTGAAGTTTTACTTGCTTCCAACAAGGAAGGCAAGATTTCCTGTTTCCGATGGAAGGCGAGTAACTCCTTTATGGAGTTTGAACTTGCTTCCAAAGAAGAAGCTGAGTTTTTGTTTTTGGTTTTTTTTTTCCTGCTTTTAGGATGGTAGAGAGCAGTCTACAGCCTGAGGCCCATCCCTAAGTAAGTTACTGAATTGGGTTTTTTCTTGGCTAAAGTTAATATAAGTTGTGTCATTGTTTTTTTTGCTTAATTGTTTGTTGTTGTTTGTTTCTGTTTTTGTTGTTTCAGTCTTTTCCCGTTGGGTTTGATCAACTCTATCTGACTTGATCAAATCCAAAGGAAAGTTCCAAATTATGGGGAACAAGCCTTCTGAAGTGGCTAAATTACCTCCACCACACACACAAAGGTGGTGTGGTGGGAGAGAAATGGCCAGCAAAAGGGAAAAAAAAAAAAGAGGAAAGATTTTTAAAATTTTAACTGCTAAAGAGTCTTTATTTACATAACAAGACCACCTTTTTGTTAGCCAGGTCAAACTGAAAGCAATGGCTGTCATCCCACGCTGCAGTTCCACAGCTAAGGTTCTGCCTCCTTTTTTTTCCACCACGGCAGCCTGAGTTTAGTTCCTAAAACAAGCCCTTTCAGGTTTGATACCTGGTGCTTCTGAAATAGCAACAATTTGTCCTAGCTGAAATATAGTAATGAGAATTTTAAAAAGTTTTTTTACTGAGAGCTCAATGGTTAAAAGTCAGCTTAATTAAAAGCTCACATCCAAGATGTGTGTGTGTATGTGTGCATGTGTGTATGTTTGTATTTAAAAGGCCTTAATGTTTTGGGTCTTTTTGTTTTTTCTCTCCTAGGACCTTGCCCTTCCCCCTCTGCACCCAGTTGACTGGGTTCTGTTTTATTCATTTACTTCTGCTGTCTCTCCTTTCTCTTACACCTTCTGCTGCATGAGGGACTTAATCATTTCCAGTAGTCTGGGGTTCCTTAAAGAAAATGGCAAATGTACCAGACTCCCTTTGGAGGAGAAACCTGTTTTTCCTTATGGAATGCCAAGAGTGTAAACAGACAAGTTCATGTCAGCTCTTAAACTGCTTGCTTTTGTATTGCATTACATGGTTTATTGACTAAAATTATTATTACAACAGAAGCTACTCTTGGGTTTTTTATTTTTTAAGAACAGTGTAGTTTAGACACTCAGAAATGTGTTTGTTTAAAAAAAATTTTTTAAGTGCACTGTAAAAATATCACATGGTCTAGCCTCATAATAATTCTCCCTTTTTGGAAACCCAGGATTCAGTGTGGGCTCTGCCCAGAGCTTAGAGATCCAGTTAAAAGATAGGTAGCCGGCCAGGTGCAGTGGCTGATGCCTGTAGTCTCAGCACTTTGGGAGGCTCAGGTGGGTGGATCACGAGGTCAGGAGATTGAGACCATCCTGGCTAACACGGTGAAACCCCATCTCTACTAAAAATACAAAAAATTAGCTGAGCATGATGGGTGGCGCCCATAGTCTCAGCTACTCAGGAGGCTGAAGCAGGAGAATGGCATGAACCTGGGAGGTGGAGCTTGCACTCAGCCGAGATCACACCATTGTACTCCAGCCTAGGCGACATAGCGAGACTCCATCTCAAAAAAAAAAGTTAGGTAGTCCATATCTAAATAAAATTGGTCTCTTTATACAATCTGATGATAGATTTTTATGATTTTATGTTTGATTTGGTGTTCATCTTTAATCTCCATCTAGCACACCACACTCTTTCTCTCCATACCTTATGATGTAAATTTTGCTATTTGATCTTCATCTGAGTTGTTTCCTTTAATATGCAAATTTAAGGCTATTTAGCTGACAGCTGCCTAGGGTTGTGAAACAGATTATCAAGAATCTGAAAGTCTTGGATAGGGGAAAAAAAGAATCTATAAGATGTACTTCTGTTGGTATGCCTAATATGTCTATGCATTTGTGTGTTGTGTACTGAAGTTTTCAGTAGTTTCACTACTGGAAAATATATAGTGGAGCTCTAATTAGCTTAAAGAGAAATAAAAGCACTTAAATACTTCATCAGAAAAAGGAAAGACTAGTCAAATGCTTTTTCAAGTTTACATGACTTAAGTAAAATCTTTAATAAATAAACTAGCTTTAAAATTATTGGTAAAGTAACATTAGAAATGTCTTAAGAATTGCCAGCATACATTTTTGTTTGCATTTATCAATCAAGTAATTTCATACCTATCCCTGCCAAATACTATAAGGTGTTAAAATTTGGCATAGGAGTTACAAAACTATAAACACAGCCCAAGACAGAATGATCTTTGCTTGTGTAATCTTTAATAAATAAGACATTGATCTTGGTTTAATGAAAATAGCTACATCTTGAATTATTTAGTAAAATTACCATAACTTCTAATCTTGTGGTTTTGGGCAGTTGAGTCCACAGGCAGTAAGGAGGTTTGTTTTGGGAAAGGACTGTTATCATCTTTGTTTCAAAGCTAAACTAAGTTTCTCCCAAAGTCCAAGAATGAACAAGGACACCTTGGAAGTTAGAAGCAAGATGGAGTAAGTTAGGTCATATCTTTTTCACTGTCTCAGTTAGAATTTTGCAATGGTGAGTTTTATAACTTTACATCATGACTATTGCAATTTTCATAAACAATCTAGGTAAACCAATAAAATAAAATATATAGGCAAATGTAATGGGATAAATACTTGTAGAGAAACTTGTCATAATTTCGACTCTAAAGTTATATTAAATTAAATAATATATATTTCATTATTTGGGTATTTTTATATAAAAATGTATTGTAGGAAAATATTCTTTCTAAAAAAAGTGTCCTTTTAAAAAAGGTTAACAATTTTTGTCTAATTCAAAGGTTACGTATAAAACTAGATAAAAGAAACCAGGAAATAAGAGAGATGTAAAGGATGTTATAGAAATAAAGAGGTATTTTTTGGAAAGAAAGCTTAAAGAGAAATTATTTTATATAAGAAAGAACCTTGTATGATAAATTTAGACCTGGAAGAAAATGACTGGTTTTTTAAGAAAGAGGGATATTCAGGACAAACCAGAAAGTCCAAGCATGTCATGAATGGTCTGTGTAAGTCACAATATAAAAGGATTTATTTAAAACAAAAACAAAAACTTTTATATGATCAAGTTGTCTGTAATTAAAGGGAAATTATAATGGTCTTTCTAGAGATTGGGTTTAATGTAAAACAACACTTATACACTAAATAATTAAATAGAACAACAAAATTTCCTTAAGGGATTGATTTACTCTTAATAAATTGTTAGAGATTTTAATTTTTTGTTAATCCACAGTTTAACTTTTATTGCATCTCACCATTTTCAGTTTTCTCTCCCCTTTTAAAAGGCATGAAATAACGCTCTCCTTCAACTCATTTTTGACTCGTATAAGTTTTTTTCTCAAGTTCTTTTTGTTGTGATCCAATGCTAATATATTCTTAAAGATCTAAAGGAAATGTTTTCTTCAAACATAATATTCTATATACTTCAGAAGTTCTTTTCTTTTGCCTTTTGGTCACTGGCCTAACAGATTTTATGTTTTATTGAAATAATTCCTATGCCATTATTATTATGTTTGGGTTTGCTTAGTTAAAAAAAAATAAGATTAAAAAACATTTTTTTCAAATTAAGGTTATTACTTCCATGTATCTTTCTATATGTGTTTTTTTAAAGTACTTGTGACATTAAGTTACAGAGTTTTGACTCCTGGGCGTAAAAAGGACACCAAGTCCAAATCTTAAACACTGACAGCAGTGAAAGCCTCATCTTCAGGTCCCATAGAAGATGCCAATCAAAATAAATTGCATTCCCCAGGCACAAGGCCAGAAATTAAAGCCATTCAACTCCTCAAGGCCCAGGGACTATCGTGGAAGAGGTGGGAATATGAGATCGTAAGGGACGATTTTAAGAGATAAAATAAGTTATATTTCTTTATAAATTAACCATTGGTGTGAAAAGCACACTGATGCAAGACCAGGATATAGACCCCTGTGTCAGATTAACAAGGTTTTCTTGAAGCATTAACCCACTCATTAATGAAGGTTATATAGGTTATAAAGGTTTGTGGAAGTTATATCCTATGATCAAGATTAAAATTTTGTAGATTGTAAAATTTTAAAAGATTTAATTGGCTTCATGCTGTTTCTTTTTTTATATACTTTAAGTTCTAGGGTACGTGTGCACAACGTGCAGGTTTGTTACATATGTATACATATGCCATGTTGGTGTGCTGCACCCATTAACTCGTCATTTACATTAAGTATATCTCCTAATGCTATCCCTCTCCTCTCCCCCCACCCCACCACAGGCCCCGGTGTGTGATGTTCCCCACCCTATGTCCAAGTGTTCTCATTGTTCAATTCCTACCTATGAGTGAGAACATGTGGTGTTTGGTTTTCTGTCCTTGTGATAGTTTGCTCAGAATGATGGTTTCCAGCTTCATCCATGTCCCTACAAAGGACATGAACTCATCCTTTTTTATGGCTGCATAGTATTCCATGATGTATACGTACCACATTTTCTTAATTCAGTCTATCATTGATGGACATTTGGGTTGGTTCCAAGTCTTTGCTATTGTGAATAGTGCCGTAATAAACATATGTGTGCATGTGTCTTTATAGCAGGGCTTCATGCTGTTTCTATTAGGGCTTATTGTTTGGAAAATTAAGTGTCCTCTCTCAAAGAATAAATGTTTTCATCTGTTTTTGGAAATCTTTATCACTTTGGTTAAATGAATGACTTATTTTACAATGACCTGTGATCCTATTTTGTGATATCAAGTGTTTTAAACCTTTGATATTTGACAAACTTTCCAAATCAAATTATAAACTATGTCTTTTTCTGGCCTAATTAATTCTTTAAGATATTAGGGTCCCTAAAGTCCAAAAATGACATATTTGGCTATAATTTGGTATAAAAATTATACAGCAAGCCTTGTCAAATATGAAACAGTGTTTGGTTTTCTTTGGGCTTTATTTGTATAAATATGTTATTGGTATATATTCCAAAATTATGAGAAACTCCTATAGTTCTGATATGACTTAATGTACTTTATAAGTAATAATTATAATTATTATATTAAATTATTGTGTGCCACTGAGGTAACAAATTTCCTTGTCAATTGTGTCTTTGACTATGGCTGTCCTGAAACTTTTTGTCATCCATGGACAATTGTTGTCTTGTTTAGGTCCTCTTTAGAAGGTGGTTTTGTAATCAACTATAAAACTCTAACAGGTGCTCTCGAATGCAAGTTTCTGATAACTTTGGAGATTGTAACATCAGAATAGAGGAAAAACTTTCAGGATTCACAGAGAGCTAAATGTTCATAAATATCAAGCAGAACAAGCTACATGAACTAAACTAATAGAAGTCTGAAGTAATCTTTTTAACTTTTTGTGTAAAACATTGCTGATCCTTTGTTTTGCTTTTCAGAACTTTTCTTTTGAGCTACTGACAGCTTTTGACAATTTAGTATACTCCTGTGAACAGAATTTGGAGCATACTTGTTTCTCTCTACCTGATTTCTCTAGAATTTGGAAACTATTTATGAGTATTCTTAACTTATGGGAATAGAGTTATTTGCGTAAGTGCAATAAGAATCTGTTTTCATTTGTAACAGTACACAATTGGAGAAACTGGTTATTTCACCAAGGCTTTGAGTGGAATGGTGTGCTTTCCTTTAAGGAATCAAACTTGACTTATGTACACAATAAAATCCCCTTTGGGAAAACTAGCCTCATACCTTGTCTACACAGTATCTGTACAGGATTTCTGATCTGTGGTAAGTAAAGAATGTCACTTTCTGACATGCCCAGGAGCCCCAAGTTTATCTTGGGACCTCAAGAAGAGAGGAATTCACTCAACTCATAGGTATTTGGTGGTAAAAATCCATGCCTGGGCTCAGCTTTACAAAAGTCTCATCTGAGATTCCTTCTATGGAACAAAGTTCCATCAAAGCCAATTTAAAAGACTATGTAAATATATATTTATATATATTCTTGCTGCAGTGTATACAAATAATCAGGCCAACTATAATAAAGGAAATTAGTCCTACCATGATTTGTCTTTAGTAAATATGGGAAACTGAAGAGAAAAATTATGTTTCAAAAATTATAGTACACCTGTTGTTAGATTCTAGTCTTGCCTAATGTTTTTTAACGTTTATTATTTTCTACAGTTTGGACTAAATTCTACTTTGTTTTGGCTACAAGTCTTCAAAATAATGTTTTCATTTTTTTCTTCTTTTTTTCCCCTCATTTTTTCTAATTTGGAGTCACTGAAAACTAAGCTGTGCTTCTTTTAAGCCCTGTGAAATGAAGCCAGACAACTTAAACTTCAGAAGAAAATAACAGCAACCTGTTTACATATAGGCCTCTTTCATACCTGCCTATTGATATATAGGCTTCAGAGTAATATGGCCTATGTCAGTTTTCCAGGATTGTTCTTTTGTTTGTTGTTGTTTTTCTCTCTTCCACCCCCTTTTTTCTCTTCACAGGATATGAGAATTCAAAACATGCTAAAAATGAGCTTTCCTAATAACTTGAGACCTATCTGTCTAGGAAAAAACCATCCTAGCCATGAGAGATCAGACAAAACCTGAGACCAGAGACCCATTTTCTTCTAAAATGCTTTCTCCAAAAGATTTTTAAAAAGAAAAGGGGGAAAAAGTGAAAGGAAAATAAATCTTGGTGCCCCAAAATCACTAAGCTAAAGGGAAAAGTCAAGCTGGGAACTGCTTAGGGTCAGCCTGCCTCCCATTTTATTCAAAGTCACCCCTCTGCTCACTGAGATAAATGTATATCTAATTGCCTCCTTTGGAGAAGCTAATCAGAAGCTCCAAAGAATGCAACCATTTGTCTCTTATCCACCTATGACCTTAAAGTCCCCTCCCCACTTTGAGTCTTCCTGCCTTTGCTTCGAGTTGTCCTGCCTTTCCAGATCGAACCAACGTTCTTGCATATGTTGCTTGATGTCTCGTGTCTCCTTAGAATTTGTAAAGCCAAACTGTGCTCTGACCACCTTGGGCACATGTCATCAGGACCTACTGAGTCTTTGTTATGGGTATTTGTCCTCAATCTTGGCAAAATACACTTTCTAAATTAATTGAGTCCTGTCTCAGATATTTGGGGTTCACACAGTTGTATCTCAACAAAATCATAAAGAAATCATCCTGGATGGAGGCTAGAATTACAAAGTATGGTAAAAAGAAACATTACCCAGGGATTAGCAACCACAGAAAGCCTCATTCTTGCCTAGGGTTTGAGGAACTTAAGGAAAAATGGTGTGTTTGCAAAGCCAGTGTTTACTTGGCCGCTAAGACTGATGGGACCCCACTGGTGCTGCTGTTTTAATTATCATCTCTACTTATCTTCAGGAAGCTGGGAGCACACACTCTCATTACCCCGCAGGGCCTGGGGAGCCTGAAGTCATGCATAGGTGTTGTTTTAGGTGCTGGAGCCAGAACCCATGAATACTTCCTCTGCTGGAGGCATAACCCCAAGCAGAAAAAAAAGACTTCTTTCTTGTTTTTGTTTTCCAGCTTCTTTCCAGCCTTCTCTCCCATTGACAGAAACAAACTGCAAGCCAGCTAGGAAGGGAGTTTATTTTGCATGTTTACAGCTCTGTATGATGCGGTGGCAGCGGGATAAGTAAGGAAAGATGTTTATGGAGTCAAAGTCCAATGGGCAAGTAGCTGGCACAGCTCTCTGATACATTACTTTCGACAAGGAAAATATAAAACAGGGAAGGGTATGTGGTTCTTACTTTGAGGGGTCTTTGTCAGAACACCCTGGTTCTTCCAACATTTCATAGCTCTCTAATCCCCTGCCATTACTAAATAGCCCAGTATAAAAGCAGATATAAAGCCCAGGAGAAAGTGCAGGACTCAGGCACAGAAGGTGGGAGGAAATGAGAGAGTGTATTCATGTGGGTGGGGACAGTATCAGCTAATGGGGGAAGCTGGCCTTTTCTGCCACCAAACAGCTTTGGGGGCTTTGACAGGCAGGCTCTAAATAGACTTTTCTACAAATGCTTGCTGTGTAGATAAAACTACTGGGGCTCAGAATATGCCACCCCAAAATATGACATAGGAGACCAGAATATGCCACTCCAAAGTGTGATGTTAGAGGACCAGGAAATGCCACCCCAAAATATGTCATTTTGGCATAAAGTTTATTTTCAGCTGATTATTTTTGGAAGCAGCAGACACAGGAGAAGCTCTAAAAACAGAGACATTATCCCTTTTAAGAAAAATGTACTTTTATAAAAGAAATCTCCGGTTGTAAGAGTGTCTCTCTGCAACAGGATGAGAAGGATGACTCTAAATCACTAGAAATTCTTATCAATGGGGAAGGCACTGACTTAGATCTGCATAACAAACCTCACCTACCTTTATGGCCCTTTCCCTGGCCCTTCCTCATTCCCTTCTTTCTTTGTTTCAGCTGAGGATGGTATTTGAGCCACTTCTTTGAGATGTACTTTTTCCCTGGGTATCTCCCATACACACAGGCAGTATCTATGTGTCTTAGTCTACTTGTATTGCTCTAATAAAATACCTTAGACTGGGTAATTTATAAGGGACAAGTGTATTTCTTACAATTCTGGAGGCTGGGAAGTCCAAGATCAAGGTGCTGGCATTGTCTGGTAAGGATGGCTCTTTGCTTCCAAGATGGTGCCTTATTGCTATATCCTCTAGAGGGCAAGAATGTGAGATATTCACATTGTGGAAAGAATGGAAGGGCAAGAGCGTATGCCCTTCACGCTGGAGCCCTTTCATAGGGATACTAATCCCATTCATGATGGCTCTGCCCTTTTGGGAGATAATCACCTTCCAAAGACCATGTCTCTCAGTACTGCTACCTTGGGGATTAAGTTTCAACATGAACTTTGGAGGAAACACCATTATTCAAACCATAGCACCATGGTTAAACTTCTGCTTGTTCTTCTCCTGTTAATCTGTCTTTCTTTCTAGGGGTCAATCCCAATTAAGATCTCAGAAAGGGTAGAGGAAGAATTATCGTTTTCCTCCCTTACGGTGCTCTCAAATATTCTCGTATCTACATCTTAATTTACTTTAGACTTTTAAAAGAGTTCTTGAAGGACATTGGGTATCACTGAGGCACTCAGAAAGTTGTGCTTTGAATACAGAAACTTATAATCGATTTAGAAATTCCATTTTCTTGTATTTTACAAATTAAAATTGAGTTCCCCGAAAGCCTGCTGAGTTTTATCATAGTAACCATTCACAAAGCGGAAGCTAATTTAAAGTGGAAAGGAGGAGGCATTTTTAGTGTCGTTCTCTGACATTTGCTTGTTTCAAATGGTCTGGGAACTCTACATGGTGAGTTCATTTATTCAAAAAAGTTATGTCTTATTAAATTGGCTTGGCACTGACAAATCCACTGGTTATAGCCTTTTAAATAGTGCCTAACAAATGAAACACTTTGGAAAAAAATTAATGGAATAAAATAAAGAAAGGAGTTGATCTTTTTTTCCCTTCAACTTTTATTTTAAATTCTGGGGTACATGTGCAGGATATTCAGGTTTGTTACATAGGTAAATATGTGCCATGGTGATTTGCTGCACAGATCATCCCATTACCTAGGTATTAAGCCCAGCATCCATGAACTATTCTTCCCAACGTTTTCTCTCACCCCACCCACCCCGCAACAGACCCCAGTGTGTATTGTTCACCCCCATGTGTCCATGTGTTCTCATCATTCTGCTCCCACTTATAAGTGAGAATATGTGGTGTTTGGTTTTCTGTTCCTGCGTTAGTTTCCTGAGGATAATGGCTTCTAGCTCCATCCATGTCCCTGCAAAGGATATGAAAGCAGTTGATCTTTTATATATGGAAGTTTAGATCTTTGAATATTAATCCATATGCTTGTGAGTGTTTCAGACTTCATTAAATTTTTTAAATTTAGTTTTACTTATACAAGTAATTCATAAATAATCAATGCAAGAATTCAAAAATATGAAATGCAAGAATTTAAAAGCTTTTTTTTTTTGAGACAGAGTCTCGCTCTGTGGCCCAGGCTGGAGTGCAGTGGCACAATCTCAGCTCACTGCAACCTCCGCCCCCTAGTTCAAGTGAGTCTCCTGCCTCAGCCTCCAGAGTAGCTGGGACTACAGGCACCCACCACCAAGCCCAGCTAATTTTTTGCATTTTTGGTAGAGATGGGGTTTCACTGTGTTAGCCAGGATGGTCTCGATCTCCTGACCTCGTGATCCACCCACCTCTGCCTCCCAAAGTGCTGGGATTACAGGCATGAGCCACTGCGCCCGGCCAAGAATTCAAAAGCTGTTAATGACTCCTCACAATCTCACTGCATGAGAATCTCTGCTATTATTTTTGAGTGTGTGTAGCATCCCATTCTTTTACTTTGCATTTACCTACATCTGTACATACATAACTACATGTTCTATTTTTTAAAACTTTTACATAAGTGGAGGTTGGTAGATTGCAAAATTGGCCATAACACTTTGTGGCTTATCTCATCGTTGGGAGGTGAAATTTATTTTCCCACCCCTTGAATCTGGGCTAGCTTTGTGACTGGCTTTGTCCATTATAATGCAGAAGTGATGTAGTGCCTGTTGCAAACCTAGAACTCAAGAGGCTTTGTAGCTTCTCCTCTCACTATCTTAGAACTCTGAAATGAGTGTGAGATCAAGCCTGGGCTAACCACCCTGAGAATGAGAGATTACATGGAGAAGGGTCTCAGGCACCCTGTCTATTCACCAGGTGATTACAGATGTGTAAGTGAGTCCACCTGAGAATAGCTGCCCTGTAGAACCCAGCCCAAATTGCTGACCTTCAGAATTTTGAGCTAAATAAATGATTGTTTAAACAACTAAGTTTTGGAATGATTTGTTATGAGCAGAAGCTACCTGATACTTGTCTTACATGGTGGCAGGCAAGAGACAATGACATGAAATTTTGTAACATTTATTCTTTACTCGTGTTATAAAGAATTTTCCCTGTGAATACATGTAGGCCTATCTTATTCTTCTAAATAGTTACATAGGCTGGGCATGGTGGCTCACGCCTGTAATCCCAGCACTTTGGGAGGCTGAGTCGGGCAGATCCCAAGGTCAGGAGTTCAGACCAGCCTGGCCAACATGGTAAAACACCGTCTCTGCTAAAAATAAAAAAATTAGCTGGGCGTGGTGGCACGTGCCTGTAATCCCAGCTACTCGGGAGGCTGAAACAGGAGCATTGCTTGAACCCAGGAGGCAGAGGTTGCAGTGAGCTGAGATCACACCACTGCCCTCCAGCCTGGGCAACAGAGCGACTCCATCTCAAGAAAAACAAAAAAAGCCACAGTTACATAAATTTCCATATTATGGATCCCTTAGTTTATTTAATAATCTATTCCATTGTACGTATGTATCAGCTTTTCTTCCCAATCACCTCTTGATGGACAGTTAGGTTTTTTCTTCCTTTTTTCCTTTCCTTGTTCCTTTTTGCCTGCCTTCCTTTCTTTCCCTCTCTTTTTATATTATCAGTAAGTACCCCTATAGCTTTTGGAAACACTTATCCTATGGTGTTTTTTCCTTGCTAATATTGCTTACGGCCTCTTTTTATACAGAATTATTTAAAATACTTTAAAATTTTTCAATCTTTTCCTTATTGTCATCCCTATTTTAAGTTTTGCTCTAGAGCAATTTTCCTATAAAAATTTTTGCTCAATTTTTTTCTAATACAGGATTTTATGTAAGTGTCTGTGTGTCTGTATATGTGTACTTTGTCTTCTTTTATGTGATGAAAAGCCAGGTGTGACCTCAAGAGGAGACACAGGAGTGGCACAGGGAAAAACAAAGTGTACTACACTCACAGGTCCTGGAGACAGGAGGACCATGTGGGAAAGGCACCAGGGTGGTCAGGAGGTGGAAGACAGGAGCAAAGAGAAGATCTAGTCCACCCCTTTTATGGGGTTTTATGGGGAAGGGCAAGGCAGAGCAGGGTGAACAGTTTAGGAGTGGCTAATGTGAATACTTGTGGAAGGTTTGGGGCTGTGGAGGTGGTTCCTAGTTGCCTGGCAGCTGGTCCTGGGATGTTTCAGGCAGAGGGATTTTGCCTCCTGGGGCTTAGGGGCCAGATAGAGGAGTTATGGCCCTGCGCTACTTAGTTTATCACGGCAGGCGTGCTCCAGGCTGAGACCTTGCTATCTCTAAGCATGACTAGCCCTGGGAGGAACGGTCTTTCTCCAGCCACAGAGATTTTTTTTAAGATCTCAAAACAGCATAATGTACACAGAATTTAAAAATATTTATAATACTCTGTGTGTGTGTGTGTGTGTGTGTGTGTGTGAGTGAGAATCAGGTTTGGTTTATTGATCTTCTGGAATTTATTTTAATTTACAGTAGTCCCCTGTTTTTTTGTTTTTGTTTTTTGTTTTTTTGTTTTTTTGGAGACAGAGTCTCACTACTCCTTTGCCCAGGCTGGAGTACAGTGGCGTGATCCCGGCTCACTTCAACCTCTGCACCTCCCCCTCCCGGGATCAAGCGATTCTCCTGCATCAGCCTCTAGAGTAGCTGGGATTACAGGCATGCGCCACCACGCCCAGCTAATTTTGTCTATTTAGTGGAGATGGGGTTTCACCATGTTAGCCAGGCTGATCTGCAACTCCCGACTTCAGGTAATCCACCCGCCTCGGTCTCCCAAAGTGCTGGGATTACAGGCGTGAGCCACCGCACCCAGCCTACAGTAGTCCCCTCTTGTCTGCGTTTTCACTTTCCACAGTTTCCGTTCCACTAGTCAACTGTGGTCTGAACATAGGACATATGGAAAATTCCAGAAATAAGAAATTAGGTTTTTCAATTGCCTGCCTGGGTGAGTAGCATGATGAAGTCTCTGGGTCCTGCCCCTCTCCCCTTGAATCCTCCCTCTGTCCAGCAACTCCGTGCTGTCTACGTGCTCGTTAGTCACTCTGCAGTAGCCTTGGTTAACAGATTGATGGTTGCGGCATCACAGTGCTTGTATTCAAGTGACCCTTAGCTGACTTCATTATGGCTCCAAAGCCACAAGAGTAATGACTCTGGCCATTGAAATATGCCAAAGAGAAGCCATAAGGTGCTTCCTGTAGGTGAAAAGGTGAAAGTTATTGGCATAATAAGGAAAGAAAAAAAAATCGTATGCAGAGGTGGCTAAGATCTACAATAAGAACAATTTTCTAGCTGTGAAACTGTGAAGAAGGAACGAGAAATTCGTGCATACTGTCTATAGGGTTTGGCACTATCTTCAGCTTCAGGCATCCACTTGGGTTCTTGGAATATATCCTATTAGGATAAGGGGAGACTACTGTATAGTGTGGAATAGGGTATTTAATTTTCACCAAATAGCCAATGATCCTGAACACCATTCAATGAGTAATTTCACCTTTTTTCACTGATTTGAAATGTGCCTTTATTCTATATTAATCTAATCTGCTTCAACTCTCTCTATCCCATTCTATGGATTGGTTTGCCTGTTACTAGATCAGTAACAAAATGTCGACCACAATACCACAATTGCTACAGGTTCATGGTACATTTTGGCATTGGTAAAGTGTCAAGTTTTTTCCCCAAAATTTGTCAAATGTTCTTGAATATTTTCTCTCCCAAACTACTTTCAGAATATGTCTTAAAATTTCATGAAGGGTCATTTTGAATTTAATTAGGATTACACTGACTTTACACATGAATTTTGCCATCAATTGAATGTTTTTTTTTTTGTTTTTTTTTTTTTTTTTTTGAGACGCTTCGGCGCCCAGGCTGGAACAACTCATCACTGCAAGCTCCGAATCTTGCTGGTGAGGATAATGATATGCCTTTTCATTTATTCACACTTCTTCAGTACAGTTTTGTAGTTTTCTTTTTAAATGTGTTGCACATTTGTTCTCCAGTTTTGCCCTCAGTATTTCATAGTTTTTTAAGCTATTTACATTTTGACACATTTCAAAATTTATTTTTGCTCTTGTCCTAAGAAAATTAGTACTGAAAATAGCTTCCCTGAAATTTGGTCAGTTTGGTAAACTTTTGTTAATTCTAATCATCCACCACTTGATTTCACTGAATTTTTAGTAGATAATCTGGGTAGATAATCGTATAATTTGAAATCAAGGAGAGTTTCCAATTTTTACTTTTCATTATTTCATTTTATTTTTGTATTGAATTGGCTAAAAATGCTTTCATGTTTGTATTGGTCTTCTTGGACTGCCATAGCAAAACCCACAGACTGGGTAGTTTAAACAACAGAAATGTATTTTCTCACGGCTCTGGAGGATGCAAGTCCAAAATCGAGGTGCCAGCAAGGTGGTTCCTGGTGAGGCTCTCTACTTCGCTTGCAGACAACCTCACACCACCTTTTTTCTGTGCATGCATGCAGAGAGAAAAAGATTTCTAGCATCTCTTCCTCTTCTCATAAAGACACCAGTCCTGTTGGATTAGGGCCCCATCCTAATGTCCTCGTTTACCCTTAATTACTTCCTTAAAAGCCCTGTTTCCAAATACAGTCACATTGGGGTCTAGGGCCTTAACATATGAATTATGCAGAAAACACAAATTAGTTTAGAACAATGTTGTTGAATAGTAACACCACGGGCTTTTAAAATCTTTTCCAATTTCTAAGTTAGTATTGAAAATAATATTTTTATGTTTTTCTCCTGAATATCTGAAAAATAGTGTAGGCAAAATACACAGAAGAAACATAGAGTTGATATAAATCAGAGCTATCACAGAGGTTTCCTTGACACCTATGCATAAACACCAGTTCACCGGTGAGCAGATGTTGAAAAAGTACTTGTTGATTGACACTTATTAAAAATACCACAACTGTTTGCTATTATGTGTGTCATGTATCTAAAATGACCATAAGTGACAGTGTTTAACATCATGTAGACAAGTGGTTTATGTTGAAAAAGCATTTATTCATGTTTTCCCTTTCATTCAGTAAAGACTTGCTGTTAGGAAGTGGGTGGATTTTAATGTAAATGGCATAATCGCTGCCTGGTATTTAAAGACCTTGGGTTGGTCTCCTAGAACCAAAGTGGTAAATACTGTGGCAAATAGAAATCTCTATTTCTTACTGGCTCAAAGGCAAAATATTATGGCTATAAGGTAGTTTATAATTATCAGCCTGTTATGAATTGAAAATTTTTTGACAAAATGCCACATTTTAAGTCAAAACTAAACAGCTCCTTCTGAGCAACTCCCACTCAAAATTATTCTTTAAAAGCTCATTCATTAAAACAATTATATATTATGACTTAGGTAAAGTATTAACATGTTTGAGCCATGTGTAAACATCCAGCAGTTATTAGTAACCACCTAATCTCTAAAACAGCAAAAATTAAAGATATGCAGTCAGGTGCGATGGCTCACGCCTGTAATACCAACACTTTGAGAGGCTGAGGTGGGCAGATCACGAGGTCAGGAGTTTGAGACCAGCCCGACCAGCATGGTGAGACCTGGTCTCTACTAAAAATAAAAAAATTAGCTGGACTAACTAGCTGGTGGCGAGCACCTGTAATCCCCGCTACTCAGGAGGCTGAGGCAGGAGAATTGCTTGAACTCAGGAGGCAGAGGTTGCAGTGAGCCAAGATCTCACCACTGCACTCTAGCCTGAGCGACACAGTGAGACTCCATCTCAGAAAAAAGAAAGAAAGAAAGAAAATTAAAGATATGCATAATGAAAAAAAACAAAAGATATTTGTTTCAGGTATACTATATATGTTGCCCTTTTTGCAAGAAATAGAAGACTTCAGTCTTTCTCCTGCTTCTTTCTATCTCATATCTAATCCCAAGGATGCACACTTAAAAAATTACTTATCAATTAGAATTCCATATTCTTACAGAAGTGACTGGGCTCAGGTACATTTGAGTCCAAATTTCTTCTCTCATCCTTGATAGCTGGATGATCTTGGACAAGTTTCTTAATCTTTCCTAGCATCTGTTTCCTCATTCCCAAAATTAGAGTAATAAGACATTCCTAATAAATTTTCTGTGAGAATTACATGAAATAACCTGTGTGAAATGCCTAAAACAGATCCCAACATGTAGAAGCTCGGTAGATGAAGTTATTTAGGATTATTAAACATTGTCATGTTTTCCTGAGTGCTGACAATTTGAAATCCTTAACTTGTTCCTTAAAATGAATCTGGAAAGACCTTAAAGAGGCTAATTTTCAGCCATGATCTAAAAAACAAACAGAGCCCCAACTGAACTTTAGATTTTTAAAAATATTATACCCAAGACTCCAAATTTTGTCCTTCTTAGATGCACCAAGATGACACAACATCCTTTGTTAGTGGTGGAAAATAAACAGCTTCATAGGAAACAAGACTTTATCACGCAATAATTTATAGATTTGTGTCCAATTTTTTATTAAAAAGAGAAAAAGCCCTTCTTGAGTCAGAAATATTTCTCAGATCGTTATAGAATAACAATCAGGACTCTCCACCTTTTATTTTCATTGCTGGGTTGTAAAAGAGGACTCTCTACAATGCCTACTCCAGAAGGATATTATTCTACAAATAAGGGCCCAGCGTGACATTTATGAGAAAGCCGGGGTCCTCCTGTGCAAAGCTGATTGGTGATCAGCAAATGGGCTCCCGGGCGCTGCAAATAAACGCACTTTCTTCGCTGGGCTGATCAGATGCAGGACAGAGGGTTGCCTCTGCCTGTGGACCTTGGGGAAATGCGCAGCTCTTGTCCTAGCAGCATCCGTCTGTGGCCAGCAAGGAGAAACCAGACTCTAACAATGAAACCTCTTCGTCCCCAGTTCCCTCTCATCTTGATCATCTACTGCTTCTGCATGCTACAGATTCCCTCCTCAGGTAAGGGGAGCTTCATCAGACTCCATCTGGCCTGAATTCTGAGGATGACTGAGGCAGACCTTGATCCCCCGGGGCAGTTCTGGAAGGAGTCAAGCTTTATTCTGCCCCGCCAGCCCTCATTACTACCTTCTTGATTTCTGGCTGCAATTTGTTTCGAACCTTTAGGAGAGGATGGACAGAGCGAGATGCTGCAGCCTTTTACCAAAGGAGACTTTTCCCTGTGGGACTGTCTTTAAGCTGCTCCTGCCCCAGGGATGTCCTGAGCATATGCCGCTAAAACTGAAGGGTGAGGCACGTCCTGGTAGGAGTTAGGGGAAGACACCTCTTGTAGCCATTTCTGCTCCCTGGATTCTGAAGAGACGAGGACAGAGTTGGTAAAAGTGAGCTTACAGCCCCAAAGAATGGGAATTGATGGGCAGTTCGAGACTGCAGGTCTTTACGTTTTATTAACGGCAGGTCTTTACGTTTTATTAACAAAGAACCTCGAGACGGGCGCGGGAGGAGCGCACAGTGGAAAAAGGAGTCTTTTTCCAAGCCTTTCCCTTGGGTTTTAGAGAGGCAGGGGTCCAGAGTGTGGTGGAAGCAGCTACCTCCCGGGGCCGGTGAGCTGTCCGCGGTGCTGACCAGGTGCTGGCATCGCCTCACCAACTCTTGAGAACCAGCTTCTAGGGAACAGGGCTGGAGTGAGGGTCTGTGGTTGGAATCTTACCACCATCTTCATAGGATGCAGGGAAGTGGGTGGTAGCAGAACAACTAAGGTTGGAAACACATACAATTTTAGATTTTTCCATTAGAATTTTGACTTAGGGGAGTAGAACATCTTTGGAAATATATTAACAGAGAAAATATATTTCAAACAGTATGTTTGCTTTGTCATGTCCTACAATGTAATCACAAAACTGGGCCTTGCAAAGGACCATGAAGGTCATCTGGTTTAACCTCTGACAGGGTGCAGGGATCCCTTCTGTAACTTCGCGATTCTATTTAAGTACTTTCAATGACCCCAACTCACTGCCAGCTAAGACAGCTAGGTGCTGCCTCTTTGCTCCAGTAGAGTCCTGTTTATATTATACTTTTGTAAATCTGTTATTACCTTTTATTTATCTTTCTCTATGTTTATACTCACCTCCCTATTTTTTCCTATTTGACTTTATGTTTCCTGAGGGCAGGTCTTTACGTTTTATTAACAAAGAACCTCTCCATAAATCCTTTTAGGGTTCGTTTGCATTACTTTGCATTGTTGAATGATTCCAATTGTGAAAAACTTCTTTACGCTAAGCTTAAGTGTGATCACATGTAACTTTCTAACCATCAGCCTTTATTCTGTTATTTGGGGGAAGCACAGGATAAGACTAATATCTCTTACTTATTGCAGTTCTCAAAATAGTTGAAAGCAGTTAACATATACTTCCTAATATTCCTGTTTCCAGAGAAAACTATGCTCCGTGACTTTACCTTGTATCTTACCATTTCAAGTCAGACTATTACCTTTTATGGTTTAGGCCCTGTTATTTGAATATAACATAACATTGCCTTAGCTTTATCTTTCCTCAGAGAGAATGAAGGGGACAAAATATCACTCAGTTTTCTTTTGTCTTGTTTTTACACATAAACTGCTCTTGAGTCATACATTCCCTGTTCCACACATTAAAAATCTAAGTGCCAGGTTTTATATTTATCCACCTAATTTCATCTTGTTAGTTTTGACCTATCCAATTGATTCTTTCAACTGCACTATAGTTATCCCACCAAGTGTTGTATCACAAGCAAATGAGAAGAGGAGTTCATTGAAGTTAGACAAAAGGTTGACAGGGTCTAGCTGCATGCCAGCAGCCTTCCCCAGAGCCCATCCCTAGAGAGTCTGTAGCAGCAGAGGGATGGGTATCCATGTGTCTTCAAAGTTCAAGGGTGATTCTGATGCCCATCCTTCGTTGACACCATTTTCTAATATGCCATCCTTATGAATTCTGTCAAAATACAAACTAAGTTGTTACCTTGGTATTTTTTTCCTCCTCTTTGCCGAGTTGCTAACAGTTGTACCGAACACTCATGGTAAATTAACAACCATGCTATTTTAAATTAATCTTTGTATATTCTAGTGGCAAGTAGAAGTGTATTTTCTTTGTAAATCCTTTTAACAACATCAGATCAAATCTTACTTTCCCACTGACCTCTTTTGTATGGTTCTTTGGTGGCTTATTACTTTAATAGAGACTGTCTGTTTCTCATGGTAAAGACTTTGAAGTAAATGTTATGACCTCTTTTCTCTAATTAATAATTTTATGATTTCTCACAATAGGATTTCCCCAACCTTTAGCTGATCCTCCAGATGGCTTGGATATTGTGCAGCTTGAGGTACCCAATTATTCAGTAATGTGAGATTTTTATTTAGTCTGGACCTTGAATACATCATGTGTATAATGTTCACTTAAAACTATTTTGAGATCAGATTTTTGGCTGCAGCAGAAACTCACTGTTGCCATTTTTCATGGCCTCATTTAGGGCATCCTGAGGGTTGTGTTGAAATTCACTGCCACTGTGTGAGAAGATAATGTGAGGTTCAGAAATAGGACAATTTTAGTATTTTAAATCTGTTGTAATAAAATTCTGCTGACTGAAGAATTTATACTTGTCTTTGATTCATTGTTTAAATTTTAAATGCATAATCAATGTACACATTTTCAAGGTACATGTGATATTCTAATACTTTCATATAGTATGTTATAACCAAGTTGGGGGAATTGGAATATCAATGGATATTAAACATTTACCTTAAACATTTACATTTTCTTTATGCTGGGAGCATTCAAATTATTCTCTATTAGCTATTTTGAGATATCCAATAGATTATGGTTTACTATAGTTACTCTACTGAATTATCAAACACCAGGCCTTGTTTCTTCTGTCTAATTGTATTTGATTACCCATTAATCAATCTGTCTTCATCCCCCTCATCCCTTTGATTTGTATTCTTCATTTTATTTTTTAGCAACTGGCATATTGTCTGAGTCAGTGGGCATCTCTTTCTCGCCAACCTAAGGTAAAAAAACTGTGTGTGTGTGTGTGAGTATATATATATATAAAAAATATATAATATACATATATAATATATAATATATATCTGCAACAAACACACTCTTTTGCTACCTACAGGAGAATACTGTATGTATCTGTAACTGTGCATTTGTATGTGTGTTCAAGAATATAATTTTATACAAAATCAAGCAAATATCTTAAATATAAATTACTATAAAATATGGGTAGTTCATTTATATTCTTACAATTATTATAATCATATATAGTTAAGCTAATTATATGTTATGATATATTGCATATTATAAATTGATATACTATGATATAGCAGGTCTCCAAAACAACAGTTATCATGTAAAAGACTTTACAGTAACTAGCCGGGCGTGGTGGCTCACACCTGTAATCCCAGCACTTTGGGAGGCCAAAGTGGGCTGACCACTTGGGGCCAGGAGTTTGAGTCCAGCCTGGCCAACAAGGTGAAACTCCATCTCTACTAAAAATACAAAAATTAGCCAGGCATAGTGGCACACCTGTAATCCCAGCTACTCGGGAGGCTGAGGCAGGAGAATAGCTTGAACCCGGGAGGCAGAGGTTGCAGTGAGCCAAGATTGGGCCACTACACTCCGGCCTGGGTGACAGAGCAAGACTCTGCTTCAATTTAAAAAAAAAAAAAAAAAAAAAAGTTTCATTTAAAAGACTCTACAGTAACTGGCCAGGTGTGGTGGCTCACACCTGTAATCCCAGCACTCTGGGAGGCTGAGGTGGGCGGATCACGAGCTCAGGAGTTCATGACCAGCCTGGCCAACATGGTGAAACCCTGTCTCTACTAAAAATACAAAAAGTAGCTGGGCGCAGTGGTGCACGCCTGCAATCCCAGCTACTCAGGAGAATTGCTTGAACCTGGGAGGCGGAGGTTGCAGTGAGCCGAGATCGTGCCACCGCACTCCAGCCTGGGTGACAGAGCAAGACTCTGTATCACCAAAAAAAACCAAAAATAAAAAACTTTACAGTAACTGTAGTAACCACACAGATATAAAGTAAGTTGATTTACTTGAAAGAACAAAAGAGTGGTAGGATAGTCCATGATCCCTAGGATAGCCTCTGCATTTTCACCTTGAGAGATGTGTCTCTTTATCCCTCACCTCCCCTAACCCACAGCACACTGTGCTCCAGCCACAGTGAACCTCTCAGTGTTCCCCAAATGCACCAGGCCCTTGAGGTCCTTGCACAGTCTTTTCCTCAATCAGAAATGGCTTTGCCTTCTTCACAGGCTGCAGTTAACAGTCCAGACTCTAAAACAAAAATACCTGGTTTCAAAATCCAGCTCTGTTTAAACTTGGTAGTTTCTCAGTTGCTCTGTGCCTCGGTTTTGTCATCTGTAGCATACGGGTAATTGTCATAGTACCCTAGAATGCTGTTGTAAGGATTCAATGCTTCATATTTGTGAAGCACTTTCAACAGCATCCAGAACGTGGCAAACAACAGCACTTAAGTGCTAGTTGTTGCCATTGCCTGTTGATGCAACCAATTCTCATTCTTCAAGACGCAAACATCACTTTCTCAAATTTCATGAATATATCATTCCCATTTCTTCTTCTTTTCAGTTTACTATGCATATGTTTGAAGGCAATCGTTAGCGCTCATTTTCAGGAATAATCTTTACAGCCTTGGTCTTGGAGCAAAAATTCAGGCTGGAAACTCAGAGTTCTTCAACCCTTTGTTACTTCCTCCCCATGCTGCACAGACGGGACTTCCCTGTCCCTCAGGTGAAGACTGTGGGGGTGTCCTCTGCATCCGCAGAGGCAGTGGAAGTGTGGCTGTCCCAAGGGCAACCTGCAGTATTAAATTGGGTTAAGGATCCTCAAGAGCAAGGGCCCACTAAGAATGAATTTCCTTCCGCCTTCTCCATTTTTCCAAGCCTCTCCCTGTTTCCAACTGCAGAAGAGCAAGGGGTTGCACAGTGAACAAAACTGCCAATATTTTAAAGGTATTAATAGAGAAACGGGCTCTTCCTGGCTTGCTGCTTCCCTGAAATGTGACTGTTGGCATGTCACTTCGTCTCTTGGGGCTTTGGTCTCCTCAACTGCCCAAAGTCTGGATGTGTCGCCAGAGCTCTAAGTTCAATCCTGTTCTGATTTCCAGAATAGGCCAAGTCTGTGACTCTAGGGGACCTTTACCTCAAGGCAATTCAGAAAGCAGTCACATTCTGCAAATAATGACAGCCACAAAATTCACGCTTCGTGTTTCTGGTCACCACATGGGATTAGAAGACGTTTCAATTGGGAAAATTGCAATAAGTTCTTGTGAAGCTCTTATTGCTCTACTATTCATTCATTCAAAAGATATATTTATTGAGAGCATGCCACGAGCCGGGTGCTAGGGATGCCATAGTAAAACAAACTGAACACCTGCTCTCATGGCATTTGTATTCTAGTTGGGGTAATGAATCATAAACAACATTGATCAGTACAATTAGAAATAATTTCTTCTCTAAAAAGAAAAAAGTAGGCCAGGCATGATGGCTCCTGCCTGTAATCCCAGAATTTTGGGAAGCTGAAGCCGGCAGATCACTTGAGGTCAGGAGTTTGAGACCAGCCTGGGCAACATGGTAAAACCCTATCTCTACTAAAAATACAAAAGTTAGCCAGGCGTGGTGCTTGTAATCCCAGCTACTCAGGAGGCTGAGGTAGGAGAATCGCTTGAACCTGGGAGGTGGAGGCTGCAGTGAGCCAAGATGGCACCACTGCACTCCAGGCTGGGTGATGGAGTGAGACCCTGTCTCAAAAAAAAAAAAAGAAAAGACAAAAGAAAAAAGTAAAGTAAGGAAGGGGCATATGAAACGTTGAGCAGGGTAATTACCACCAGGAAAAGCATCATCACGTTCCTCATCAATTTTTGCCCTGAAAAGTAAACATAATAGTATACAGCCGATGAATGTGGTACAAAAACCAATTGTTTGTCCAATAAGTGTCCATAAACACACACACACACACACACACACACACACACACAGTTGTGAACAGATGCTGACAAGAAGACCAGGAGCTGTAAAAATAGCAAGTACTTTCTGCTAGCTAAAAATGGTGATCATAAGGAAATAGAGTTAAGTTTCACAGAGCCTCCACTGTTGGTAAAGTTGGTGGATTGCAGTGTGTGTCTGTGTGTGTGCGCCCATGTTTGTGCATCCACACATATGTACATGGTAGAGAGAGAGAGAGAGAGGATGCATAGGTATTGCTCTCTTCCACTGAAGAATTTCTCCACAAAGTTTGCAGGAAGATGTAACTGTATTCATAGCAATAAAATTAGAAGTATTATTAACAGCTTTAATTTTTGTCTTGATTGAGGTTTCAGCTGATTCAAAAATCTTTAAGCATGGGTGAGATGTGAATGATCAGTACTAGCCAGATCAGAAGATTTAAATGATTGTTCACAGTAATCATCTCTAGTGACTTTACAAAACACGGACATGAACATTCACTCTATGGTTTTGTAAGAAGCCTTCTTCCCGGCATCTCCTTGAGTGAGATAAGCCCACATGCAGCCATCATCTACGCAAGCCAGGGCTGAGGTGTGTGCACGGGCAAGGATTTAGAAATGGAAAGTTGGACTTTCTGCAAGGTGAGCAAAAATTCATGTAGAAAGCTTTTGGAGAAAAAGCAGCTCGGTCAATATGAACTATAAAAACTGAATACCAGGATACACTCTGCAGCAAATCAAAAACTGTAATAGTTAGTTTATTCCACCCATAGTCAGATGGTTATTTTCTTCTATGCATCAGAGAGTAGATCTCTCCTCCCCACCCCCTGCAAACTGAAAAGATGAAATGAGATATTTTCACATGATGATGTATTGCTGGCAATTTTCTTTATTGTAAGATCCTGCATCAACTATAGTCTCATTGAATTTGCGTAATAGAGGAATTTCTTTTTAGATTGCCAATTCATCATAATATTCAGGTAAATCCAGTAAGGTTCATGGTGTCCCTGACACAGAAAACGTTATCAGTTGCCTGCCCCTGTAAAATTTCACCTAACTTACCCTCACAATTCTCTTTCCAGGATAATCAAGACATATACAAAAGGGTGAGTACCGCCCAGCCCAGTACAAGCGCATGCAGCTTCCATGTTTAGAGCAAGTGACACTCACTACTACTATCACTTTCTTTTCTTATTTAGTTTTTGTTTCACTACTCCAGAACTCAGGAGGTAACACATCCAGTTAAAAGTGAGGTCAGTATTTTATCATAATCCTCTGTCTGTAAAAGTGGCTCTCCCCTGCATGTCGTCCGTCTCTTCTTAATATGTGCAGGCAAGTAGAAAAGCTGGGGCCTCTGGACATCCTCTGCGTAGTAGCTTCCCAGGGGCTTTTCCCTGGGATTGCAGGGATTCTCTTTCTCCCTCTGGGGTGGGGGGTGGTAGGTGGCCAACTTATCTGAGAAGGTAGAGAATAAATTATAGAAAAGGAAAAATAAGTAGGAAATAACTTTTTAGTATGCACTTAAACAGAGGCACAGGAAGAGCCTGGTAAACACTGTGTTCTGTTTATATTGTTTGTTCTTACCATCTGTTTTTAAATTTGTGCTTTGTGATGTGTGTGGTACCATCCCCCAGTAGTGATACATGGATGAACATCTTCCGTGGCTGTCGCGATGTGTATGTGCAATGGGAATAGTAACCATCACCTCTAACTTTCTTCCTACAGATTTGAGTTACCCTCGGGAGCAGCTTGTGTAGGTGAATTTCTATGGGGTATGATTTGAGGAATATTGGAAAGGCCATAGAATATATATAGATATATGCATATGTGTGTGTGTGTGTGTGTATGTGTGTATATATATATTTGAGACAGAGTCTTGCTCTGTCACCCAGGCTGGAGTACAGTGGTGCAATCTCAGGTTACTGTAACCTCCACCTCTGGGGTTCAAGCGATTCTCCTGTCTCAGCCTCCCAAGTAGCTGGGATTATAGGCATGCACCACCATGCCTAGCTAATGTTTGTATTTTTAGTAGAGACGGGGTTTCACCATGTTGGCCAGGCTGGTCTCAAACTCCTGACCTCAGGTGATTCGCCCGCCTCAGCCTCCCAAAGTGCTGGGATTACAGGGGTGAGCCACCATGCTCAGCCGGAATATAACTTTTAAACGCAGTCATAGCAAGTAAAACTCTACCACTAGAAAGTCTCTTACTTATATATTCAAGGCTCTCCACGTCTTAAGAGGATCCTTAAAAAAGCAAATAACCAGGAAAAAAATGTTTCCCCTAAGAATCAATCAGTATTACAGATGTAGGAATAGTGCTCAGGTAAGGAGGGGGATTTTTTTAGACGGAGTTTCGCTCCTGTTGCCCAGGCTGGAGTGCAATGACATGATCTTGGCTCACTGCAATCTCCGTCTCCCGGCTTCAAGCCATGATCTCTTGCCTTAGCCTCCCAAGTAGCTGGGACTACAAGCACGCGCCACCACGTCTGGCTAATTTTGTATTTTTAGTAAAGATGGGGTTTCACTATGTTGGCCAGGTTGGTCTCGAACTCCTGACCTCAGGTGATCCACCCACCTTGGCCTCCCAAAGTGCTTGGCCTCCCACTGCACCCGGCCAAGGAGGTGGATATTATCAAAACCAACAAGGGCACCATGAAAGGAGGAAGAACAATGGAAGGGAAAAAAAAAAACAAAAAAAAACTAACGCAAATCAAGTTTTACTCTAAACCAAAGCACACAGGGAGGATTCATGAGGACTAGATGAGGACAGGTGTGTACCCCTGGGTGTGCACGGCAGTCACAGACAAGATCAGGAAACCAGAAGTACCTGGGGAGGGTTACAGGGGCTGCCCTCCACCTTTTCTCTTGGATGAGGAGGGCACCCCTGGGGAGGGAGTAAGAATACATGTGGAGTTGCTTCTAGGACAAGGCGCTCCGCTCCAGGAGCACAGAGTGCTGAGGGTTAATATAGAGAAAAGTCCGATTTACCTTAAGGGAATATTTTTAAGGGTTGTGTTGGAATTGAAACCTGTTCTCAAGGCAAGCGGCTCTTTATTGAAACCATAAAATTCCAGGCTTCGGCTCGAAAATGGATTTTACTCTGAAAATTAAACCCATTTGTAAGGGAAGTGAGGAGAAAGGAATGCGCATCGCCCTGGGCTCTCAAAATACCCCTCTGTGGATGTCCCCCGGTCTGACCCTCTCCGCGTCTCTCTGTTGCAGTTTCCTCCAGTGCATCCTCTTATGCATCTGGCTGCCAAGCTCGCCAACAGACGGATGAAGAGATTTCTGCAGCGAGTACGTGCTTTTATTCTTCCACCATAGTTTTATGCCACTCACAGTTCCCTGAATCATGGTGAAAGCGTGCTGTCACCTTGGGGCTCGCTGTCATTCTCTCCTCAAATTTCAATCTCCACCTTGGCAGGGAGTGCTGAGCAGAACTGCTGATCCTTTGACCTCCCTGGGCCTCAGTTTCCTCCACTGAAACCCCATGAGGTGGCCTGAAGGACCCGGGGAGAGATCCCATGGCCCAGCCTGCTTCCATCCCTCTCCTCTTCGGCTCCTTTCATCCCGAAGTTGTCTCGGTTTTGTACTTTTTTCAGTTCCCGTCTCTTTCCCCTGACACGAAACTTGCCCTGGGGATATCTTCTGCTTCCCACAGCCCTACCTGCCCATTGTCCATTTCTCAGAGCTTTCTTCTTTAGTTTTTATTTTTTAATTTAGAAATTACCAGCTGAACCTGTTCAATGGTAATCAAAGTTTTGTTTCATGGTAGCAAAAATAAATAAACAAATAGCAAGAGAGAAAATTTGTGTTGAACACCCTTCCCAGATGGGGCGATCAGCTCATCCCAGTTTGTCCAGGACTCTCTTAGTTTTAGCTCTGAAAATCCCAGGGCCCCAAGTGCCTGGAAAACTGGTTGGCCATCCTGGGCACCAGCAGCAGTTTGTCCGACCCCCTGCTAACCGCAAGCCTCCAGGTCCAATCTGATTCCATTCTTACACCAGGTTCACAGGCAATGAACAAGGTGAAGAAGCCAAAATGGCTAATCCTTTAAAAGTGTCCTAAGGGCTCACGCCTGTAATCCCAGCACTTTGGGAGGCCGAGGCGGGCGGATCACGAGGTCAGGAGATCGAGACCATCCTGGCTAACATGGTGAAACTCCGTCTCTACCAAAAATACAAAAAACTAGCCGGGCGTGGTGGTGGGCGCCTGTAGTCCCAGCTACTCAGAGGCTGAGGCGGGAGAATGGTGTGAACCTAGGAGGCGGAGCTTGCAGTGAGCCGAGATCGCGCCACTGCACCCCAGCCTGGGCGACACAGCGAGACTCCGTCTCAAAAAAAAAAAAAAAAAAAGTGTGCTAAGCTTTGCAATGTGCCCGTTTCAAAGTTGGCGCTGTTAGGAGGAGCAAGCAAACTTAACCTACTTGGATACAGATGGTAACTCAGCCAAGACGACAAGCTTGCCTTCCTGAGCAGGAGTTTGCTAGAGAAGATCACGGCAGTGATCCCACCATTTGCCATGCTCTCCACCTCCTCTTTTGCGCCAGACTTCTGACTACGTTAGAGGGAAGCCAGGGACGGCAGGATCACTGCAAGACCACTGCAAGGTCATGATGTGGTTCCTGTTGGATTTACCCGCGCCTCATTTCCTTGCAGGGTTCGGGGACTGCTGCAGTGGACTTCACCAAGAAGGTACACAAGAGCCTTGGAGCCTGTAACCCCCAAAGAAAGCCCTACCTGAGAAGGGTGGGGAAGTCCTTGGAGCCAGCCACCCTGCAGCCCCTCCAGACCACTTCTGGGCAGAGCTAGTCTCAAAAGGACCCTGAGAATCTTTTGTGGCTGAGCAATTAAGTTCAGGTCTCCCTGAGGGCAGACAGGAACCATGGGGCAATGCCTCTGGCTGTTCAGATTTCATCTCCAGCCCCACAGATGAGTCCCCTGGAGCCAGCTGCTCCTGAGGTCTTGCTTTCTCTCGCTCAGGAGACCACATGCCATTGTACAGACTCCAACAGAGGCACTGCCAGAGCACAAACCCCAAACACTGGGGGTTCTCAAACGTGGCCATGCATCAGAGTCACCTGGCTAAAATTCAGATTGCCCCCAAAGATTCAGTGGGTCTGGATTGGGGCAAAGAGTTTGTGTTTCTTACAAGTTCCCAGAGGTTGTTGGTGCCACTGGTCTGGGACCACCCTTTTTTGAAAACTGTCCCTATAGACATTTTTTGAAGAACTTGTAATGCAACATGGTTGCATAATGGCTTATGTTTTTATGTTGCAGGATCACACTGCCACCTGGGGACGACCCTTTTTCCTTTTCAGGGTATAGCATGTTTTCTCACTTTTGCTTTCTCACCTCGATTCACTGCAGCCATCCCAATCATGGAGTGACTGCAAACAGCAGAGCCAGGACCCCTTGGTGAACTGGTGGATAATTATGGGGACTCTCTCACCCTTCACTGGGTATCACTCCAATCAAAATCTCCTCCTACAAGCTTGTAAAGGCAAGGGTCCAACAGGAGAGAGGCTGAGAGCACCAGAGTAGGCGTAAGGGAGTTCTGATGACAGACAGACACAGGCTAGACCAGAATCTGAGCCTATGTTTTAGAGCGTTAGGGTCCAGCACTCATGGCCCCAAAAACACATGGCAGGAGGAGCTTAGGCACCATCCTCTCCTCCTTCCTGGGTAACAGAAACTCTTGCAAGGGTCACAGGGTCGAAGAGTTATCTTTTAGATTTTAATCGGCCATTCACTAGCTGTGCGCCACCCTTGAGATTCTCAGTATCTGCATAGAAAAATGAGCAAATCAGACTAGATCCATGCCCCCAGAAACTGCATTCTGTGAATCACTGGCGCCAAAAGGTACTCTGCAAAAGTCAGAAAAGATTGGAAAACACTGCACCTGACATTCACAAAGACTCACAATACACGCTGGCCCATCAAAGGCTGTAGGAAGTCCTACAGAACACAACCTGTGTCTCTTGGCTTAAGCATTTGTTTCCCGAACATAGGGACTGTGGAGCTGTTTCCCACCCCTGTCTCACTCCCATGGGTCTGTAGGACCTACTCGTTTCCTGGAAAGTGCTTTGAGAACCGTCCATCTCCATGACGTCTCCAGACTGGGCAGTCCTGTGCTGGATGGTTTGTGGAACCTCCCACCACCTAAGCAAAGGCTAAAGGGTGGGATGATGGGTAAGTGACAGTGTTGGGATCCTAGGAGCAGCAAGGTTCCTGGAGCACTGTCCCAGAGGACCTCCAGACTGGTGCTAGCCCAGGGCGAGGGCTTCCCAGGTGAGTCCCCATGGAAGGCAGTGAAATCCCTGCTAGAAGAATGAGGCCTTAGGGTTCAATAGAGAGAAGAGCCAAATCAAGATAAGGCTACAGAAAGTTGTGTCTCAGTATCCATAAGTTGCTCCTTTTTTTCCAGCCCAGGAATGGAAGAAACACTGAAGATGAGGCTCAGTAGGTAGTCCAAGGTCAGCTTCATCACAGTTTTTCTCTTTCAAGCAAATTTTATGTGTCTGACTGGAGAGAGTGAGAGGCAGCCATCGGCGGGGGGGGGGTGGCGGGTACCATTGTTTAAGAAAGGAGGACCCTGCATAACCCCCAAGGACTCTGCCCCTTCCCTTTTCCTGCACACAGGACCACAGAGATCCCCACCCCAGCCTAGCAGATGCAGGCTGTCTGGGCAATATTGCAGCCTTCACTTCCATGCCCAGCTCTTCGGAGGCATGTGGTCTCCAGCTGTCACTGTGATGGGGATGTAGGCTCATTGTAGCCCAGCTGGGCCCTCCGTGACTCCTCACCTGGCCCCCTTGATAAGGAAACACCACCCTGTCATGCTTGGGTGGTGCACCAAGGAGTTCTGGAAGCTACCAAGCTCCCTACACTGAGAGCATTTCTAAGTATGGCCAGGCAAGGCTGTTTCCCCCTTCCAATGGTGCTCTGAGATCCAGAGTTTTAATTTGGAGTGATTCCTTGGCCTTCAGCCCTGTGGAAGAGGAAGTGAATGCTCAAGGGCAGCTCCGGGCCTCCTCTGTCTCTCATGAGGATGTGGTCCCAAGGATATGAGGCCGCTGTCCTATGGGTGCTGCCAGCAGGGGCCAGCGGTCAGAGTCCCAGCAGTCCAAGGTGTCTGAGAAAGCTGTCGCCCTGCTGGGAAATGGCACTACCCAGCAAACACAAGGCGAAGATGTTCCCTGAGGCCATAGTGCTTACACCAACCTAATGGCCTGATGAGATACAGCAAAAACAAATCTTATAAGTACTGATTGTGGGAAAAGCAACCTGGGCCTTTATGACATGTCAAACTGAGGTCTAATTGTGAAATATGTTACATAATAACCTGCCCATGGGCTTTGTCTTGATTCTGAGAATGATTTCACCTGAGCGGTACATTTTTCTTTTCTGTTTTAGGATTCAGTGGTGAAAGAAAGCTGGATCTGATGAGGCCATCCAGGGATTATGTTGAACAAATATCAAATTTCTTTCCACGAACAGTATTTAAAGATATTTCTCTTGCTCTATATTCACTAGATATTCAGCTTCATAAAAGTAAAGTAGCATTGTGTGATATTGTGAAATATATGTTTGGTCTTTGTCCATATTTCTTGACATACAAGTTCTAAAATTCTTGAAAATTTCAAAACGTTCAGTGTCTCTTTGTATACTGATGATTGGCAGTGGCTGGCAGCCTCTAGGTAGCTTTGGGGTGGGGCTGGTCACCAGGAAGACCAAGGCAGGACTAGAGGATTGGGACTTTCAGCCCAACTCCAGTCTCCAGGGAGAAGAGGCACTGAAAGTTGAGTTGGTCACTAGTGGCCAATGTTTTAATCAGTTGTGCCTATTGTGAAATTAAACAATTCAGACTTAAGGCTACTGGAACGTTAAATGATTTGAACCTTGAGAGAGATGTGACTGTGTGGCCTCAGTCGTGTAACATGCAGCTGCCACTATGGCTTCTCCAACTATAAATGAACTCTCTTCCTTATTTTTTGTTCTGTAATCTGTAAAATGACTAAGAAAGACTGAATGGCACCAGAGATAAGACCCCTCCGCTCTTAATTACTGACCTTTGTTAGATATTAACTTCTTCCTTTATTGTCTTGCACTCAACTCAGACCAGATGACACAGAAGACCCCATGACTATTACACCCACAATGTGGAATGTTAAATACCCATCCCGAAAAAGAACACAGCCTATAACCCGTCCAGTTGCCTTAACTATGCACTAACCTTGTACGGACAGTGTTAAAATCCTATTGAACGTCCTGAAACCTTGCCGATATCAACAACCCTCAAACCTCTCCACTTCAGAATGCTGATTCTATTAGCTTGGTGTTGGCATTTCCAGGTGGCTATTCTCAAGCTTTGAGCTCAAACAGAATAAACTCTGTATTTAATCATATTTTCTGAATCTCATTATTTAAGGAGGACACTATGTAACCCTAAGCTTCCATAGAAACCCAAAAGGACAGGGTTTTAGATGGCTTTTAGATGGCTGGACACATGGAGGTTGCTGCAGGGTGGTATTTCTTCATCTGTATCCTTAGTAATACCTTTTATAATAAACTAGAAAATGTGTTTCCCTGAGTTCTATGAACCACTCTAGCAAATTAGTTGAACTTGAGGAGGTGGTCATGGGAGCCCCAATTCATAGCCTGTTGGCCAGAAGCACAGGTAAAATAACCTGGGGCTTGTGACTGACATTGGAAGTGGGGCACAGTCTTGGGGACTGAGCCCTGAACCTGTGGGATCTGATGCTATCTCCAGGTAGATGGTGTTGGAATTGAATTGGAGGGCACCAGCTGATATCTGCTGCAGAATTGATTGCTTGCTTGGGGGAAAACCCCACAGGCACTGGGTATGAGGGCAGAGGAAACACTGTGTTTTCCACTCATACTGACACTTTATTTTCCTTTCCTATTGGAAAGTCTTGGGGGGTGGGAGGACTGGGTATATGTGTTTTTAATAATAGGACATATTTTTAAAATTCACCATCTTTGGCATTGGTTTAGCATAGTTTAGCTATCTTGTTATTATTGAAGATTGAGGGATGGGATTGGGATAGGTGGGATGGCTTCAGATACTGACTCCTCTACTTTTAGCTGGGTGACCTTGGACAGGTCACTTCCCATTCCTGGGCCTCAGTTTCCTCCATGGTAAAATGGTGTTGGTATGGTAATCATAGTAACTTCTTGGCCAGGTGCAGTGGCTCAAGCCTGTAATCCCAGTACTTTGGGAGGCCGAGACGGGCGGATCACGAGGTCAGGAGATCGAGACCATCCTGGCTAACACGGTGAAACCCCGTCTCTACTAAAAAATACAAAAAAACTAGCCGGGCGAGGTGACGGGCGCCTGTAGTCCCAGCTACTCGGGAGGCTGAGGCAGGAGAATGGCGTAAACCCGGGAGGCGGAGCTTGCAGTGAGCTGAGATCTGGCCACTGCACTCCAGCCTGGGCGACAGAGCGAGACTCCATCTCAAAAATAAATAAATAAATAAATAAATAATCATAGTAACTTCTTCACATAGACTTTGTGAGGACTAGTTTGTTTAAAAGCCTAGTTGCTTTTTCCACTATAATATTACTATCCTGTATTATTTAATAGTTTTATAATACTGTCATAACAAATAAACAAGACTTGGTAGCCTAAAATAAAAGCAATTTATTCTCTTACAGTTCTGGAGCCCAGGAGTCCAAAATCAAGGTGTTGGCAGGGCCACACTTCCTCAAAAACATCGAGGGAAAGTCTGTCCTTGCCTCATCTACCTCTGGTGGTTCCAGGTGCTCCTCTTGACTCGTGGCAGCATCACTCCAGTCTCTGCCTTGCCCTCCCGTGGCCTTCCCTCTGTGTCTGTTGTCTGTGTCTTCTCCCTTTCACATCTCTTATAAAGACCCTCGTCATTATAAAGATACTTATCATTGGATTTAGGCTCTGGCCTGATCTAGGATGTCATCATCTTCAGGTCTCTCACTTAATCACCTTTGTAAAGATGTTTTTCTCGGCCGGGCGCGGTGGCTCAAGCCTGTAATCCCAGCACTTTGGGAGGCCGAGACGGGCGGATCACGAGGTCAGGAGATCAAGACCATCCTGGCTAACACGGTGAAACCCCGTCTCTACTAAAAAATACAAAAAAAAACTAGCCGGGCGAGGTGGCGGGCGCCTGTAGTCCCAGCTACTCGGGAGGCTGAGGCAGGAGAATGGCGTAAACCCGGGAGGCGGAGCTTGCAGTGAGCTGAGATCCGGCCACTGCACTCCAGCCTGGGCGACAGAGCCAGACTCCGTCTCAAAAAAAAAAAAAAAAAAAAAAAAAAAAAAAGATGTTTTTCTCACATAAGGTCCATTCACAGATTCCATGGATTAGGTTGTGGACCTATCTTTTGGGGGCCACAGCTCAAGCTGCATCCTTAGGATTACTCTTCGTTGTTCCTCTCTGGAGCTCAGAGCCCTTTTGCTGGCCCCTGTTCCAAGTGTCCTCTGCAGTCCCTCACATCCTGGGCCCATTCTTCCACTCTCTCTTTTCAAATAGGTCCACTCAGTATCTCACTTGTGCAAACACTTATTCATTCATTCATTCTTTCAATATTTGAATGCCTGCCAGATACAAAGTGTATTAATCACTTATTTTTACTCTGTATTTTTGATGCTTTGCTATCTTAGGGACTTGCTGACCCTGGAGAGACTGCCTCTCCCATGCTAATCCCTGGAAATGGCGAGCACCTTGCTTATAAATGTGCCTTTCAAATGCACACCAACCAATCCAGAGCCCATACCCCCAACCACCTTCTCTGTAAGGCTCTCACCCAGGGCCAGGTGCCAGACAACTAGGGATGGCCTCTATGGCCCTGAATTTGCTGAAGTTATTTAAACTAGTCAATGCCAAGCCCTCTTAAACTGGCCGGCTTGCTCCTTCCCATGAAAACCGCAATAAAGGCTCTTGGCCATGTTTTCCTCTCACTACTTCTGCCTCCCAACTGACCCCAGGACTTCCCCTAGTCCCCTCTACCCCCATGCATGGCTTGGTGGGCCCCTTCCTCTTGGGAATTGTGAGTATAACAATCTTTTCAATGGCAATTGTCTCCTGATGTGTTAGCCTCACCATATCTGAATACTAATAAAACCTATATTTTAAACCACAAATCCCTGCCTGGGATAACGGAACTGCATAAGGTGTAGGCTATGCTCTCACCCAAGCTAGTCCCGAGTAAAGCCCAATAGCTTATCGCAGGTGAATGGGTACTCTTCTCCCTGTTATCCCCAGAATCAGAAGAAGAGATCTTGGAGACATTGGAGGACTTTGTAAATCCAAACCCATGGCCAGAGCAGATGGGGCCCCCTGTTCTGGTGGGGGTTATCCGTATTCTTCTTCAGCATCTCTGGGGCAGGAGCTCACAGCTTCATGGGGCCTTCGCTTTGTCTTCAGACAGAAAAAAACAGTGGGACTGTCCCCAGGAACCAAATTGACCTCTAGTGATCAATTTTCTTATTTCTATTTATTCAAAAATGTATTGTTTAATACTTCATTCTAGAAATTGTATTTTAACAGGGTACCCCTGGGCTCTTAAGTACATCAAAGCAACGTTTCTTGACTTTAGGGAATGTAGGCACATCTCTTGGAAGAGATGTTTTGAGGTATAGGCCTTGGCCACTCCTTGCCCCAAATATCACACCCCAGAGAACCTCTCTCATTCCAAAACTAAGACTGGCCTTGAACCAGCCTTAACATGAATTTTCAGAGGCACCTTGTTTGGGGGCAGTTTCTACCTCCTCTGAATCTCCCTATAGACTGAGGATCCCTTCTGAAAGCAGCTCAAAGACAATGTATAGAATTATATTCATACCAATGCAGTTAATACACAATTTTTCAGGAGCTGTGTGGCACAGGGAACAAGAGTGGACCTTTTGCTCCCTCCCATTCCTGCTGTGCAACTCATCTGTATGTGACCTAAGGCTCTGGAGTCGGAATGCCTGGGTTTAATCCTGGCTGACATGCTTTAAGCCAACCCCTTTGGAGAGTTGGGAAAATTCCACTTGTGGACAATTTTATTTGTATTCAATTCTCTGATTCCTTTGCTAACCCTTGGTATTTCAGTTTAATATTAAGCCCATCAACTTGCCTCAAGAGATTAAGTCACAATCAATAGGAACTGAAGGAAAAGATGGCAGGCGTTATTTTATTTAGATAGTTCATCTCTGTCTTCTTGATGTTGGTGAAATGGAACTTAGGAAATTGTTCTAATAAAGCAAAGCTCAGGGGAGGAAGATTTCAGCACATGGCAGCAACGCAGATGCTAGGGCACCGGGCAGCCAGCTGGTAAGACCATGTGGCTGCAGTCTCAGAAGGGGAGGTGACTGAGGGAAGCACTCCCATTTGTAACCAGGACCTTAAGCAGGTGAAGAAGAGTGAAAAGTGTTTGTGAGGAGAGCTACAGGACAGTAATTTTACCTTTGATTGGCACTTACATGATGGACAGGATTGTAAAGTGTACCTTTTTATCAGGGGATAGGGTCCCCTCTTGTAACTGAACCCAGGTCTGGCCACTCGCCACTCAAAAGGCAAACTCAGGAGTCAAGAGTTGGTGAGAGGAAAAGCAGGTTTATTCGGGAGCTGACAACCTAAAGAGATGGTAGGCTAGTATCACAAAGACCATCTCAAGTTTCTCAAGCTGGCCAGAGGGCTTTTCTGGGAGGGAGGATATGGAGAAGCTCTGTGCATGGGTTGACTATATGTGGGTCAGTATATCTAGTCTTGATGACCATCTTAAGCGATGAACCATCTGCTGGTCTGGGTGGCACCAGCTTGATTGCAACAGCAATACATATTAACTGCTTGGCATTCTTCCCAAGGTGCGATAGTCTGCAACCTTAATTCTGTGCTTAGTTTTTCAAGGCCAGTTTTTAGAGTTCTTTAAGCAGAGCATATTCATAGCTTTGCTATTCATAAAATGAAGTGAAAAAAAAAAAAAGAAAAACAAAGAAGAATAATTGTTTCTCAAGATGGGGTGGTAGTTTCTGTTACACTCTCACTCCACTAGAAAACAGAGACATTTTGGTAATGAGATTTGTATTATCCAGAACAAAAGATCCAATAATATTGTGGGTTAACAAGCAAATAACTGTTTCTCTCTAGCTTACAGTCTGTATGTAGATGACCCAGATCGGTGGAGCAGCTCTATTCTTTAAGCCATTCAGAAGAGCAGGGCCCTGGAAACCATTGCCCCACTCTGCCCCTGTATCATGAAGGCTGGGTCTCCACCAATCTATGCTCCAGCTTGGTGACATGCATGCAGAATGACTGAAGGCCCAGGCCTGGAAAGGGCAAACATTACTTCCCTCCCATGGAGATAAATCAGCAATAGGGCCACACTAAGGAAGTGTCTGAACTGGGTGGCCATATCCAACTACAACCCTGTTGCCTTAGATTTGGAAGAAGAGAAACAGTCTTGGTGGGTTTCCAGGTGGCTAACATGGATCTCAACATTGAAGAGGGGAAAGGATCCTTTTAGCATAGAAACAATCTTGTGATATGCTGGGAGGAGCATGTGGATAGTACAAAAGCTTGTCAAGGGGCTGGTGGGTGCTCTACCAGCAAGATGCACAGTGCTCCCCTCCCCACCTCATCTGAGTAGAATCTGATGGAACCGAATGACTGTCTATTAAAACCACAGAATAGGGAGAGGACCAGGATTCTGCAGACCAGGCTGCTCAGAAGAGGAAGAGAGAGGGTCTAAAGGAGATGGGTTCATGGCCCGGTGACTGTAAGAAGAGTTGGAGATGTGGAGCTGCCCTGGGAAGCTGAAGTGAAGTGCTGTGTCTGCTGAAGAGGTCCTAGGAGAGGGAAGACAAGCTGAGCAGTCAAGAGATTCCATTTCTGAACATTCTTGTGACTATTCTCCGAAAGGGTGAGAAGGGGTGACTGCAACCTTCAGTAAAGAACTGTTTTGAAATTATTTGGGGGCTGGGCATGGTGGCTCCCACCTGTAATCCCAGCACTTTGGGAGGCCGAGGCAGGTGGATCACCTGAGATCAGGAGTTCAAGACCAACCTGGCCAACATGGTGAAACCTGTCTCTACTAAAAATACAAAAATTAGCCAGGCATGGTGGCGCATACCTGTCATCTCAGCTACTTGGGAGGCTGAGACAGGAGAATTGCTTGAACTTAGGAGGTGGAGGTTGCAATGAGCCGAGATCATGCCACTGCACTCCAGACTGGGTGACAGAGTGAGACTCTGTCTCAAAAAAAAAAAAAAAAAAAAAAAATTATTTTTTATCCCAAGTATGTGAGTGACTCAATTACGAATGAACTGTTCTTCCCCCTTCCACCATGGGGAGGGGGGCCATGGTGCTGGGGCTGTGCTTCTCTACTCTAGCTTAGTGAGGAGGAGATTCTCAGCAAGGGCTCTGTGGACCCACACAAGGTTGATTTCCCTGGACGTTCTCCTCTGGTAACCTGGAATTTACTCTTGCCCCCCTACTACTCTTACAATTTCTGATCTAATGTTTGTCTTCATTTCCACACATTTCAACACCATGAGGGCAGGAATCCCAACATTCTAGGTCAGTGCAGTGCACAGAGTTCTTAACACATGCTCAACACATAGTAGGTACTCAATTAATAACTACAAATTGAATTTCTATGAGGCCCTCTGAATTGCTGCCAAACAGGAGAATGGCTTGGATGGACACTAAGGAAGAGGCTGAGGCCTTATACAGGTCACATCCCTGTCAGGGCAGCTGGAACACTCCAGGGTTTCAGGGCCACCTCAGGGCTTCAGGCAGAGCATCTGATCTTCCAAGGCCTTGCCTGTGGCAGACTCAGCACTCCACCCAGCCAAGCACTACTGCGAGCTCAGGTTGACAGCACAGCCTAGCACCTGAGTCACTGGGATTCCTCGAAACAGACCCACCCCATGGACCTGTGCACTGCCCATGTACATGGTCATTGCACACGCTGCCAGCTGCTGTGGCCTGCACTGAAGAGAAGATTAGCACTGTACTGCCCTGGAATCCCCTATCCACTCTCCCACTGCCTCCCTCTCCCCCACCACCCTCAGACCAGGAGGAAGTCTCTCTTCATCGGCAGTCTCATCTCTGGACACTGCATCTCATTTCCTTTCTATTCCCTGAGAACTTCCCCGGGAAGGAGATGGGGTTGGAGAGGCTGCCCAGTCTCCAGCACACCTTGAAGGGAGATCTTCCTCACTGCCTTAAGTATTTCCAGACTAAGTGTCCTTCATCCTCCCCTAAATGTCCACTTCTTGAGGGCTCATTTCTTCTGGTTAATCCATCCTACATCCCCTCAGTTCTGTCATCTACAGCCATCCTGGCTGTACTCCCTCTTCTCTTAAGTGATGTGGCAATTTGTTCATGGTCTGCCTCTCTTCACGGCCTGTGCCATCCAGGTTAGTCTCCATGACCTGGGGATACACCTCTGACACTATGGCCTTGGACTTCTTGATTTCCGCAACAGAGCTTTTCCCCGCTTCATTCTGGTACCCACTGGTTGTCTTCCCAACCTCAGGGTAAGCCTTGAAGACAGGGGTTGCATCTAATTCATCTTTAAGTTCTGAGGACTTAGAACAGTGTTCACCTGAGAGAAAGTTCTTGATAAATGTTTGAGTGAATGGATGAATAGATGAACATGTGAAAATGAGTGCCTAGTCCACATTCGAATACTGAAGTAATATACTAGCTTAATAATTCAGACAGATGGATTAATCAAGTCACAAAGCTCTTAACAATAGTTTGCCTTAAGTATCTGTGTAAGTTCCTCAGGTGGAGAATATCAGTATTATTAATAATTTTGGAGATGGTAATTTGATTAAATGAAAGATTAGTGTCCTTGATTCATGGCAGAGAATATCTGGTCTTTGTTGGGATTGTTACAAGAAAATACCTAATGACGTGGGGAGGTGGAGGTAGGACTTATTTGAAATGAAATAAGAACCAATCATTGAAAATTTAGGCTTTAGAACAGAGCTGAGAGTCATCTGCCACAGTTAGAAATGGTTTGACGATATGCTTCCATAGCTCACAAATGGCTGCACCAAGAATCAAGTCCTGTGGGTTCCTTTCTGTGACCTGGGACCTAAAATTGGTAATCAAGTCAAATAAATATATTAAAAACAAACATACTAACAAAAAACATCACCACTAATCCCTTCTTCAAATACAGGACAAAGGGGTCATTTTCCTTCTGCTAAAGTTTAAGCAGACAAAGGCCATTTAAGGATGAGCCTGCAGTCCAAAAAAACAATATTTTTCAGTTTAATGCAGTGAGAGTGGGCACTCTGGAGGAGCCAGAAAATTGCTGCTTGGTAAGAGAGAGATTTGTTTGTTTGCTTTTTCCTACTTTTATTTTCAATTCAGGGATATATGTGCAAGTTTGTTACATGGGTACATTGCATGATGCTGAGGTTTAGGGTACAAATGATTCACTCACCCAGTTATTGAGCACTGTTCCCAATAGTTAGTTTTTTCAACCCTTGTCCCCACTTCCCTTTTCTAGTAGTCCTCGGTTTCTATTGTTACCATCTTTATATCCACGTATACCCGATGTTTATCTCCCACTTATAAGTGAGAACATGTGACATTTGGTTTCTGTTCCTGCATTAAATTGCTTAGGATAATGGTCTCCAACTACATCCATGTTGCTGCAAAGGACATGATTTCATTCTTTTTTATGGCTGCATAGTATTCCATGGGGCATACATACATTTTCTTTTTATCCAGTCCACCCTTAATGGACACCTAGGTTGATTTCACGTTTTTGTTATTGTGAATAGCACAGCAATGAACATGTGAGTGCATGTGTCTTTTCAGTAGAATGATTTGTTTTCTTTAGGATATATACCCAGTAATGAGATTGCTGGGCTGAATGATAGCTGATTTTAGTTCTTTAAAAAATCTCCAAACTGCTTTCCACAGTTGCTGTCCTAATGTACATTCTCATCAACAATTTGTAAGTGTTCCCTTTTCTCCACAGCTTCACTAGCATCTGTTGTTTTTGGACTTTTTATAATAGCCATTCTGACTGGTGTGAGATGGTGTCTCATTGTGGTTTTAATTTGCATTTTTCTGATTCAGATGTTGAGCATTTTCTCAGATGTTTATTGGCCACTTGTATGTCTTCTTTTGAGAACTGTCTGTTCATGTCTTTTGCCCAGTTCTTAATGGAGTTATTTGTTTTTTGCTCATTCCATTAAGTTCCTTATAGATTCTGGATATTAGACCTTCATTGGATGCATAGTTTTTGAATATTTTCTCCCATTTTGTGGGTTGTCTGTTTACGCCCAATAGTTTCTTTCGCTGTGCAGAAACTCTTTAGTTTAATTAGGTTGAGAGGGAGGAGATTTGTAAAGTCTAAGCTCCCACTGTAGACTCTGATTGAGGGTCTGAAGAAGCAGGATCAGTCCTGTGCCAGCTGCTGTTTCTTGTCACTCAAGAGGGAGTTGTTATGGCATTTTCCAGCTGCAGCATGACCTTGGGAGAAAATCGCATTATCTGTGATCACTGCAACTCACTTTATCTGAGCCTATTCTCCCAGCTGGATTAACAGCTGAGTTGCTTTTACTTCTTTCAGTTCAAACTTCTTTTTACTCTTTAAGTCCTGCACAGTTTTAACTGTTTCAGTTAATTGGATTTAGTCAAATGTTAAATATTGCCTTTTAAATCGTGTTAAAGCTAAATATCCACACCTCCCTCTGCCACTGATCATGAACTACACACAGGATCAAAGGCCCTGCATATCCTAATTAGGCCATATGCAGAATAACTGTAGGGTGGTTCATTAAAACCATTGGAACTAATAAAATTCAGACTAAAATCAGAGGTGACTTATTCCCCACAAAAGTGGAACATCTACCTGCTGCAGCATGACCAGCTTCTCATGGCTGATTTTCTCTAATAAGGCCCTAAAGCATTCACTAAGAGAAAGTACTTATGTGTTCTTTATCTCTCATTTCTTAAAAAAGAAACTAGAAAATCACTTAGAAGTTGGGCATATTAGAAGCCCAACTATTATAGCTGATTTAAAAAAACACTCTACTTCAGTGGTTCTCCAATGTTAACCTGCTTCTGAAACACCTACAGAGGTTGCTACAACCCAGAGTGCTACATTCCACCCATAGAGATTCTGATTCATTAGGTCTGGAGTGGGGCTCAAGAATCTGTATTATGAAGAAGTTCCCAGGTAATGCTGATGATGCTCTTGCAAGCACCACACTCTCAGAATCACTTCTCTAACTCAGATCCTCCTCTGTACTTCTACCTTCCACACTTTTGCACTTTCTGTTTTTCCTGCTTGAAATGCCCTCGCTGCTGTCCACTTAACTGATTGCTTGCTTTAATTTAAATCACACATGACACATCCTTCCTTGGCCATTGTATTAGTTTTTTTATTGCTGCATAACAAAAGGCCCCAGGGAAGGACCTCCAGAATGGTAGTGTGAGGTATGCAGGAAAGCCACTCCTTGAGAAACATCTACTTATCTGGTCAAAATTAGCAAACGCAAACATTTAAAATCTCTGGAGATTGAGCAAGAAGTTTATAATAAATTGAGAAGGATTAATTCTATAAAATCTGTGGAAACTCAGTAAGAACAGTGGAAGCTGATGGTATTCAAGCTAGGGACTGTATCCATCTCCCTACAGTGCTGTCTCCTGGGAAAACTGTTCCAGTGGGCCCAGCAACCAAGTGGCAGTTCACATAATCCTAGCTCCCTGGGTAGGAAGAGCTCTTCAAGAAGGTTTTGGTAGATAGTGAACTTCGGCAGATCATATTTTTTAAAAATCGTGCTGCAGAAGGCCTGTCTCAAGTGGGTGGTGGTCGCTGGGTGGCACCTACTTCTTTACCCTCAATTCCCACTATGTAGAGAGGATTCTGGCAGGGCAGCTGTTGAAAAGAGTAACCTCATTTGCAACTGAGCTCTCTAATGTGGCAGAGCTGCTCTGGTGGGCTCAGCAGATGAATGGCAACTGCTATCACTCCCAGATTCCCAGGGCTGGAGATCTATTGTGAGCAGATTTGGAACAACCTTTGAATTCCAGCACATCTCATTCTCCAGGACTCTGTGCAGCAGCAGATCTATACTGAGGAATAGCAACAGCATGGGCCCTAGTTTTCAGCATTCTCTCCTCAACCCCTGACACACATCTCCTTCTCCATAGGGAGGACCCAGATGGGACAGGCAGAGTTCTCCACCCCTCTCTCTAGCTCCTGCTTTATAACATATATAGCACAGAGGGAAATCAGAGAAAGCCTCAAAAACAGGCAACATCTTGCCTTTTCTAAAGGGACTTACTTCAATTGGATCAGACTATGAAGCAATTTACGTTCCAGGGTGTTGTCAAAACCAGCAATCACATAGTCAGTTTAATGAGATCCACCAGAAACTTAATGAGAAGATCAGGAAAGGAGACAGTAAAACATATTACATTTGAAACCACAGTAATCCCCAGTGGACAGAAAGACTATATTGCATGCCCAAGCTGGCATCACCTGAGGAATTACATCAGACTCTGTAGATTGTGGAAAAACTGGACTTCATTAAACTAGTCCAGCCAAGTTGCCAAATAAGTAAGCAAGAACAATTTGGGTTGGGGGAGAGATCAATATCCAGAGTGGCTACAACGTAACATCTGAACTGTCCCATTTTCAACAAAAATTATAAGAAATGCAAAGAAAGAGAAAAACATGACACATACACAGGAGGAAAGAAAACAGGAAATAAAAACTCTCTTTGAGAAGGTCCAGATGCTAGTGGCAGATAAAGAACTTCAAAACAACTATTATAAATATGTTCAAAGATATAAAGGAAAGCGTGCTTAAAGATTAAAGGAAGGTATGAGAGGCCAATGTCTCACTAAATAGAAAATATCACCCAGGTGTGGTGGGTCATGTCTGTAATCCCAGCACTTTGAGAGGCTGAGGTGGGCGGATCACAAGGTCAAGAGATCAAGACCATCCTGGCCAACATGGTAAAACCCCATCTCTGTTAAAAATACAAAAATTAGCTGGGCATGGTGGTGTATGCCTGTAGTCCCAGCTACTAGGGAGTCTGAGGAAGGATAAGTGCTTGAACCTGGGAGATGAAGGTTGCAATGAGCCGAGATTGCACCACTGCACTCCTGCCTGGCAACAAAGCAAGACTCTGTCTAATATATATATATATATATGCCAATATAAATTATTTCTTGAAACCCAAATAGAAATTCTGGAGTTCAAAAATACAATAACTGAAATGAAAAAATCATCAGAGGGGCTCAACGATAGATTTACGCTGACAGAAAATAGAATCAGTGCACTTTAAGATTGATTGATATAAATTATGTGATTTGGTGAATAAAGGCAATAAAATCATGACAAAAAATAAAAAGACTAAAAGAAATATGGGAGACTATTAAACACATCAACATATGTGAAATGGAAGTACTAAAAGCGGGGGGGAAAGGAGGGGAAAAAATTTTCACAAAAATATTTCCAAAAATTTCCAAAATTTAATGGAAAGCATTAACCTACACAGCTAAGCAGCTCAATGAACTCCAAGTAAGATAAAGTCAAGGATCTCCATCAACACTGTTAATCATAGTCACAATGTTAAAATACAAAGACAAAGAAGAAAATCTTGAAATTAGCAAGAAAAAAAATGAATCATCACGTACAAAGAAAACCCAAGATTGTCAACTGATTTATTGTCAGAAACAATGAAGGCAGGAGGCAATGGGATGGCATAGTCAAAGAGCTGAAAGAAAAATCATGTCTAAGGGAACTACAAAACACTGCTGAAAGAAATCATCAATGACACAAATGGAAACACATCCCATGCTCATGGATGGGTAGAATCAATATTGTGAAGGTGACCACACTGTCAAAAGCAATCTACAGACTGAATACAATTCCCATCAAAATACCATCATCATTCATCACAGAACTAGAAAAAACAACTCTAAAATTCATATGGAAACAAAAAAGAGAGCCTGCCATAGCCAAAGCAAGACTAAGCAAAAAGAACAAATCTGGAGGTAGCACATTATCTGACTTCAAACTATACTACAAAGCTATAGTTACCAAAACAGCATGATACTGGTATAAAAATAGGCATGTAGACTGATGGAACAGAATAGAGAACCCAGAAATAAAGCCAAATATGTACAGCCAACTGATATTTGACAAAGCAAACAAAAACATAAAGCGAGGAAAAGACACCCCATTCAACAAACGGTACTGGGATAATTTGCAAGCCACATGTAGAAGAATAAAACTGGATCCTTAATTCTCATTTTATACAAAAATAAGCTCAAGATGGATCAAAGAATTAAACCTGAGACCTGAAACCATAAAAATTCTAGATGATAACATTGGAAAACCTATTCTAGACATTGGCTTAAGCAAAGAGTTCATGACCAAGAATCCAAAAGCAAATGCAACAAAAACAAAAATAAATAGATGGGGTCTAATTAAATTAAAAAGCTTCTGCACAGCAAAATAAATAATCAGCAGAATAAACAGACAACCCACAGAGTGGGGAAAATATTCACAAACTATGCATCCAACGAAAGACTAATATCCAGAATCTACAAGAAACTCAAACAAATCAGCAAGAAAAAAAAAAAAATAATCCCATCAAAAAGTGGGCAATAGACAATTCTCAAAGGAAGATATATATATGGCCAACAACCATATGAAAAAATGCCCAACGGGCCGGGCGCGGTGGCTCACGCCTGTAATCCCAGCACTTTGGGAGGCCGAGACGGGCGGATCACAAGGTCAGGAGATCGAGACCATCCTGGCTAACACGGTGAAACCCCGTCTCTACTAAAAGTACAAAAAAAACTAGCCGGGCGAGGTGGCGGGCGCCTGTAGTCCCAGCTACTCGGGAGGCTGAGGTTGGAGAATGGCGTAAACCCAGGAGGCGGAGCTTGTAGTGAGCCGAATTCGCGCCACTGCACCCCAGCCTGGGTGACAGAGCAAAGACTCCGTCTCAAAAAAAGAAAAAATGCCCAACATCACCAATTACCAGGGAAATGCGAATTAAAACATTTTTAATTAGATAGAATGAGATACCACCTTGCTCCTGCAAAAATGGCCATAATTTAAAAATCAAAAAATAATAGATATTGACATGGATGTGGTGAAAAGGGAACACTTTTACACTGCTGGTGGGAATGTAAACTACAACCACCATGGAAAACAGTATGGAGAGTCCTTTGAGAACTAAAAGTGGAACTACCATTCGACCCAGCAATCCCCCTATTGGGCATCTATCTAAAGGAAAATAAGTCATTATTATAGGAAAAAGTCATTTACACACACATGTTTATAGCAGCACTAATTTGCAATTGTAAAAATATGAAACCAGCCTAAACGCCCATCAATAAATGAGTGGATAATGAAAGGTGGTGTATATACATACCATGGAATACTACTCAGCCATAAAAACAAACAAAATAATGGCATTCACAGCAACCTGAATGGAGCTGGAGATCATTATTCTAAGAGAAGTACCTCAGAAATGAAAAACTAAATATTGTATGCTTTCACTTGTAAGTGGGAGCTAAGGTATGAGGACGCAAAGGCATAAGAATGATATAATGGACTTTGCAGACTTGAGGGGAAGAATGGGAGTGGGGTGAGGGATAAAAGATTACACATTGGGTATAGCGTATACTGCTCAGATGACAGGTGCACCAATATCTTAGAAATCACCACTAAAGAACTTATCCATGTAACTAAAATAACAATAATGATGATGATGATGATGATGATGATGTCAGCAAGGAATCCTATGTCTAGAAAAACTATTTTTCAAACATAGATAAAAATAGGCAGAACACAGAGGATTTTTAGGGCAGTGAAACTATTCTGGATGCTATTACGATTGTGAATACATGTCATTATACATTTATCGAAACCCATAGAATGTACAACACCAAGAGTGAACTGTAATGCAAACTATGGACTTTGGGTGATAATGATGTGTTAATGTAGGTTCACCAGTTGTAACAAATGTACCACTCTGGTTGTAACAAATGTACCACTCAAAACCCCATCTCTACTAAAATTGCAGAATGTCAATAGTGAGGGAATTTGTGCATTTGGGGACACAGGAGTATATGAGAACTATCTCTAATGTCCATTCAATTTTGCTGTGAACCTAAAACTGCCTAGAAAATAATGTTTATTAATTTTTTAAATGGAGGTAAAATAAAGACATTCTAAAATAAACAAAAACCGAGAGAATTTCTTTTGATCAGACCCATCTTACAAGATACATTGATATGATTTGGATTTGTGTCCCTGCCCAAATTTAATGACAAATTGCAATCCCAAATGTTGGAGGTGGGGCCTGGTGGGAGGTAATTGGATCATGGGGGTGGTTTCTCATGAATGGTTTAGCACCATCCGCTCAGTGCTCTTCCAGGGAGAGTGCGTGAGTTCTTATGAGACCTGGTTGTTTAAAAGTGTGTAGCACCTTCCCACCTTCTCTTGCTCCTGCTCCTGCTATGTAAGACATATCATATGTTCCCCCTTCCCATATCACATGTTCCCCCTTCCCCTTTTGCCATCACTGTAAGTTTCCTGAGGCCTTCCCAGAAGTTGAGCAGATACCTGCCCAGCATCATACTTCCTATACAACTTGTGGAACATAAGCCAATTAAATCTCTTTTTTTTTTTTTTTTTTTTTTTTTTTTTTTTTTTGAGACGGAGTCTCGCTCTGTCGCCCAGGCTGGAGTGCAGTGGCGCGATCTCGGCTCACTGCAAGCTCCACCTCCCGGGTTCACGCCATTCTCCTGCCTCAGCCTCCCGAGTAGCTGGGACTACAGGCGCCCACAACCGCGCCCGGCTAATTTGTATTTTTAGTAGAGACGGGGTTTCACCGTGGTCTCGATCTCCTGACCTTGTGATCCGCCCGCCTCGGCCTCCCAAAGTGCTGGGATTACAGGCGTGAGCCACCGCGCCCGGCTTAAATCTCTTTATCAATAACCCAGTCTCAGTATTTCTTTATAGCAATGCAAGAACAGACTAATACATACATTACAGTACATTCTTCAGGCTGAAAGCAAGGGAAACAGACTGAAATTCAAACTCAGACTGAAAAACAGAGTACTGTTAAAGGTATCTATGTAGGTAGTTACAAAATAGAGTGTGTTAGAATAGTTCTTCTCCTTTATTCTTTTAACTTATTTAAAAACAATTACATCAAATAATATTATATAATAGTATCAACAAGCCTATAGCATATTGAAACATAATATATTTAACAATAATAGCACAAAGGAGATTAATGGGAACAAAGCTGTATTATTATAAGGAATGTATTATTATAAGGAATGACATTAGATGCTAACTGGAATCCACAGGAAGAAATTAAGAGAATAAGAAATGCTAAATAAGAAGTTAGATATAATGAGCTCCATATACACATTCTCATTCTCCTTTCTACTCCTTTCTATTTAGTTTTTTAAAAGGCATTAAATTACACAGGGAAATCATTGTAAAAATGTATGGCTGAGTCTATAACATACATAGATTCAATATGTTTTAAAATAATAGTACAAAAGGGAAAAAGAAGAAATAGAAATATACAGAAGCAAATTTTCTAAATGTCACTGAAATAAAGTTGTCAGAAATCTGAGTTAGGTCTGTTAAGATATATACTGTAAACACTTACCTAGAGACACTTACCTAGAGTGATCACAAAGAAAACAACTAAAATCACTAAAGGAATTAAAATGGTTACTATAAAATATTCTCTTGGCTGGGCATGGTGGCTCACACCTGTAATCCCAACACTTCGGGAGGTCAAGGCAGGTGGATCGTTTGAGGTCAGGAGTTCGGGAGGGACCCGCCTGCCCAACATGGCAAAACCCCATCTCTACTAAAATTACAAAAATTAGCTGGGCACGGTGGTGCATGCCTGTAACCCAACTACTCGGGAGGCTGAGGCAGGAGAATCATTTGAATCCAGGAGGCAAAGGCTGCAGTAAGCCAAGATCTTGCCAGTGCATTCCACCCCACCCTGGGCAACAGAGCAAGACTATGTCTCAAAAAAAAAATTACATATGTACACAAACACATATCCTCTTAATTCAAAAGAAAGCAATAGAGGGAGACCAGAAAAACTGAAAAGACATTAGACATATAGAAACAAAAAGCAAAATGGTAGAGGTAAATCTAACCATATTAATAGTGATATTCAATTCAGATAGATTAAACAATTTCATCCAACACAGAGGTTGTCAAATAGTGTTTTTAAAAATTCAACTATATGCTAGCTATAGGAGACACACACTAGACTGAAAGATACACGTAGCTTAAAAGTAAGAGGTTAGAAAAGGGTATATTATGCAAACAGCCAATACAAGAGAGCTGGGATGATTACACTAATTATCAGACAAAACAGACTTTAAGAAAAAAATTATTACTAGAGAAAATGTGGCTGTTTTATAATGAAAAGTGTTAATCCATCAGGAAGGTATAGCAAATGTAAAGATACATGCATCTAACACCACAGTTCCAAAATACAGGAAGCAAAAATGGACAAAATTGAAAGGATAAATAGACATTTCAACAGCAATAGAAATTTTAATATTCCACTTTCAATAATGAATAAAGCAACTAAGCAGAATGTCAACAAGGATATAGAAGACTTGAATAACACTATAAACAAAATAGACATAAAAGAGATCCATAGACTTTCCACCCTCTAACAGTAAAATCACATTCTTCATAAGCACACATGGAACAGTCTTCAGGGTAGACCATATGTTAGTTCAAAAAACAAGTCTCAGTAACTTTAAAGGAATTTCTATTATACAAGGTATGTTTTCTGACCATAATGGAATTAAACTAAAAAATCATAATAGAAGGAAATTTTAGAAATTCACAAATATGTGAAAACTAAATAGCATACTCCTAAGTAACTGATGATTCAAAGAAGAAATCTAAATAGACATAATGAATAAAGAGATTGCATTAATAAATTTAAAATTTGACCAGGTGCAGTGGCTCATGCCTCTAATCCCAGCACTTTGGGAGGCCAAGGCAGGTGGATCACGAGGTCAGGAGTTTGAGACCATCCTGGCCAACATGGTGAAACTCCATCTCTACTAAAAATACAAAAAACATTAGCTGGGTGTGGTGGCGCGTGACTGTAATCTCAGTTACTCGGTAGGCTGAGGCAGGAAAATCACTTGAACCAGGGAGTCAGAGGTTGCAGTGAGTCGAGTTCACGCCACTGCACTCCAGCCTGGTGATTGAGTGAGACTCAGTCTCAAAATAAAATAAATTTAAAACTTCCCCCCCAAAAAAAGCATAAGTCCAGATGGCTTCACTGGGGAATTCCATCAAACATCTAAATAAGAATAAAAGTTATTCACAGACTCTTCCAAAAAATATAAGAAGAGAGAACACCTCCTAATTCATTCTATGACACCACTATTACCCCAAAACCCAAACCAGACAAAGATATCACAAGAAAAGAAAACTACAGACTAATATCCTTTATGATTACAGATTTTTTAAATTTCCATAAGATGCTAGAAAACCAAATCCAGTTCTATCTAAATAAGATTATATACCATGATCAACGAATTTTATCCCTGGACTGCAAGGTTGGTTTACCATCACAAAGTCAATCAGTATCAGCTATCCTATTAATAAAGGACAAAAGTCACATGATCAACTTCATCAATGCAGGAAAATAACATTTAACAAAATCCAATACCCTCCTATGATTAAAAACTATCAGCAATATAAGCAATTGAAAGAAATTTCCTCAAAAAAAGAAATCTACAAAAAACTCACAGCTATGCAACGGGGAAATAATGAATTACTTCTCTTTAAAGTGAAGAACAACAAAATAATATCTATCCTCAACACTTCTATTCAACATCGAGGTGGAAGATCTAGCCAGGGCAAGTGAGCAAGAAAAAGAAATAAAAAACATCCATTTTTCTTGTTCCAGAACAAGACAGCATAGAATCACACTTTCTCCCCTCTAAATACTAGTAGATGCCCTGGAAATTATAACAGGCAAGGCTAAAAGGACTCTGAATGCTGGAAAGAACGAGGTAGACTGGCTAGGAACCACGTGACTTGAGAAGTGACACCATGGAGATATCCCTAGGTTTTATTTTTATTTATCATTTACTTCTGGACTGGACACTGGAGAAACCTACCCAGAACTGTACATAGGCATAAACATAAATTCTGAGAAAAGCCTTAACTCTGCCCAAAGGATCAGGAAATAAGAAGTCTAACAAAGACCAAGTGGGAAGCCTCCATCCTCATTCTATAACCAGGGCACTGGTAAGCTGGCCAAGCCACCAACAGCAGTAGCAAAGTCCTGGGCCATACAGTCACATCTACACCACCAGAATACTGGTGGGGAGCTCAATCCTTCAAGAAGATATTGCAATCCTAAATGTATATACCTCAAAATACAAAGCTTCAAAATATATAAAGTGAAAACTGAGAGCTCAAAGAAAACAGATGAATCCATGATTATAGTTGGGAAATTTAACACCCACTCAGAAATTGATAGAATTACTTGACAGAAAATCAGTAAGAATATAGGGAAACTGAGGACGACAGAGAGTGGGAGAAGCAGGGTCTAGTAGAGGGAGCACTATGTCTGTGGAAGTCTCCGGGGCAGCCTCTGTGGAGAAGCAGAAGGAAATGGAAGATACAGTGAATAGTCCAGAGAAAACTGAAGAAGCAAAATTAAAAGCAAGATATCCTCATCTGGGACAAATGCCTGCAGGTTCAGATTTCTTAAGGAAACGATTGCAGAAAGGGCAAAAATATTTTGATTCTGGGATTACAACATGGCTAAAGCAAAGATGAAGAACAAGCAACTTCCTACTGCAGCTCTGGAGAAGACAGAGGTCACTGGTGACCACATTCCCACTCCAAAGGACCTTGCTCAATGGAAACCATCCCTTGTTGCTAGCAAGCTGGCTGACTGAAAGAACTTAACTGCATGAATCTGCTAATTCCCATTACTGCGTGAATCTGCTAATTCCCATTTCTCCTTAATATGTTACTTATCTACTTTTTATTTCCTTTCATTCACTCAATCATTTGAGACTGACAGCTTTGCAGGTAGCAGTAGTGTGTGCTGCTATTGTGGAATATACATGTGTAGAGTTTTTGATTAGTTTAACAGTGCACTGGAGAAGAGGACGTGTTAGAGCAACATAAGTAAGTAATCTACTTGAAAATGATTGCATATCTTACCTAACTCCTAGTGTAGTACTGGTTCTAATAAGTAACAAGCAAGTTTTAAATTTTTAACGTTTTGGCTTTCATTACTTCATCTTAATTATAGCTTTGTATGTTACTCTTATTTAATATAATCTCTATCATATTGATTTCTTCTATATTTTGGATTTTGTAAAACAGAAGTTTAAGATCACAAGTTAGAAGAAAGGTCACATATTTCAAACACAACTAGATGGGGATCTCCAAAAACCCCATTTCTATAAAAAAATACTCTGTGAGGCAGGAGAATGGCGTGAACTTGAATGGCCTTAAACCTGGGCGACAGAGCGAGACTTGTCTCAAAAAAAAAAAAAAAAAAGAAGAAAGGCTTTAAACACAACTATAAAAGATTTACTTGGCTTGAACTTGAATGGCAATATTTTCGCCAGTATTTTTACTGGGCAATGTAACTTATGTGACTCTAGTGCTTAACAGCTGCCGTTGAAGCTAATATTCTTATTCAGTTCTGTAAAGTTAAAATACCTTTTGTTGTTGAAGATGTGAATAAACTATGCATGTGCATTGACTGTTGAATTCACTTTTGTGTCACTTTTGTAAATACAATAGTTTTGCACAAAAAAAATTTTAAAAAAGAATATAGGGAAACTGAAAAACATCATCAATAGAATCTAATTGATGTTTATAGAACATGCCATGCAACAGTAGCAGGGTGTGAAACACATATTTCTCAAATGTTCATGAAATATTCATCAAGGCCGGGCGCGGTGGCTCAAGCCTGTAATCCCAGCACTTTGGGAGGCCGAGACGGGATGATCACGATGTCAGGAGATCGAGATCATCCTGGCTACCACGGTGAAACCCCGTCTCTACTAAAAAATACAAAAAATTAGCCGGGCGTGGTGGCGGGCGCCTGTAGTCCCAGCTACTCGGGAGGCTGAGACAGGAGAATGGCATGAACCCGGGAGGCCGAGCTTGCAGTGAGCCGAGATCCGGCCACTGCACTCCAGCCTGGGCGACAGAGCAAGACTCTGTCTCAAAAAAAATAAATAAATAAATAAAATAAAAATGAAATATTCATCAAGACTGACCATATTTTGAGTCTTAAAACAAACCTGAACAAATTTAAAAGACATGAAATCATACAGAATTAATTATCTGACTATAATGGAATCAAACTGAAATAAATAATAGAAAAACATACACAAAAATTTTCAAACACTTGAAAATTAAACAACATACTGAGACTATAATGGAGTGCAAACTAAGAACGCCATTCTCCTGCTTCAATAATAGAAAAACATACACAAAAAGGATGGTTTCATCTCCTGACACTTGAAAATTAAAGCCAACAACAACATACCTCTTAATAGTCCAAAGACCAAAGACAAAATTTCAAAGAAAATAAAAAAGTATATAGAGGCAAGGCATGTTAGCTCACTCCTGTAATTCCAGCATCCGTGGAGGTCGAAGCAGGAGGATTGATTGAACCCAGGAGTTCAAGACCACCCTAGGCAACAAAGTGAGACCTCGTCTAATTAGCCGGAAGTGGTGGTATGGGCCTGTGGTCCCAGCTACATGTGAGGCTGAGGCAGAAGGATCACTTGAGCTCAGGAGGTTAAGGCTGCAGTGAGCCAAGGCCACACCACTGCACTCCAGCCTGGGTGGCAGAGCAAGACCCTGTCTCAAAAAATAAACACAAAAATAAAAATTTTAAAAGTACATAGAACTGAGTGAAAATGAAAACACAATATATCAAAATTTCTGAGATGTATGTAAAGCAATGCTGAGAGAAAAATTTAGCACACTAAGTGCTTAGATTAGAAAAAGATCTCTAATAATTTCAGTTTTTACTTCAAGAAACTAGGCAATGAAGAGAAAAATAAGCCCAAATCAAGCAGAAGGAAGGGAATACTAAAGATTAGGCCAGAAATCCATGGAATTGAAAACAGAAAAACATAGAAAATCAGTGAAACAAAAAGCTGGCTCTCCTGAAAAAAAAAAAAAAAAAATCATTGAGATTGATAAACTTCTAGCAATATTTTAAAAACTCTAGCCTGAGAATTGGAATTTTTAAAAAATTCCCTAAGGGATTCTAATGTGCATCCAAAGTTGAGACCTACTGGTAAGGTCTTCAGGCCTGTTGACCTGCTCCTTGGCCTGATGAGAGAAGAGATTTGCATACATAAAAAAACACTGTGTATATCCAACGGTTTCACCATTAAGAAAATACTGAGCCTGGTCGGGTGCGGTGGCTTATGCCCATAATCCCAGCACTTTGGGAGGCTGAGGAGTGGGGATCACTTGAGATCAGGAGTTCAAGACCATCCTGGCCAACATGGTGAAACCCCATCCCTACTAAAAATACAAAAAATTAGCTGGACGTGGTGGGCCTGTAGTCCCAGCTACTCGGGAGGCTGAGGCAGAATTGCTTGAACCCAGGAGGCGGAGGTTGCCGTGAGCTGAGATCACACCACTGCACTGCAGCCTGGCGATAAAGTGAGACTCCATCTCAAAAAAAAAAAAAAAGAAAAAAAGAAAAAGAAAATACTGAGCCCTCCCCATAGACATGATATCAATTAAATTCCATATTGTATGGTAACACAGTTTATTTCTCTCTGGCCTGCATTTTTTTATTGTAAAATGGGGATGATAATATTCATCTTGAATGACTATTGCGAAGATTGAATAAGTGATATGTACAAAATGTCCAGCGCAGTGCCTAACAGGTAAATGTTTTTGGCTGCGTAGTAGCGGAAACCCCAACACAATGGACAATTGTTGTCTCACAGAAGAGCAGCCCTGAAGGTTAACCTCAAAGATGCAGGATCTTCCCAGCTTTGGGCTCCTCCATCCTCAGCAGGTCAAGACTTAACTCTTGGGTTTGCAAAACGTCATCAAAAGCAGCCAGGACAATATTGGCCTGAAGAACAAATCTTTCCTCCCTTGTGCTGCCTGCAACAAAATCCTGCCCCAAACTACCCAGCTGTGTGTCTCATTGGCTAGAATGGAATCCACCTTATTTTTATATCATTCCCTAGGAAGGGGGATTACGTCACCATAAATAGCTTGGAAGAGAGGGAGACTTTTAGAAAACTATGATAGTCTCAGAAATTGGGAGTGAATTGTTTGGGGGTTGGGACCTGGCCATGGGTGAATTTGAAAGCTCTGAGGAGATTTTAATGAGCATCCATGGCTGAGAACCACTGGCTTTCATGCCTGTTAATACCATCACGGCTCAGCTGGTGAGAGAGACTGCAGTGAACTGCCTGCACTAGCCGCCACAGTGGCTTCATGTTAGAGCCTCCCATCCTGTAAGAGTGGAGACTGACTTAGAGCTTTGCTACTCAAAGTGAGGTTCATGGACCAGCAACATCAGCATCAACACAGAGCTTGTTTGAAATGCAGAATCTCGGCCAGGCATGGTGGCTCACACCTGTGATCCCAGCACTTTGGGAAGCTGAGGGGGTGAACCACTTGAGCCCAGGAGTTTGAAACCAGCCTGGGCAACATAGTGAGACCTCTTTACAAAAAATTTAAAAATTAGCCGAGTGTGGTGGCATGCACCTGGTCTCAGCCACTTGGGAGGCTGAGGTGGAAGGATCTCTTGGGCCTGGGAGATCAAGGCTACAGTGAACTATGATTGCACCAGTACACACCAGCCTGGGCGACAGGGTGAGAATCTGTCTCAAAGCAGCAACAACAGAAATCCAGATTCTTGATCCCCAACACAGATCTACTGAAATCAGAGTCTGAATTTTCACAAAATCTTCAAATGATTCTCATGGCCATTTAAAGGTGAGAAGCACTGGTATAAAAGACACTTCTGCAGAATTTTGGTGTTGCATCTCACTTGTCCGAGCCTTGCAATTACAACACAAATCATTTCTAAATCTTACCTCCCATAACTCCCTGGGTTCACCTAACCACGACTCCTAATGCCTCACTGCCTGGGGGCAGTCCGTCTGACCTCTCTTAGCCTGTGTGCCTCTATCTCACTTTGAGAGGTAGACATAACCAATCCTTCTAGGCATCTGACATGAAACTCCACCAGGGGGTGGATGTCATGCGGTTATTGTCTCAATAAGCATGTGACACTACCTACCACAGGTCAAAATACCTATGAGATGCTTTGAAGAGTCAGAACTGAAGAACACATTGTACTTGTCAGGGTTCTCTAGAGGGACAGAACTAATAGGATATATCTATACAAACATATACATATACATATATATAACAAGTATATTAAGGAATATTGACTCACACGATCACAAGATGAAGTCCCACATTAGAGGCCATCTGCAAGCTAAGGAGTGAGGAAGCCAGTCCAAGTCCAAAAACCTCAAAAGTAGGGAAGCCGACAATGCAGCCTTCAGTCTGTGGCCAAAGGCCTGAGAGCGCCTGCAAACCACCGGTGTTAAGTTCAAGAGGCTAAAACCTGAAGAACTTGGAGTCTGATGTTTGAGGCAGAAAACTCCAGCATAGGAGAAAGATGAAGACCGGAGGACTCAGCAAGTCTAGTCCTTCCAACTTCTGCCTTCTTTATTCTGCCAGTGCTGGCAGCTATTAGATGGTGCCCACCCAGATTCGGGGTGGGTCTGTCTCTCCTAGTCCACTGACTCAAATGTTAATGTTTAGGAGATGGGAAGTCCTGGGTATCAGACCGTATTAGTCCATTTTCACACTGCTATAAAGATACTATCCAAGACTGGGTAATTTATAATGAAAGAGGTTTAATTGACTCACAGAAAGAGGTTTAATTGACTCACAGATCCACATGACTGTGGAGGCCTCAGGAAACTTACAATCAAGGCAGAAGAGGAAGCAAGGACCTTCTTCACATGGTGGCAAGAGACAAAGAGTGAGAAGCGAAGGGGGAAGAGCCCCTTAAAAACCATCAAATCTTGGCCGGGCGTGATGGCTTATGCCTGTAATCCCAGCACTTTGGGAGGCCAAGATGGGCGGATCATGAGGTCAGGAGATCGAGATCATCCTGGCTAACATGGTGAAACCCCGTCTCTACTAAAAATACAAAAAAATTAGCAGGCATTGTGGCAGGTGCCTGTAGTCCCAGCTACTCGGGAGGCTGAGGCAGGAGAATGGCGTGAACCCGGGAGGCAGTGCTTGCAGTTAGACGAGATTACGCCACTGCACTCCGGCCTGGGCAACAGAGTGAGACTTGGTCTCAAAAAAAAAAAAAAAAAAAAAAAAAAATCTCATGAGAACTCACTATCACAAGAACAGCATGGAGGAAACTGCCCCCATGATCCAATCACCTCCCACCAGGTCTCTCTGCAGACACATGAGGATTATGGGGATTACAATTCAAGATGGTATTTGGGCGGGGACAAGCCAAACCATATCACAGACCTAACCTACTTTACTCCTTTCAGCATATGTTTCTCTAATGGCCACATCTGCATTAAATAAAATGAATAAAATGTTATGAATAAACATAATGGATATGTTCAAAGAACTTTTAGGCTAGCCTAGAAAACATTTACAAATACAACTAATTGAATAAACTCCATTCTCTCCATTTCAAATGTACACTGCTTGATGAATTTACGTACAGTCTTGTTTGACCAAAATCCGTAAGAGTTTGGTGCAAACTTAAGGCCCTGGCTCAACTATTACTCACTCTCTCAAATCTGTAATGGAAGTAGCTCAGATGCAGAAGACTCGCACGCTTATTCAGGAGCATGAAGGTAAGCTGTAAATCTAAATGCATGAGAATGTCACACTGTGAAATGTTCTCCCATGCTAGGAGTGTGCTCTTGTCTTAGCAAACGGCAAACACAAGCATTCTGAATCTCATTGATTTCTTGACCTTGCCCAGTCTCGCAAGAATGTGCTAATGAATTGTGAAGTGTTCAAAAATGAGTCAAATGAAGAGAAGCAACAAAGCTGCTGCATTTGCAAACTTGAGGGAAACTTTTGTGTCTGGGAGCCAGGTACTGTGGAGGTGGCAGGAAAAATGTAAAAGGGAAGTACTTCCTTTAGAGCACTTATAATTCCTCTTGTGCCCACAGGTGCAGCAATTTCAGACTTGTCATATGTATATATGCATATGTATATATGTGTGTGTATATTTAAATGTGCTTTAAATGTGCCATTGTACTTCTTAATAGCTTTTTAATTTGTCATCTTCAGGTAATTTTAGTTTTCTTTAAATGGAATGCTACCACTAAACTTATTAATCCTCCACTTTGTTCTCTTCTCTTCTTTTCTTTTTTTGAGATGGAGTCTTTCCCTGTTGCCCAGGCTGGAGTGCAGTGGCATGATCTCAGCTCGCTGCAACCTCCGCCTCCTGGATTCAAGTGATTCTCCTGTCTCAGCCTCCCAAGTAGCTTGGATTACAGGTGTGTGCCACCACACCTGGCTAATTTTTGTAGTTTTAGTAGAGACGGATTTCACTGTGTTAGCCAGGCTGGTCTCAAACACCTGACCTCAGGTGATCCACCTGCCTCAGCCTCCCAAAGTGCTGGGATTACAGGCATGAGCCACTGTGTCTGGCTGGTATTTTTCTCTTTAACACTCTTACTTATTTCATTCATACTAATTCTAGAGTAAATTTTCTTTTGTTTTCTGGTTAAGTGCTATCTGCATAATGTGCTAAAAATTATGTTCCTCAAGTTACTTAATGAAGCCCAAACTACATTAATCATTTTCTTGATACTTACATATAGTTACATTAACTCAGAATCCACTTCTAAAGGACATAAAAGGATTAATATTATGATGTAACTTTTATTATAAAATATAGCAATAAAAAGTAATAGTTATCCATATCTTAACTCTTCCACTTATCCTTAATGGATCCCATTGAATTTCTCCTACTTCAGATATTATTTGATGGGTCTCAAGTAACTGCAGAAGCTTTGTACATTTTTTCTTCTACTTTATTTTATTTATTTATTTATTTATTTGTTTGTTTGTTTTATTTTTGGAGACAGAGTCTCACTCTCTCACCCAGACTGAACTGCAGTGGTGCAATCACGGCTCAATGCAACCTCCGCCTCCTGGGTTCAAGCGATTCTCCTGCCTCAGCCTCCTGAGTAGCTGGGATTACAGGTACCTGTCACCAATTCCGGCTTATTTTTGTATTTTTAGTAGAGACAGAGTTTCGCCATGTTGGCCAGACTGGTCTTGAACTCCTGACCTCGGGTGATCCGCCTGCCTCCGCCTCCCAAAGTGCTGGGATTACAGGCGTGAGCCATCATGCCCGGCCTCTTCTACTTTATTTTTTAAAAGAGCTGATCAGATTCCTCATTCTGGTACTAAATATGTCTCCTTTAATCCTCTCTAACTGTCCTCTTAGAGAGGTAGCTTTTTCCACATTCTCAAGTTCTGGCTGAGAATATTCTCTTATTTTATTTTATTTTATTTTTTCAGACAAAGTTTCACTCTTGTCACCCAGGCTGGAGTGCAATGGCACGATCTCGGCTCACTGCAACCCCTGCCTCCCGGGTTCAAGAGAGTCTCCTGCCTCAGCCTCCTGAGTAGCTGGGATTACAGGTGGCTGCCACTATGCCCAGCTAAATTTTGTATTTTTAGTAGAGACGGGGTTTTAACATGTTGTCCAGGCTGGTTTTGAACTCCTGACTTTAGGTGATCCACCCACCTCAGCCTCCCAAAGTGCCTGGATTACAGGCGTGCGCCACCACTCCTGGCCAGAATATCTCTTCTTAAGTGAGATGTCTATGTATATGTATGTATGTGGTGGGGGGACTTTTTCTTAAAAACCTTTTTATTTTCAAGGAGTTTTATTCTTACAAAAGAGTTGTAGAGATAATACAGAGAGCCTCCATATACTCTAACCCAGTTTCCCTCATCAATATCCCCTATTCTCTTATATTATATTCTCCCCTATATTCTCTTACATTAATATGGTACAGTTGTTATAATTAATGAACACTATTGATCTATTATCAACTAAAGTCCATACTTCAAAACCCTAAAACCAAATTAAGCTGTTATCTAGTGTCCCTCTTCTGTCCAGAATACCATCCAGGATACTATATTACATTTAGTTGTCACATCATCTTAAATTGTTTTGTCAGTCTCTATTCCATCCTAAGATCCCTGACCAACTAAATGATGTTTTTAAATTTGCATACACTAAAGTTTATTCCTTCTTTAGTAAAGTTTCGATAAATAAATATGTATTTTTTGATATTTTTGATAAATAAATATATGTATAGTCATATCTCCACCATCATTATGTTCATAATAGTTTATCTGCCCTAAAAATTTTCTGATTTCTCTATTCCACTTTCCCAACCTTTCCTGAATCCCTGGTAAACACTGATCTTTTTTTACTGAGTCTATAGTTTTGCCTTTTCCAGAATGTCATATAACTGGAAACGTAACATATTCAGACTTTTCAGACTGGCTTAATTAACTTAATTTATGTGTTGGTTTGTGGCTTGATAGCTCTTTTATTTTTCCCTTTTTTTTACTAAATACTATTCCATTGTATTGATGTACCATAGTCTTTTTACCCATTCTCCTATTGAAGGACATCATGCTTTCTTCTATGTTTTGGAAATTATGAATAAAGTTGCTATAACATTCACAAGCAGAATTTTTGTGAACATAATCAGTTGGGTAAACATTTTGGAGATTGCTAAATTATAGGATTACGTTTCACTTTGTAAGAAACTGTTAAGCTGCCTCCCAGAATGGCCGTACCATTTTACAATCCAACTAGCCATGAATGAGTGTTACTATTGTTTTACATCTTCACCAATATTTAGTACTGTCAGTTGTTTGGATTTTAGACATTCTTTTTTTTTTTTTTTTTTGAGACAGAATCTCGCCGTGTCACCCAGGCTGGAGTGCATGGCACGATCTCGGCTCACTACAACCTCCACCTCCCAGGTTCAAGCAGTTCCTCAGCCTCCCGAGTAACTGGAACTACAGGTGTGTACCACCACACCCAGCTAATTTTTGTATTTTTAGTAGAGACGGGGCTTCACCTTGTTGGCCAGGATGGTCCTGATCTTCTGACCTCGTGATCCACTTGCCTCTGCCTCCCAAAGTGCTGGGATTAAGGTGTGAGCCACCTCGCCTGGCCGGATTTTAGACATTTTTATGGGTGTATAGTAGTATTTCATTGTTGTTTTAACTTGCAATTCCATAATGCCAGATAATGTTAAGCATCTTTTTATATGCCACTGCCATGTATATATCATATTTGCTGAAGTGTCTCTTCAGATCTCTGCCTGTTTTTACAATGGATTGTTTTTTGTTTGTTTGTTTGTTTGAGACAGTTTCATTCTGTCACCTAGGCTGGAGTGCAGTGGCACTGCCTCTGCTCACTGCAACCTCTGCCTCCCGGGTTTAAGCGATTCTTCTGCCTCAGCCTCCTGAGTAGCTGGGATTACAGGCGTAAGCCACCATCTGTGCCATCTCACAAAAGTGCTGGTAGAAAATAGCAGACCCAGCTTCCCCATCAATCTTAAAGAAAGCAGCATTTGCTTCAAGTCCCAGGAGGGAGCTGGGCTCGGTGTGGGGAGCGAGCAGTCTAAACACAGCATAAGATTGAAAATTCAAACTGTTTAATGGCAATTATTGATTTTAAATGTGCTTTCTGTAATTCCCCTTTCCTCTCTTTTAGTGGGCAGATCTCGTTAAGTTTTCTAGACATGCTGAGTTACTGAACCTCAGTGTGGTTTAAACTCTTGCCCAACTAAATCTCATGCCCTCTGCATTAGTGTGTGAGGGCTGCCACAACAAAGAACCCCAGACTGGGTGGCCTAAAGAAGAGAAAATTGGTTTCTCACTTCTGGAGGCTGGAGGCCCAAGATCAAGGTGTCAGTGGGGTTGGGGCCTTCTGAGGCCTCTCTCCTTGGCTTGTAGATGCCGCCTTCTCCCTCTGTTTACACGGCCTTCTCCCTGTGTGTGTCTGTCTCCTAACTCCTCTTCTTATGAGGACACCAGTCACACTGGATTAGGACCCACCCTAATGACCTCATTTAACCTTAATTACTTCTTTAAAGGCCCTATCTCCAAATACAATCACATTCAGATGTACCAGGGGTTCGGACTTCAACATGTGAATTGAAGGGAATACAATTCATGCAATTCAGCCCAAAACACCCTCCCTTTCCCAGCGCAGGGGTGAGGAGGTGCTTCAGGAAAGGGGAGAAGGTGGCTTGGTTCTGAGATACCATCACTTCCTCCCTGTCAGAGCCTAACTCCTCTGATGTTGGGGCCTGGGAAGGACAATGGAAGAGGAGGGGCAGGCACTTCTTACCTGGTCTACAACAGTTGGTGTCCTCTCCTGCTTTTTCTGCCAGTAGTTCCCAGCCCGGCCTTGGTCCTCTTTAGGAAACAGCACACCTGCAAGTTCCTCGGAGGGGTGTGGTGAGCATCCCACTGCACGGCCCCCAGGAGCTGGTTCCCCTTCTTCCTCCATTCGACTCTTCACTCCAACAGAAGCTTCAATGCCTCTCAAGTGCCAGAGGCCCTCCCCAGAGACCATGCAGCCCTCTTTGAATGCACCAGACAGAGGGATTCGAACCTGGCTATGTCCAGGCTCCTGGAAAACTGTTCTTTCCTTGCCAACCAGATGATGGCCAAGCAGCCTGCTCCAGTTCCCTGCTCAGGGTGGCGCAAGGGCAAACCTGCTCATCTCCTGTGTCAGCAGACATCTAACTAATAGGATGCAAAGAGTTAACCCACATCTTAGAAAGTTTAAGGGAGGTGTCTGGCCTCAACCCATCATTTTTTGAGAACATGAGTTTATTTCACCTATGACCTTTGTTTGGGCTTCATATGCCAATCCCTAGACAATAAGAAAAGTCCCACTCCATTTCTCCGTACCCCCAAAACCATCATGGCCAAAGGCAGTCAGAATCTATCCCTGCTCATTATTGCTCTGATAAATGTGGTCCTTGGGAGTCTAGGGAAGTTGGTTAACGAGAGACGGATGCTGGTGATGAACAGTTGAATATGGTGAGATCGGAGCCATCTTTGGAGACTGACTTTGCAGTAACAATTTCTGAATCTCTACCTTCCTGCCCTCCATCCTACCATGACTCATTCTGATATTTTAAGTCATAACAAAGCCTTCACACTCATTTCCCAGGGCTCAATAATGGAATCTTAGTCATTTGTGAGGCTTCCAAAATCATTTGACATGACAAAGCAGCCTGTGTTCATTATTACAGAGCGGATTCTAGATTCTAAAAAAACAGACGAGGCTCGGCACTGTCGCTCACTCCTGTAATCCCAGCACTTTGGGAGGCTGAGGCAGGGGGATTACTTGAGGTCAGGAGTTCAAGACCAGCCTGGCCAACATAGTGAAACCCTGTCTCTACTAAAATACAAAAATTAGCTGGGCGTGGTGGCAGGCAGCTGTAATCCCAGCTACTTGGGAGGTTGAGGCAGAAAAATCGCTTGAACCTGGAAGGTAGATGTTGCAATGAGCCCAGATTGTGCCACTGCATTCCAGCCTGGGCGACAGAGCGAGACTCTGTCACACACACACACACACACACCCCAGACAAATCAGGCCTCTGTCCTTGTATAACTTTGAGTCAACAACAGTCTTCACAGATAATTTTGGTGACTTTCTCACATGGTGAGACCAGCCCTGCCCTGTGTTTTGGAAGATCCTGATATATTTTTCCCAGCCCCCAATTTTTTGGTCTTCAACTGTGAGGTACTGAGCAGAAATCCAGTCAAATGAAAATACCTGCTATTTTGCATGGTCACTGTGATAAGCCATATCGTATTTATCATATATTTAGAAGACTTTAAGAGCTAGGTACCAGACAAAACTGAAGAATGGTCACACATCCTGAGTCAGACACTGACCAAAGGCAAGATTGAGACACTGACAGCAAGCAGGACTCTGCTGGCTCCCTGAACTCTGGAGGCTAAGTCCAGATAGACTTAGAGGAACAGCACCTTACCAGCAGCCTCATTGAGAGGGACTGTATGATTAAATCTAGCACCACCCCAGTTTGAATAACCAACATAGACATCATGACTTATGTCATGGTGTCCACAGAATCTTGGTCTCGCATGCACACAGGGGGTTTCCACTTCGAAAGGAATGCAAAATACAGAATAGGAGTCTTCCGGTTTATCACAGGATAGTGTGAAAGAAAAATAAATCTTGGGACCCCAAACTCACTAAGCCAAACAGAAAACTCAAGCTGGGAACTGCGTCACACAAATCTGCCTCCCACTTTGTTCCTAAATAAGATACTTACAAAGATAAAAGGCTACACACCTCCCTTACAATTTACCCACTAGGAAATTCCTTGTGGGCCCCAAGATCTTCACCCTGTAACAGTTCCGTTGAATTTCACCCTGACAATGTAAATTCACAGCTGCTTTTCACAGGTGCAGGACAGAAAGTCATCCTTCTGCTCACCGGAGACACGTGCATATCTGATTGCTGCTTCTGCCCTCTATTTTATCTTATGTAGAAATGCAGATTCACTGAGCTAGATGAATGCATAAGTGACAATTCCTCTACCCTCCTTTTGAGAGATGAAGCCAGCTAGACTTCCTGGGTGGAGTGGGGACTTGGTGAACTTTTCTGTCTTACAAGAGGATTGTAAAATGCACCAGTCAGCGCTCTGTAGCTAGCAAGAGGATTGTAAAAATGCACCAATCAGCACTCTGTAAAATGCACCAATCAGGGTTCTGTAAAACACACCAATCAGCAGGATTCTAAAAGTAGCCAATCACATGGAGAATTGGAAAAAAGGACACTCTGATAGGACAGAAATGGAACATGGGCAGGGCCAATAAGGGAATAAAAGCTGGCCACCCCCCAGCCAGCAGCGGCAATCCGCTCAGGTCACCCCCCAAGCTGTGGAGGCTTTGTTCTTTTGCTCTTCACAATAAACCTTGCTACTGCTCACTCTTGGGGTTCGTGCCATCTTTAAGAGCTATAACACTCACTGTGAAGGTCCACAGCTTAATTCTTGAAGTCAGCGAGACCACAAACCCACCGGAAGAAACCAACTCCGGACACACTTTCACATGCGAACAGTTGATCAAAGACTCAAAAGAATGCAACTGCTTGCTTCTTACTTACCCACACCATTAAAAAAATTTCTGGGCTGGGTGAAGTGGCTCACGCCTGTAATCCCAGCACTTTGGGAAGCTGAGGTGGGCAGATCACGAGGTCAGCAGATCGAGACCATCCTGGCTAACATGGTGAAACCCTGTCTCGGCCGGGCGCGGTGGCTCAAGCCTGTAATCCCAGCACTTTGGGAGGCCGAGGCGGGCGGATCACGAGGTCAGGAGATCGAGACCATCCTGGCTGACACGGTGAAACCCCGTCTCTACTAAAAAATACAAAAAACTAGCCGAGCGAGGTGGCGGGCGCCTGTAGTCCCAGCTACTGGGGAGGCTGAGGCAGGAGAATGGCGCTAACCCGGGAGGCGGAGCTTGCAGTGAGCTGAGATCCGGCCACTGCACTCCAGCCTGGGCGGCAGAGCGAGACTCCGTCTCAAAAAAAAAAGAAAAAAAAAAAAAAGAAACCCTGTCTCTACCAAAACTACAGAAAATTAGCCAGGTGTGGTGGCATACACCTGTAGTCCCAGCTACGCGGGAGACTGAGGCAGGAGAATCGCTTGAATCCAGGAGGTGGAGGTTGCAGTGAGCCAGGATTGTGCCACTGCACTCCATTCTGGGCGACAGAGTGAGACTCTGTCTCTCTCTCTATATATATATACACACACACATACATACAATTTCTCTTTTTCCAATGTCTTCCCTTTCCCCTTTAAATATTGAAGCCCTTCCCTTTCCCCTTTAAATATTGAAGCCCTCAAAATCATCTTTGGAGAAAGACACAGACTTGTCACCTTGTCACCTGGCGCCCGCTCGACCTTGGCAAAATAAACTTCTAAATTGATTGAGACTTGTCTCAGATACTTTTTGGTTTACATAAAAGTAATGTCTTAGATTCAAATCTAAAAATACTTGCAATTAAAAGGCATTCTAAAATCCAGTAATTCTTATTTAAAGCACAGCACCCTAAATTAAGATTGGGGTTGTGTGACCCTGCACATGACTGGGAGCTTGATCACTCCCAGATCAGACCTCCTAAGCCAGGGCCTTGAAATTCTTCACCACTTTATTGGGAATGAGCTCCAGAGGGATGTGGGGGAAGACATGGAGGTGCCACAAAGGGGCACAGCCTGTTGAGTGCCTTGTTGCTGTACATGGCCAACTGGACGTGACTGGACTTCATCTTGGACACGGTGGCCTTGCTTTCCTTAGCTTGGGAGGCACCTTGCTGGTGGGCTCCAACACTTGGGCTGAGAGGACTGCAGCTTGACAGCCACACAGACAAACACCTCCATATACACTCTCTGTGCATAGCAGCCCCTCCTCAGGTAGCTGTGAATGCAGCCATAGGGAAACGTGGGTCTACCAGGGAGGCTCTACTCCCCTTGGCTCCCAGATCCTTCTGCACAAAGGGACATGGCCTGTAGGGAAGTGACCAGAGGAGACAAGTAGACAAGGTCAGGCCAGGCTCCTTCAGTAAACATTTGGGCCAGCTGGGGACATGATGATAAACAACCCTGCTATTGAGGCGCTACCAGACTAAGAGGCACAAAGAGATCATCATCATATAGCACTGCAGGTGCAAGGAGGAGGTGTGCACAGGCCTCCAGGTGAGAAGGCAACCAGGTCCTATAAGACACAGGGGAAAACACATTCCTGGGCCCCCCAGCCATTCCCTTCCATGAGTCATCTGTCCTAGGCCCTCAGTGCTTCTCCCCTAGGTGGAGTGGCTCCGGTCACTACTAGCAGCAGGGCTGTGGGCTCTGTAGAAGCTAGGTCTCCTGCAAAGCTAGTTCTAGTCTGCTGTCTGCCAGGGAAGGTAGCACAAATACTTGCAAGGAGAAAACTTAGCCCTTCTCAGCAAACTGACACTTTTAAATTCACTTCCCTCCACCGTCCCCCTGGCCCCCATCAAAAGAACACATCAGAGAGCTACTCCGGTGGGCCAGCCATCGAGAGCCCCTCTTCCGTCTTAGATACTCTGCTTGACAGAATGCATTTTGCAGTCACTGTTTCTCCTCCACCTGACTCTCAACAGGTTTTGGGGCTCTCTCGGCTCCTCACTCCAAGGCGAGGAATAAGCTTGCAGCATTGTTAGAAAACACTGTTCAGACATTTATTGGTAGCTGCTCTCAGGAGTGTTTTCAGATTCACTGGAGAGAGTTGCTGCCAGCATGAAGCAGGGGCCAGCCCCGCAACAGGGTGGGCAGGTAGGTGGGGCGTGGCTGCGGACAGAGGAGAGCAGAGGGCCTCAGAACGGCTCCGTCCTCTTTCAAAGGATGTACTATGGGGGGTGCTTTGGGCCGGAGCAGTACTTGGCTAACTACTTTTGTATTAGTCTGTTCTTGCGCTACGATTAAAAAAAAAAAAAATACCCAAGACTGGGTAATTTATAAAGAAAAACGGTGGCTGGGTGTAGTGGCTCACGCCTGTAATCCCAGCACTTTGGAAGGCCGAGGTGGGTGGATCACCTGAGGTTAGGAGTTTGAGACCAGCCTGACCAACATGGTGAAACCCCGTATCTACTAAAAATACAAAAAAAATCAGCTGGGCGTGGTGGCGGCACGCCTATAATCCCAGCTACTAGAGAGGCTGAGCAGGAGAATCGCTTGATCCAGGGAGACGGAGGTTGCAGTGAGCTGAGATCGTGCCATTGCACTCCAGCTCTGACAACAAGAGCGAAACTTCATCTCAGAAAAAGTAAAATAAAATAAAATAAAATAAAGAAGAAAGGTGTAATTGGCTCACGGTTCTGCAGGCTGTACAGGAAGCATGGCTGGGGAGGCCTCGGGAAACTTGCCATCATGGCGGAAGATGAAGGGGAAGCAGGCATATTTTACGGCAGGAGCAAGAGGAAAAGAGAGGGGAGATGTGCCATGCACTTTTAAACAGCGTGATCTCGTGAGAACTCCTTCAGGAGACCACCACCAAAGGGGTGGTGCTAAACCATTCATGAAGGGTCCACCCCCAGGATCCAATCACCTTTCACCAGGCCCCACCTCCAACATTGGGGATTACAATTGAACATGAGATCTAAGTGGAAACACAGATCCAAACCATATCAACTTTGATTCCAGTTCTGAGCAAAATCCAGTCTCCACTCACAGACTTCGGAGCTAACATAGCTGAAAGAGACCTATTGATGAAAAGTAAGGGTTGGGGGTCTCCAAGTGTGCAGCCTTGACACTTCTTGAAGGACACTGGGAAATCACTACTGAGAATATTTGGGGGAAGGCTGCCTGCAGGTGCTGAGTTTGCAGAGTGAGGCCCCTTCTTTTGCTTGGTAGTCGCTGACACTCTACTTAGTAATGTCTCTATTACGGGGAGTTTTAGCTTGTTATAAGCCATTTCTCACTATAAGAAGGGCACATGTTCATTACATAAAATGTCAAAATTCAGAAATTTAAGTAGAAGAGTGTCCTGTTTTCCTACCAACCAAAGAAACTTGTTCATATTGTCATGCATTGCTTTAAAATCTTCACTCTTTTTAATTTTCAAACTAATTTTCGCACCAACAAGAAAGCATATCTGTTACCAGAACTAAAGCAGCCATAGACTTGGTTCACAGATGAGAACATTTAAACCAGGGCAGAGCTCCATCACCGAGAGCCTCCTGCTTTAATTGACTGGCAAAGAGGAGACAAGCTTCATTCACTGAGATAACGTTTTTCTTTTCTTTGTTTTTTTTGTTTTTGTTTTTGTTTTTGTTTTTTGAGATGAAGTTTCACTCTTATTGCCCGGGCTGCAGTGCAGTGGGGCGATCTCAGCTCACTGCAACCTCTGCCTCTCAGGTTCAAGCGATTCTCCTGCCTCAGCCTTCCAAGTAGCTGGGATTACAGGTGTCTGCCACCACGCCTGGCTAATTTTTTGTTATTTTTAGTAGACACGGGATTTCACCATGTTGGCCTGGCTAGTCTCGAACTCCTGATTTCTGTAATCCCAGCCTGTAATCCCAACTACTCAGTAGTGTTTTATGACCCTCTTTATATCACCTCGGCCTCCCAAAGTGCTGGGATTACAGGCGTGAGCCACCTCGCCCGGCCGGATGTTTCCATTTCTAACCCTGGAGGCATAACCTTCATTAGCACCTATTCCAGGATGCCGCCGCTGGAGGCTTATGCAGCACACCAGGCATCAGTTTGCACCCTGCCGTATCCTCTACGTTCAACCAGCACGATGCCAGGGTCCCGGGATCTTGGTCTTTAGAGGGACCAGGTAAGACAGTTGGGGAGGAGTCCTTCCCAGACCATCCCCATTGTGGGGACCACCACAAAAGTCGTGCCAAATCCTGTACGTGACAGCTCTCCCTTCCGCCACGTGTAGCAGACTTCCTAGCAGGAAGGGCAGTGAAACAAGATTTGACTCAGAATTGAATCATTTTTCAGAGACTACACAGCTGTGAGTCAGGACCCCTGGTTTCAGCCGTTTGCTCTCTATGTAACTTGATTAGGCGGCTGGATCTGGGGTCCTCAGCTTTTCATCAGGAAAACTGGAGATAATCCTGCCTGCTCCACTGGGTTGTTGTGAGGTCAAACAAGAAACAGGGTGAAAATGTCTGTGGTTGGCCGGGCACGGTGGCTTATGCCTGTAATCCCAGCACTTTGGGGGACCAAGGCGGGCGGATCACCTGAAGTCAGGAGTTCGAGACTAGCCTGGCCAACATGGTGAAACCCTGTCTCTACTAAAAATACAAAAATTAGCTGGGTGTGGTGGCAAGTGCCTGTAATCCCAGTTACTTGAGAGGCTGAGGCAGGATAATCGCTTAAACCCAGGAAGTGGAGGTTGCAGTGAGCCGAGATCACACCATGGCACTCCAGTGAGCCAGACTCCATCTCAAAAAAAAAAAAAAAGATAAAAGAAAAGAAAGAAAATATCTGTGGTCTGGTAACCCCTCAGAGTCAGTTTGATTCTTTGTGAGCATCATCACTATAGCCAGGCTGACCTCAGAGGAAGGCAGCCATGTCCATGGTGAGATTTTAGCAGGGTAAAGAACTGCTCCTCCCCAAATTACCTCCTCACCTTTCCATATTCCATTGCCATATGGAATGCCTTAAGACATTCATACCACAGATTTCTGTCTTTTTTCTCTCTTAAAACCAGAGCTATAAATATATATTTCTGAAATTTGTTCAGACATCAAGACTTGGCTCAGCTATAAAAAGTACAAAGTAAAATATTCTGAAATTTGTTGGCAGACAATCAAGACTTGGTTCAATACTTGTAAGATCTCGGCAACACGGTTATAAAAAATACAAAAAACTAGTACAAAGTCAAAAGGTATTCAATAAGGATGTGGGAAAGCGAGACTTTCTCAAAAAAAAAAAAAAAAAAAAAAAAGAAAGCACAATGGAATCAATTTTATTATGTCAAGGAATGCACATGTCATGTAGAATTTCTAATTTGATCCATTAAAGTAAAAAAAAAAAAAAAAAAAAGGCCCGGCACAGTGGCTCATGCCTATAATCCCAGCATTTTGGGAGGCCAAGGTGGGTGGATCACTTGAGGTCAGGAGTTCGAGACCAGCCTGGCCAACATGGCGAAACCCCATCTCTACTAAAAATACAAAAATTATCCAGTGTGGTGGTGGGCACCTGTAATCCCAGCTACTCGCTGGAGGCTGAGGCAGGAGAATTGCTTGAACTCCAGAGGCGGAGGTTGCAGTGAGCAGAGATCATGCCACTGCCCTCCACTCCAGTGTGAGTGACAGAGACTTCATCTCAAAAAAAAAAAAAAAAAAAGTAGGCAGATTCCAAGGCAGAACCAGCATTGGGTCCATATCCTGGCCTTAATGTTCCTCCCTTTCCCATCCCTACCTTCTACAGGAGCTCATTCAAGAAGTCCAAGGTGGTGAGGTCAGGAGTTCGAGACCAGCCTGGCCAACATACTGAAACTCCATCTTTACTAAAAATACAAAGATTACCTGGGGGTGGTGGCAGGCACCTGTAATCCCAGCTACTCAAGAGGCTGAGGCAGGAGAATCCCTTGAACCCGGGAGGTGGAGGTTGTAGTGAGCCAAGATTGTGCCATTGCACTCCACCCTGGGCTACAGAGCAAGACTCTATCTCAAAAAATAAAATAAAAAATAAAAAAATAAGAAGTCCAAGATGGGCCTGGAGGACAAAAGGATGATTTACCTCAGTAGCAAGAAATGTAGGCACGGTTGACCAGGCATGGTGGCTCATGCCTGTAATCTCAGCACTGTGGGAGGCCAAGGTGGGTGGATCATGAGGTCAGGAGTTCAAGATCAGCCTGGCCAAGATTGTGAAACCCCGTCTCTACTAAAAATACAAAAAAAATTACCTGGGCATGGTGGTGGGTGCCTCTAATCCCAGCTACTCGGGAGGCTGAGGCAGAGAATTGCTTGAACCCAGGAGACAGAGGATGCAGTGAGCCGAGATGGCGCCACTACACTCCAGCCTGGGTGACAGAGCAAAACTCTGTCTCAAAAAAAGAAAAAAAAAAAAAAAACAAAGAAATGTAGGCAGGGTTTTACTCAGGAGAAATGTGAGCTGAGAAGGATGAAGGCCAACTTTTTATTCTAAATGTTAACACAACTTCTGAGTTGGTCTCAATTTTTAAGCAAATCAGGTTTCAGTTTTTTTTTTAACATAACTGAAATAATAATAATATTGCATCTTTTAAAGTACCAATATTGTGGCCAGGCAAGGTGGCTCATGCCTGTAATCCCGGCGCTTTGGGAGGCCGAGGCATGTGGATCACGGGCTCAGGAGTTTGAGACCAGTCTGGGCAACTGGTGAAACCCTTCTCTACTAAAAATACAAAAAGTTAGCTGGGCATGGTGGCGGGCACCTGTAATTCCAGCTACTCGGGAGGCTGAGGCAGGAGAATCATTTGAACCCGGGAGGCAGAGGTTGCAGTGAACCAAGACTACACCACTGCACTCCAGTCTGGGCAATAGAGCAAGACTCCGTCTCAAAATAAATAAATAAAATAATGAAGTACCAGTATTTTGGTACATAAAAAATGGTATAAACTGCCGGGCGCGGTGGCTCACGCCTGTAATCCCTGCACTTTGGGAGGCTGAGGCGGGCGGATCACGAGGTCAGGAGATCGAGACCATCCTGGCTAACATGGTGAAACCCCGTCTCTACTAAAATACAAAAAATTAGCCGGGCGCGTTTGCTGGCGCCTGTAGTCCCAGCTACTCGGGAGGCTGAGGCAGGAGAATGGCGCGAACCCGGGAGGCGGAGCTTGCAGTGAGCCGAGATGGTGCCACTGCACTCCAGCCTGGGCGACAAAGTGAAGACTCCGCCTCAAAAAAAAAAAAAAAAAAAAATAATGGTATAAACTAAACTGATCTTGCAATCTCTGTTAATCCATTCATCCCCTCTTAGAAATACAGTTCCACAAATTGCTCACAGTTTTTAATCTTAAGATGAAAATTAATTTTGTTTGTTTGCTTTATTTGTAAGTCTTTGGTCATTTGATGAGATGAAATGTTTTTAAAACTCAGATTTGGCAGGGCATGGTGGTTTACACCTGTAATCCTAGCACTTTGGGAGGCTGAAGTGGGCAGCTAGCTTGACCCCAGGAGTTGAAGACCAGCCTGGGCAACATAGTGAGACCCCTGTCGCTATAAAAAATACAAAACTTATCTGGGCATGGTGGTACACACCTGTAGTTCCAGCTACTCAAGAAGTTGAGTTGGGAGGATCACCTAAGCCCGAGGAGAAGTGAGGCTGCAGTGAGCCATGATCACACCACTCTACTCTAGTCTGGGTGACAGAGCAAGATCCTGTCTCAAAAATAAATCAATAAATTGGCTGGGTTCGGTGGCTCACACCTGTAATCCAACACTGGGAGGCCGAGGTGGGTGGATCACTTGAGGTCAGGAGTTTGAGACCAGCCTGACCAACATGGTGAAGCCCTGTCTCTACTAAAAATACAAAACAAACAAAACAAACAAACAAACAAAAAACTATCTGGGCATGGTGGTGCACGCTTGTAATACCAGCTACTTGGGAGGTTGAGGCAGGAGAATTGCTTCAACCCAGGAGGCAGAGGTTGCAGTAAGCCGAGATAGCGCCATTGCACTCAAGCCTGGGCAACAAGAGTGAAACTCTGTCTCAAAAAAAATAAATACATAAAATAAAAGTAAAATAAAAAGAAATAAAACTCAGATTTGGTTCATACACGTCTTCTGCTAGCCCACCCTCAATATCTCCAGTTGCAGGGCACAGGAGGTTCCCCATTTCCTGCCCTACCTCTTCAACCATCCCTGAGTTCCCCTCACATGTAGCACATCTGAGTATGATTAAAAAGCACATAACAGCCTTCTGCCTTGGTGCCTTTGCTCACTGTGCCCACTCCCTCTGCACTGTTGGTGTCTGCCTGGTTGGCACCTCTGATCTTTCACTCTCTTTCTATAGCAGCACCTCTTCTATGAAATCCCTCCTGCCTCCTGCACTTGCCACCCCCAACAGGATAGGTTTCTTCATTTCTATCCCCCTACAAATTTCCATGACACTCCATGGGTGGGAGTGCCAAGAGGGCCAGAAAATGATTCTCTTTCTTCTGGGCCGATCTCTCCCTCTCCACCGTGGATTCTGGGCAGGTCCTGTGACTTGCTCTAGCCAATGAAAAATCAAATATGTTACAGAAGACGCTTTCAAAGTGCGTGAGCCCTGGGCTTAGTCTGTTGTTGCTTTTCAGAACCCTCCACCTCCCATGTGAAAAAATCCAGGTTAGCCTGCTGGATGATGAGCGACACATGGCCCAGTCACCCACTCTCATATTATTGGTTGAGCCTACCAACTACCAGATATGGGACTGAGGTCATAGGAAATAGTCCAGCCACCAGCCAAGCTGCCAAATGGCCATAAGATACATAAGAGAAATCAGCAGAGATCAGTTGAGGTGGCTCAGAACTATCCAACTAATCTTCAGTAACATGAGTTAAATAAAAATGGTGGTTTTAAACCACTAAATTTCGAGAGGGTTTGTGTACACAGCAAGTGCAGTAAGCTTACTGCAAGCACTGCTACATAATGTCAGCCTCATTAATTTTTTAGTAGAGACGGGGTTTCATGTTAGCATTTCGACTTGTCTTCCGCCCGTATTACAGACCGCCGCGCCCCGCGCCCGGCCACTAAATTTCGAAGGAGTACACAGCAAGTGCTAACTTATACACTTGATTAAGTAGGACTTTTGTGTTTCATTCATCTTTGGACCCATAGCATCTACCACTGGGTATAGAACATGGTAGAAGCTCAATAAATGTTAAGCTCAATAGCATTCATTAGGTCCCTAAGTGAATGAACATAAAAATATTTTACTCGACTAGCTTCCTATTGATTAGGTGGGTTATTATGCAAAGATGAAAGACAGCTCTAATGCTTGCTATTTTTCTCTTAAATTTCTGGATTTTAATTTATTTCCTACACAAGATCTAAGAATTTGAGGGAGAATAGTCTCAGTGATTTTGGTTATGCTTTTGGCCACCCTGCTCCTTGTCATTGGGTGTTCCAATGTCATTGGCCAGGGACACCACAGAAAAAGCTGCTGCAGTCATTGGTGCATTGGCTCAGAAAGTTCATTCCTCCCCTTGCCTCCTTCAGACCCCTGGACCCTTCGCAAATACCAGCTCCCCTCAGTTCGCAAGTGCTTCGACTTGGTGCCATTGACCTTGACTCAGACCCAGCCACTCCATAGAGCACTGCCGCCCTGTGTCCCACAGACCATGGAGATGACTTGATGCAACAAGTCACAAAGTTTGGCCCTGCAGTGCCTCCGATCAAACCTTTGGCTGTTTGGCCCAGCTGGTTAGGACAGGGAAATGTGTCACTCCCTTTCTGACTCCCTGAACTTTATTAACTTGAAGAGATGTCAGAAGCAACAAACCCTTGTTTTGAAAATGAGTGATTTTGTTTATTTTATTTATTTATGTATGTATTTATTTATTTATTTTTTTTTCTGAGACATGGTCTCACTCTGTTGCCTAGGCTGGAATACAGTGGTGCCATCATAGCTCACTGAAACCTTGACCTGCCTGGCTCAGGTGATTCTCCCACCTCAGCCTCCCGAGTAGATGGGATTACAGGCGCACACCACTACATCTGCCTGATTTTTGTATTTTTTGCAGAGATGAGGTTTCGCCATGTTGCCCAGGCTGGTCTCAAACTCCTGAGCTCAAGGGATCCCCCGGCCTCAGCCTCCCAAAGTGCTGGGATTACAGGCATGAGCCACCACGCCCGGCTCTTGTTTTTTTTTAATCTTAATCCCTTAGGAGAAAAACTAACTGTTGTTTTGAGTAGTACAGAAATAAGATTTAAGTATATTGCAAAAAGCTTTGAATTTTGATGTGATTAGTTCAAGTGGAGTTTTATTCCTTCATGAAGGGTGCTGAACACATTTCTTTTAAGGACCTGCTGTCTGTCATACTGATAACGTATTGTTTGGTCAGTCCTAAGATCTCCGTTTTAATGTGAATGCTGGTCAGCTGTGCCTGAATTCCAATGGGAGGAGAGAGTAATGAGGCATTCCCAATCCTCCCCCTTTCTTATTATGGCCTGAGCCAGAATTTCAGATGAACTTTGGAGTGCCCTTGGCCAAAAGGAGCAGTCCATTCGTCAGTTGGGGGACTTACAATTTTATTTTTGGTTTACAGAGATTTTCCCAACCACCAAGTAGCAGACAGCAGCTGTGTGCCTTCAATTCAGTCACCACGCTCTCTACCTAGGGATAGCATCAGATCTTGTTGACAAAAAGAGTCAAACTCTGTAAAATATTTGGATAGATTTATTCTGAGCCACATATGAGTGACCACGGCCCATGACACAGCCCCAGGAAATCCTGAGAACATGTGCCCCCACATTTTTTTATTTGAATCTTTACATATGCTAGAACAAATGAACAAAGATGCTTAAGTAATTTTCCTGGCAACATGTAAATATAAAGTAAAGCAATGGATGTAGTTTATTGAAAATGTTTGCACTAAGTTTCCATTGATTAAAAACCTTGTCTGAGGTGGTTGGCACACGGGGAAATAGCTAGGCTATGTTCATCTCAAACACATAGTTAACCGCCTCTTCCTCCTTGTCTCGGCCTTCCAAAGTGCTGAGATCAAAGGTGCGAACCACCGCATCCAGCCTAAAATCTCCCTTTGATGGATCACATTAATAACTCTTTTATTTATTTATTTATTTATTTATTTATTTATTTATTTATTTATTTTTGAGATGGAGTCTTGCTCTGTCACCCAGGCTGGAGTGCAGTGGCCGAATCTCAGCTCACTGCAAGCTCCGTCTCCCGGGTTCATGCCATTCTCCTGCCTCAGCCTCCCGCGTTGCTGGGACTACAGGCGCCCACCACCACGCCCAGCTGATTTTTTGTATTTTTAGTAGAGACGGGTTTTCACCGTGTTAGCCAGGATGGTCTCGATCTGCTGACCTCGTGATCCGCCCGTCTCGGCCTCCCAAAGTGCTGGGATTACAGGCTTGAGCCACCGCGCCCGGCCAATAACTCTTTTTTTTTTTTTTTTTTTTTTTTTTTTGTTTTTGTTTTTGTTTTTTTTTGAGACGGAGTCTCGCTGTGTCGCCCAGGCTGGAGTGCAGTGGCGCGATCTCGGCTCACTGCAAGCTCCGCCTCTCGGGTTCACGCCATTCTCCCGCCTCAGCCTCCGAGTAGCTGGGACTACAGGCGCCCACCACCACGCCCCGGCTAGTTTTTTGTATTTTTAGTAGAGACGGGGTTTCACCATGTTAGCCAGGATGGTCTCGATCTCCTGACCTCGTGATCCACCCGCCTCGGCCTCCCAAAGTGCTGGGATTACAGGCTTGAGCCACCGCGCCCAGCCCAATAACTCTTTTAAAACGTTTTCTCTAATACATGCCACTTATCTAAATCACAGTCTCCAGATTTAGAGAATTCCATTCAAAGAGAAGGGTGTCCCCATAGCCTTACATAGCAAATAGCAAGATTAGACCTGTAAGAATTTCAGTTAATTAAATTATTACCTATAAAATAGCCGGGCGTGGTGGCTCACACCTGTAATCCCAGCACTTTGGGAGGCTGAGGTGGGTGGATCACGAGGTCAAGAATTCAAGACCAGCCTGGCCAAGATGGTGAAACCCCATCTCTACTAAAAATACAATAATTAGCAGGGCGTGGTGGTGGGCGCCTGTAATCCCAGCTACTCGGGAGGCTGAGGCAGGAGAATTGCTTGAACCCAGGAGGCAGAGGATGCAGTGAGCCAAGATCGAGCCATTGTACTCCAACCTGGGCGACAGAACAGGACTCCGTCTCAAAAAAAAAAAAAAAGTTTCTGGAGCTGCTTTAAAAGAAACAACTTTCCAAGGACCCCTTTTCTTCTCCATCTGCCTAAAATAATTTCTTAATAACTCATACAACATTACAATAATTGTTGTAACATGATACAAGCTTCAATTATTTTATAACACTGGTCCTATTCTTCTTTCAAAATATCATAGCTGACTCAACACTAGATGGATAAGAAATGCTATATTTTGCTTCCCTGATTCTCAAAACCATAAAAAAGCTACAATTTTGAAAAGTTTGATAGAGTAGGCTGGGAAACACTGATGTCACATTGCAGAAAAATCTAGGCTCTGAAATAACACCACGTCCCACCCAACCCAACCCCACCCTAACTGTTTTCCCTTATCTCTGATAGCTGAGTGATTATGTCAGCAAAAAGCAAGAGGATTTTCAAAATGAATGTGCCTCCCAAGAGCTCTCAGTGTACAAGGGTTGATTTTTAATATTATTAAGGCCGGAGTGGTGGCTCACGCCTGTAATCCCAGCACTTTGGGAGGCTGAGGAGGGCAGATCATGAGGTCAAGAGTTCGAGACCAGCCTGGCCAACATTGTGAAACCTCGTCTCTACTAAAAATACAAAAATTAGTTGGGCATGGTGGTGCGTGCTTGTAGTTAATAATATAGACTCCATCACAAAAACCATACATATATATAATTTAAGTATTAATATTTTAATATTAAATTTTCTTGGCCAGGCACGGTGGCTCAAGCCTGTAATCCCAGCACTTTGGGAGGCCGAGACGGGTGGATTACAAGGTCAGGAGATCGACACCATCCTGGCTAACACGGTGAAACCCCATCTCTACTAAAAAATACAAAAAACTAGCCGGGCGAGGTGGCGGGCGCCTGTAGTCCCAGCTACTCAGGAGGCTGAGGCAGGAGAATGGCGTGAACCCGGGAGGCGGAGCTTGCAGTGAGCTGAGATTCGGCCACTGCACTCCAGCCTGGGCGACAGAACGAGACTCCGTCTCAAAAAAAAAAATAAATTAATTAATTAATAAATAAATAAATTAATTTTCTGAAGATGATTCAGCTCCTTGTAGAAAAGGATCCAAGTAAAGCCAGGCTGTTTTCCACTTTCTATTGGGGGACCTCTTGGCAAGACAAAAGATTGTTGTGGGGTTTTGGCTCCATAGTTTGGGGAAGTAGAGTAGGGTGAATGTTTGGCATCACCCAATTTTACAGATGGTCACAGCTTGTAAGAGCTTGCTCAGATCCTCGTGCATTCAGGTTCTAGCTGGATGTGGCAGAGCATGATTCAGGCTTTCTTCTTCTCACAAACATTATTTTCAGACAGATATAGCAGTTTGGCAACCAGGTATTCACAACTGCTTGATAACTGAAAGCCAAACAGCGGGTTCTCGAAATATGGTTGCCGTTTCTCAAGTGCTTCTGAAACTAGCCCAAAGGAAACTGCAAATCGGCCCTGGTACACTGAGAGCTCTTGGGAGGAGCATTCATTTTGAAAATCCTTTTGCTTTTGCTGATGTAATCGCTCAGCTATCAGAGATAAGGAAAAACAGTTAGGGTGGGGTTGGGTTGGGCGGGACGTGGTGTTATTTCAGAGCCTAGATTTTTCTGCAACGTGACATCAGTGTTTCCCAGCCTACTCTATCAAACTTTTCAAAATTGTAGCTTTCTTATCGTTTTGAGAAGCAGGGAAGCAAAATACAGCATTTCTTATCCATCTAGTGTAGAGTCAGCTATGATGTTTTGAAAGAAGGAGAGGACCAGTGTTATATAGAACCTAACCAGAGTCCGCTTGCCCAGTACGGTAACACCAGATAACTGCACTATGGTTTGCAGCAGAAGAAAGGAAGATAGTTATTTTCAGGGCACCATGCAAGAAGGACGAGGCAGCTAATGCTCGAATCCTGACTTCCTTGATGGCTTGCAGGTGTCAACGTAAAGAGTCAGACTCTGTAAAATATTTAAGGAGGTGTATTCTGAGCCAAGTATGAGTGACCAAAGCCCAAGGCAGAGTCTCGAGAGAACTTGTGCCCAAGGTGATTGGATTACAGCTTGGTTTTTATACATTCTATGGAGACAGTAAGACACTAATCAATACATATGGGGTATACATTGCATTGGTTCCATCCAGAAAGGCAGGACAAAGTCTAAGTGGGTAGGGGGAGGGGAGGGTCATAGGTGGATTTAAAGATTTTCTGATTGGCAATTGGTTGAAAGAGTTAAGCTATTGTCTAAAGACCTGGAATCAACAGAAAGAAGTGTCTGGATCAAGATAAGGAGTTGCAGAGGTCAGGGTCATGCTGTCCTTAGACACAATAGATGGCAAATGTTTCCTATGCAGACCCTTAAAAGGTACTAGACTTTCAGTCCATCTCTCCAGGATTGGGAGGGCCTGGAAAGGGGAACAATCTAGTTATATCAACAGAGATTCCTGGGTGGGCATGGTGGCTCACGCCTGTAATCATAGCACTTTGGGAGGCAGGCGGATCACTTGAGCTCAGGAGTTCAAGACCAGCCTGGGCAACATGGTGAAACTCCATCTCTACAAAAAATACAAGAAGTAGCTGAGCATGGTGGCACACACCTGTAGTCCCAGCTGTTTGGGGGACTGAGACAGGAGGATCACTTGAACCCAGAAGTCGAGGCTGCAGTGAGCTGAATTGTGTCACTGCACTCCAGCCTGGGTGACAAAGTAAGACCCTATTTCAAAAAAAGAAAAAAAAAAAAGATTCTTTACAGATGCAATCTTCCCCCACAAAAAAATGACTTTGCAGGTCATTTCAAAATATGGCAAAGAAACATATTTTGGGGTAAAATATTTTTATTACCTTCTTTATCTGTCAAGTGATATTATGTAACTGCCCAATGGGTTCACCCTGTCTGCTGCCTAGACACAGTCAATTTTTCAAGACAGGAATTGCAACAGAGAAAGAGTATTTCATGCAAAGCCAGCTGAGTGGGCGACCAGAGTTTTATTATTAATCAAATCAGTCTCTCTGAGCATTCGGGGATCAGACTTTTTTTTTTTTTTTTTTTTTTTGAGATGGAGTCTCGCTCTTGTCGCCCAGGCAGGAGTGCAGTGGCACAATCTTGGCTCACTACAATGTCCAGCTCCCGGGTTCAAGCGATTCTCGTTACTCAGCCTCCCAAGTAGCTGGGATTACAGGCGCCTGCGACCACGCCCAGCTGATATTCATATTTTTAGTAGAGACGGGGTTTCCCCAGGTTGGCCAGGCTGGTCTTGAACACCCTACCTCAGGTGATCCACCCACCTCGGCCTCCCAAAGTGCTGGGATTACAGGCATGAGCCACCGCACCCGGCCAGGGATCAGACTTTTGTTTGTTTGTTTGTTTGTTTGTTTGTCTCGCTCTGTCTGTTTTTGAGACTGAGTCTCGCTCTGTCACCCAGGCTGGAGTGCAGTGGTCAGATCTCGACTCACTGCAAGCTCCGCCTCCCGGGTTCACGCCATTCTCCTGCCTCAGCCTCCCGAGTAGCTGGGACTACAGGCGCCGCCACCTCGCCCGGCTAGTTTTTTGTATTTTTTTTAAGTAGAGACGGGGTTTCACCGTGTTAGCCAGGATGGTCTTGATCTCCTGACCTTGTGATCAGCCCGTCTCGGCCTCCCAAAGTGCTGGGATTACAGGCGTGAGCCACCGCGCCCGGCCTGTTCTGGCATTCTTGTTTCGTGGTGCATTTGGGGAGGATATGCATGGAGGGGTCAATATTGAGGATTTAAGGACGTTTCTTTCTATTTCATGAACTCTCCTGAAGTCAACCTACAGCTAGTGTTTGGTTAGGTCATGGAGGCGAATAAGGGGTGAGAGAATGAAGGTGGCATGATTCAGGTGGGAGAGGGAGAAGGGGGACAATTTAATGCCAGATTATATGTGGGGTATGAGAGAAACTGAAGCATTTGGGCTGAGCCCAGTGCTATCAGAATGGAAATACTAGAGGGAGTAGATCGGGGTTGAAGTTCCCTGAGCTCTGTGTCTGACATGTTAAACTGACACAGCTGACAGACATCCAAGTAGGCTGTTGGGTCTATGAGTCTGGAGTTCAAGGGAGAGTCCAAGGGTGGAGGCTCCATTTCCAAAGCCTTCAGCATAGTGATGGCACTTATAGCCATAGGGCCTATTGAGATCACTCAAGAAGAGGGTGTAGGGATCAGCGGTATCCAAGGGGGAGAATATAGTCATGGGTTCTTAGTTTCTCTTTCCAGTTGGGCCAGTAAAGCCCCTTCCTCATCCTTTTTTTCCACTTATCACTAGAGACGGAAACTAAAAACCATGGTTTCAGGCTGCTAAAACCCTAAAACGAAACAAAACAGCAACAACAAAATCAGGCAGGTTGGACAAGCTTGGTAGGCGGAGGAGGGGGCTAAGAACTGAGCCATTGTTCAGTTTAGGAAGAGAAGATGGATCCAGCTAAGGGGGCAAAGGACCAGCCAGTGAGGTGGGCAAATCAGGAGAACACAATGTCTGGGTAGCCAAGCAAAGAAAGGGTTTCACACAACCTCGGCAAGTCCACTGAGAGTAGAGGAAGATGTGCATAGAGAGTGGGTTATTGCATTTCCTATTGTGGAGGTCAAGAGTGACCTCAACAAAGGCCTATTCATTGGGTGAACAAAAGCCTAACTCAAATAAGTTGAATAGAATGGGAGGGAGGAGGTGCAGACAATGAGCTCCCTGGGATCTTGCTGGAAAGGGGCTGGAGGAATGCATCTGTAGCTGCAAGGAAATGTGAAATCAAGGAATGGTTTTTTGTCTTTACCATTGAAAATATTTTAGTATGTTCGTATGTTGATGAGAATGATCTCCTAGAGAGGGGAAAACCTACAGCGGGCACAGGAGTGGGAGGAGGAATTGCTAGAACAAAGTTTAGCTGTGATTAAAGAGACAGGGGCGCGTGGGTGCAATGGCTCATGCCTTTAATCCCAGCACTTTAAGAGGTTGAGGCGGGTGGATCACGAGGTCAGGAGATCGAGACCGTCCTGGCCAACATGGTGAAACCCCATCTCTACTAAAAATACAAAACTTAAGCTGAGTGTAGTGGTGCGTGCTTGTAATCCCAGTTACTCGGGAGGCTGAGGCACAAGAATCACTTGAACCCATGAGGCGGAGGTTGCAGTGAGCCGAGATTGTGCCACTGTACTCCAGCCTGGTGACAGAGCAACATTCAGTCTAAAAAAAAAAAAAAAAAAAAGGCCAGGCAAGGTGGCTCATGCCTGTAATCCCAGCACTTTGGGAGGCTGAGGTGGGCTGATCACGAGGTCAGGAGATGGAGACCATCCTGGCTAACACGGTGAAACCCCATCTCCACTAAAAAAAATACAAAAAAATTAGCCGGGCATGGTGGCGAGCACCTGTAGTCCCAGCTACTTGGGAGGCTGAGGAAGGAGAATGACATGAACCCAGGAGGCAGAGCTTGCAGTGAGCCGAGATCACGCCACTGCACTCCAGCCTGGGCTGGATTCCGTCTCAACAAAGCAAGATTCCGTCTCAAAAAAAAAAAAAAAAAAAAAAAAAAGAGACAGGGGAGAACTCCAGTGTGCAAAGAGGGTGCTGCGCTTTCTCAGAAGCACAGACAGGACAAGCACGGGGCTGGAAGACAGTCCAGTCAATGGGTTCAAGTGCAAGGTGATCTGAGGAGCTGATGGTTGCAGCATGGGGAGGTGATCTGGTGACCTTCTGAGTGCTTTGGTTTTCTCTGTGTATTAATATTCGAGATTCTTTTCTGAGAATGGGGAGAGGGAGAGGCATTGGGATTTTGAGAAGAGAGGAGAAGGTGTAAAATAGTTATTTAGGACAGAGCGAGAGTGAATAGAGTAGGGAAATGGAGTTTGGGGAGCCCGCTGGAGATGTGTGGTCATAAATGTAAAGCAAGACTAGTCAGATTGGTTACGTGTGTTTCTACGGCCATGCTGGGGGCATCCCGGAAGTAAGTGAGGCCTTTTTGGTTGCTGCAGTGATGGATGGGGTCAGGTGGGTACTGCTGGCATTCATTGGCCGGGAAAGGTCAGGACGCTAAATGTCCTATAAGACACAGACCCTTTATTAGGTGTAAAGCCTGCTTACATTTAAATATAAATTTTGTCTAGTTTAACTGAATTTTTCAAGGTATACACCAAATTTTCTAGGAAAACAACTTTCTTTTACATTGAGGGTAAATTGTACTTTGATTAGAATTTTACCAAGTTGTTCACTATTTTAGAAAATCAAGTCATTCTGTCATATTTCAGTTACCAAAGCAACATAGTGTTAGTCTGCATTAGTACCAGTGGTAGTCACAGTGATTCTACTTGTGTATAGACAAATGTGCTTATTTAGCTCTTATTTCAAAGTATTTGAAGTAAAGAAAAATGAATATTTTCCCTTAGAAATTTATATAATCTCCTGATGGCTTAATTGTGTATTCTAGTATAGTTGTGCTACAGGATTTCCATACTGAAAATTTATCATTCTACTTTATAGTTAAGGCAGTATGTTGATTTTTTGCTCTTTTTTTTTTTTTTTTTTTTTTTTTTGACAGAGTCTCACTCTGTCGCCCAGGCTGGAGTACAGTGGTGCAATCTCCATTCACTGCAACCTCCGCCTCCCAGGTTCAAGTGATTCTCCTGCCTCAGCCTCCCAAGTAGCTGGGATTACAGGTGCCCACCACCACGCCTGGCTAATTTTTTGTATTTTTAGTAGAGATGGGGTTTCACTGTGTTGGCCAGGCTGGTCTTGAATTCCCGATCTCGTGATCCACCTGCCTTGGCCTCCCAAAGTGCTGGGATTACAGGTGTGAGCCACCGTGCCCGGCAGCAGTATGATGATTTTTTAAAAAATGTTTTGCATGTAATTACGGTATCTCTAGACTTCATTTCAGATTAGGATGGAGGGCATACATATTTGTTACCTAGGGGGCAGGGGGTCTGTTAGAGTTGGGAACCATGGTGCAAAAGGAAAACTAGGAAGAGATTATTGTCATAATTGAGCTGAAGTGGAAGAGTGGTCTGGGAGCTTGCTGGCACAGAGAATCAAGTATGTGATTCAGAGCAAAAGAGAGTACCACGCAAGGGAGGAACCCCTGGAAAAAGACGGGCAAGACAGCTGGGATGCACAGTTGGAATGGCCAAGGAAGCCACGATAATAGAGACAGGTACACTGTCTTCCACAGAACCTTGTAGGGTTGTTAAAGGCTTGCATGTATGTATGTATTTATTTAATTTCAATAGGTTTTGGGGGAACAGGTGGTGTTTGGTTACATGAATAAGTTCTTTAGTGGTGATTTATGAGATTTTGGTGCACCCATCACCCGAGCAGTTTACACTGTACCCAATGTGTAGTCTTTCATCCCTCACCTGCCTCCTGCTCCTGAGTCCCGAAAGTCTATTGTATTGTTCTTTGGGTCTTCACAGCTTAGCTCCCACTTATGAGTGAGAATATACAATGTTTGATTTTCCATTCCTGAGTTACTTCACTTGTCTCAAAAAATATATACATATCCCAGCACTTTGGGGGGCCGAGGCGGGCGGATCATGAGGTCAAGAGATCGAGATCATCCTGGCTAACACGGTGAAACCCCGTCTCTACTAAAAATATTAAAAATACAAAAAATTACAGCACTTTGGGTGGCTGAGGCGAGTGGATCACTTGAGATCGGGAGTTCAAGACCAGCCTGACTGACATGGTGAAACCCGATCTCTACTAAAAATAAAATTAGCCGGGTGTGGTGGCGGGTGCCTGTAGTCCCAGCCTCAGGAGGCTGAGGCAGGAGAATGGCATGAACCCAGGAGGTAGAGCTAAAAATATATATATATATATATACACACACACACACACACACATAGAGAGAGAGAGAGGGAGAGAGAGTTTTAAAATATATTCTGGATATTAGTCCTTCATCAGATATATGATTTGCAAAAATTTTCTACCATTTTGTGGAATTTCTTTTCAATTTCTCTCCTTTGAAGCACAAAATATTTTAATTTTGTGGGTGTGTTTTGAGATGCAGTCTTGCTCTGTCACCCACGCTGGAGTGCAGTGGTGCAATCTCAGCTCACTGCAGCCTCCACCTCCCAGGTTTAAGTAATTCTCCTGCCTCAGCCTCCCGAGTCGCTGGGATTACAGGTATCCACCACCACATCCAGTTAATTTTACTTTTAGTAGATACTGGGTTTCACCATGTCAGCCAGGCTGGTCTTGAACTCCTGACCTCAAGTGATCCACTCGCCTTGGCCACCCAAAGTGCTGGAATTACAGCTGTGAGCCACTGTGCCCAGCCAATCTTTTAATTTTGATGATCCCCAGTTTGCCTAATTTTGGATGAGACCGGGCACATTCAGGGTGGTATGGCCGCAGTTTACCTAATTTTGTTGTTGTTGTTGCTTGCGCATTCAATATCATATCTAGGAAACTCTTACCTAACCCAAGGTCATAAATATTTACACCTACATTTTCTTCTAAGAGTTTTATAGCTTTAGCTCTTACTTTTAGGATTGTGATCTAAGTTAGTTTTTGTGTACTGTTTGAGGCAGGAATCCAACTTTATTCTTTTGCATGTGTCTCAGCCTCCCAAGTAGCTGGGATTACAGGCACCTGCCACCATGCCCGGCTAATTTTTTTGTATTTTTAATAGAGATGAGTTTTCACTATGTTGGCCAGGTTGGTCTCGAACTCCTGACCTTGTGATCTGCCTGCCTCGGCCTCCCAAAGGTGCTGGGATTACAGGCGTGAGCCACCGCGCCTTGCCGAGGCTCAAAACTCTTATAATTCAATATGAAAAGTCAAATAACTCAATGTTAAAATGGGCAAAAGATTGCAAAAGACATTATTCTAAAAAAAGACATTCATATGGCCACTGAGCACATGAAAAGATGCTCAGCATCATTATTCAGCGAGGAAATGCAAATCAAAACTATAATGAAATGCCACTTCCCACCCACCAGGACAGCTATACTCAAAAAGATGGACAGTAACCAGTACTGACACAGACATGGAGAAATTGAAACCCTGATACAATGTTGATGGGAATGTAAAATGGGGCATCAGATTTAGGAAACAAAACTCCTCTGTGGGGAAAAGAAAGAAAGATCAGACTGTTACTGTGTCTATATAGAAAGAAGTAGACATAAGAGACTCCATTTTGTTCTGTATTTGAGATGCTGTTAATCTGTGACCCTACCCCCAACCTTGTCCTTACAAGAGACATGCGCTATGGTGACTCAAGGTTTAACAGATTTGGGGCTGTGCAGGGTGTGCTTTATTAAACAAGTGCCTGAAGGCAGCTTGCTGGTTAAAAGTCATCACCATTCTCTTAATCTCAAGTACCCAGGGACAAGTACACTGCCAAAGGTCGCAGGGACCTTTGCCTAGGAAAGCTAGGTATTGTCCAAGGTTTCTCCCCATGTGATAGTCTGAAACATGGCCTCGTGGGATGGGAAAGACCTGATCGTCCCCCAGCCTGACACCCGTGAAGGGTCTGTACTGAGGAGGACTAGTACAAGAGGAAAGAAGGCCTCTTGGCGGTTGTTGGCAGTTGAGATAGAGAAAAGCATCTGTCTCCTGTCAGTCCCTGGGCAATGGAACATCTCGGTATAAAACCCGATTGTATGTTCCGTTTACTGAGAAAGGAGAAAACCGCCTTAGGGCTGAAGGTGGGACTTGCTAGCGCAAGGCTGCTCTTTATGCACTAAAAAGGTTTATGGAGATGTTTACATATGCATATCAACGCACAGCACTTTTCCTTAAACTTATTAATGTCACAGAGATCTTTATTCATACGTCTTACTGCTGACTTTCTCCCCACAATGATCCTATTATCCTGCCACTTCCCCTTCTTTAAGATGGTAAAGATAATTATCAATAAATACTAAGGGAACTCAGAGACCGGTGCCGGCGTGGGTCCTCTGTATGCTGAGCGCCGGTCCCCTGGGCCCACTTTTTCCTTCTCTATACTTTGTCTCTGTGTCTCATTTCTTTTCTCAAGTCTCTCATTCCACCTAAACGAGAAACGCCCACAGGTGTGGAGGGGTATGCCACCCCTTCACTCCTCAAAAAGTTACACAGAATTACCATATGACCCAACAATTCCACTTCTAGGCATATACCCAAAAGAATTAAAAACATGTATTCACGCAAAAACTTTTTTTTTTTTTTTTTTTTTGAGATGGAGTCTCGCTCTGTCGCCCAGGCTGGAGTGCAGTGGGGCGATCTTGGCACCAGCCACCACGCCCAGCTAATTTTTGTATTTTTAGTAAAACAGGCTTTCACTGTGTTGGCCAGGCTGGTCTCGAACTCCAGACCTCAGGTGATCCACCTGCCTCGGCCTCCCAAAGTGCTGGGATTACAGACGTGAAGCACCATGCCTGGCCTCACACACAAACTTTTACGTGAATGTTCATAGCAGCATTATTCATAACAGCCAAAATGCCCATCAGCTGACAAATGGATAAGCAAAACATGGTCTACCCAGACAATGGAATGTCATTTGGCTATAAAAAGAAATGAAGTACTGAAACATGCTGCAACATGAGTGAACCTCAAAACATGATTTTAAATCAAAGAAGCCAGATACAAAAAGCCACGTATGTATGATTCCATTTTGCACAGGATAGGCAAATCTACAGAGACAGAAAGTAGAATAATGGCTGCCAGAGGGAATAATGGCTGTCGTGGGGAAAGGGTACATGGGGAGGTGAGACTGCCATGGCAGTCCCCTAGTACAGTTCTGCTGGTTGGAAATAGGGAAGGAGGACAAATGGGTCCATGATCGTCCACCACAAATCTTGACACAGTGAGGTGATGTTTTGTATACTGATTTCATTTGAAGGAGAGACTGTTTTAGGTGTTGTAGTAATACTGTATCACATCTCCTACTTATACCTGCTTTTTTCTACTTGACGTTATATAATGACATGAAAAATGCTTATGATAGTCTTGACTATTTTTAAAAGATCAAATAGAATTCCAGTGAAACACTGAAGTAGTATTAAACATAATGTGGTCTAAAGACCACCAATACCTGAATTACCTGAAATAGATATCCAAGAGGCAGTTGCTGGGCTGTACCCCAGCAACCTGCAGAACCAGAAACTCTGGGAAAAGGACTTGGAATCTACATTTTTAACACTAAGTAATTTTTACATACACCAAGGTTGGTGAACCACTCCTTATGAAAGCTACAAAAGCCTAAAGAGTAAACTGCTCTTAAAATCAAAAGCTGTACTGTATTTTCATTTTGTTTCTTTTCCTAGAGGTGCAATCTCAGCTCACTGCGAGCTCCGCCTCCCGGGTTCACCTCATTCTCCTGCCTCAGCCTCCCCAGTAGCTGGGATTACAGGCATGTGCCACCACGCCAGGCTAATTTTTTGTATTTTTAGTAGAGACAGGGTTTCACCATGTTGGTCAGGCTGGTCTTGAACTCCTGACCTCATGTGATCCAGCCTCCTTGGCCTCCCAAAGTATTGGTATTACAGGCGTGAGCCACCATGCCCGGTCGACATAAATGTATTTTATTTCACCTTTTACACAAAAGGCAGCATGCTTATATACATTATTCCTATACAAAAAACTAAGTAATAGAATCTATCATTGTTTTAATTTGATTTCTTTTAGACTTTGAGTAATCAAAGTTTTTTTCCATTTTTATTATGCCATGTGTTCTCCTAGTACTTTTAGTTTTTACTTTTTATTCTGATATACACTGTGAAGTATGTATCTAATTTTATCTATTTCCAAATGGTTATCCAATTGTCCTAACACCATTTATTTAAAGTCCATCCCAGCAGATTGAGATGTCACCTCATCTAAGCATACACTAATGTTTATATGTACTAGGCTCTATTTCTGGACTTGTTCTGAACTTGCTATGCTGCTCTCTTGATCTCTTTGTCTATTTATGTACTAACACCACATTGTTTTAAGGTTTAGTAGGGCTAGCTCTCCCTCCTGCCTTGTGCTATTCTTGATAAAAACTTTGGAGTCAAGCTGCCTAGCCTCAAAAAATAATTTGTTGGATTTGTGACATTGTGTTAAATTTTACATATTGACTTGGAGAAAATTGACATCTCTATGATGTTGAGTCATACTATCCAAAAATAAAGGATGTTTGTCCATTTGTTCTGGTCTACTTTTGTATCTTCAGAAAAGTTTTTCAATTTAATTCATGCAGGTTTTGCCTACTTCTTTATTTCCAAGAGCTTTTTCTTTTCTGTTGTTATTGTAATTGGAATCCATTATATCTTGTAGTTTGTTATTGTAAACACGGATGAAGACTATTTTTATGTTAATTTTATATCCTGCTCCTTTACTGAATTCTCATATTGTTAGTATGAATTTAAGACTCGGTTCCCCTGAGTTTTCCAGGTATGCTATATCATCCACAAATAGAAATAGTTTATTTTTTCTAATTCGTATGTCTCTAATCTGTTCTCATAAGCTGTAATTATTTTCTCCACAGCCAAGAAGGATGGAAAGATGGAAGAAGTCCCTGAGGAAGGTGAGAGGATTTGGAGCACAGGTGGAAAGAATAACAAAAGAACAATTTTGACAAAAGTAAGAGGGATGGGGCCGGGCGCGGTGGCTCACGCCTGTAATCCCAGCACTTTGGGAGGCTGAGGCGGGCGGATCACGAGGTCAGGAGATTGAGACCATCCAGGCTAACACGGTGAAACCCCGTCTCTACTAAAAATACAAAAAACTAGCCGGGCGTGGTGGCGGCGCCTGTAGTCCCAGCTACTCGGGAGGCTGAGGCAGGAGAATGGCGTGAACCCGGGAGGCGGAGCTTGCAGTGAGCCGAGATCGCGCCACTGCACTCCAGCCTGGGTAACAGAGCGAGACGCCTCAAAAAAAAAAAAAAAAAAAAAAAAAAAAAAAAAAAAAAAAGTAAGAGGGACACCTTTCAAACTGCTGATAGGGCAGTAGGGTGTGGGCGTTTGGTTTGTTAATCCCTGGAGAGGGATTTAACGTTAGCAGAAAGAGGGTCCCAACCCAGACCCCAGGAGAAGGCTCTTGGATCTCTGGCAAGAAAGAATTTGGGATAAGTTCACAGAGTAAAGTGAAAGCAAGCTTATTAAGAAAGTAAAGGAATGAAAGAACGGGTACTCCATAGACAGACAAGGGCATTCCGGAAAGCAAGAGGAGGAATGCATCCACCTTAGGTAAATGCTTGTGTAGATATAACAGCGAAAATCATGGGCACACGTGCTGTACTACCGAGGCTTGTGACAAAGGACTTTGTGTGACTGTTACCAAAACACCAGGAGTTAGGTCTAGGTCCTGCTGCTGGCCACAACAAAAGCCAATCACTGAGATGACATGTATTGCCAAGGAAGAAGCCTTTAATTGGGTACTGCAGCCCAGGAGACAATGAGACAGGAGGTCAGTCTCGAACCCATTTCCCTGACTAAAACTAGCGGTTTATATAGCAGGGAAGAAATGCAACACTGTGTAAGAAAACCAGAGGAGGGAGGGGCAAGGAGGCATCTGGTGCTGGTGATCTGTTGAATTTCAGTTCTTTGATAATTTTTCTGAGAGGCCTGAAGGTCCTTTCCTGAGGAAGAAACTCAGATAAAACAGATACAAGTTTCAAGCTTTAACAGCAGAAGGGTCAATGTCTATGTTTATCCAAAAACAACTGTCTATAGGACTATTGAGCCAGGTTTAGTAACTACTGCCTTTCCCAGTAATCTATATTATTGTTAAAACAAAACTTTTAAGAATACTTTTGTTCTTGGCCGGGTGTGGTAGCTCACACCTGTAATCCCATCACTCTGGTTTACGCCTGTAATCCCAGCATTCCAGCTCATGCCTGTAATCCCAGCACTTTGGGAGGCGGAGCTCAGGAGTTGGAGATCAGCCTGACCAAAATGGCGAAACCCTGTCTCTACTAAAAATACAAAAATTAACCCAGCATGGTGGTGCACACCTGTAATCCCAGGTACTTGGGAAGCTGAGGCAGGAGAATCACTTGAACCCAGGAGGTGGAGGCTGCAGTGAGCTGAGATCTCACCATTTTGCACTCCAGGGTGGGCAACAAAGTGAGACTCTCTCAAACAAAAAAACAAAACAAAGCCAGGTGTGGTGGCTCATGCCTTTAATCCCAGCACTTTGGGATGCCAAGGCAGGTGGATCACCTGAGGTCAGGAGTTCGAGACCAGCCTGGCTAACATAGGGAAACCCCGTCTCTACTACAAATACAAAAAAAAAAAAAAAAAAAAAATTAGCCAGGCGTGGTGGTGCACACCTGTAATCCCAGCTATTCAGGAGGCTGAGGCAGGAGAATCACTTGAACCCAGGAAGTGGAAATTGCAATGAGCTGATATGGCACCATTGCACTCCAACTTGGGCAATAAGAGTGAAACTCCATCTCAAAAGAAAGAAAGAAATCTTTCAGGACACGAGGACATTTCCTGGGTCTGTTAAGTGTTAGGTCTGTTTGGTAAACATTATTAATTTTTTCTCTTAAGTGTAAATATTCTGTGACTAAGCATGTGTAACCTTCTGGGAATACAGCCCAGTAGGTCTCACCCTCATTTTCCCCATCCCCTATTCAAGATGGAGTCGCTTCGGTTGGAATGCCTCCGACCGGATCATGTGGGGAAAAGCAACTGTGGAATAGTTGAGTCCTGGAAAACAGGCCTCAGGGAAGAGCAAAGGCTGGGGATGAGGAAAGGACAAAACACCACTCGCTCTGTAGCTGTGCAGGACTGAGCAAGAAGCACAGGATCAAACTCAAAGTTAGTCTGAGTCCTGATTTTGGTGGTGAGACCCAAGGAAAATTCATCAACAAACATTGTGCTGCCAGATACATTAATAAACAAATCCCTAAAAGGGCCTGTAATTCAGTTGAAATGAGTTAGAAAAATCTTAAGGATCCTTATAAATTAAATACAAACTTGCTCTCAAGCAATCATTTGATTCACTCTATATCAACGATTGTGCACTTTAGCATCACCTGAGGATCTTTAAGAAAATATCTGTGCCAGGCCTCATTTCCAACGATTTAATTTGTCTGGGGATGGAGGCCCAAGACAGTCGTAGTTTTTGAGGGCTTCCAGGTGACTCTAATGCATAGCCACAGTTGGAAGCCCTGCGCCTATCTCACAGATGTCTGGGTCTCTACTATCTGTGTCCGCTTAGTTGCCAGGAGGCAGCAAGTTAGCCCACGTGTGCAAGATGCTTCCTTCCATACAGGTAGGAACATTGCTCTCTGAAACTCGGAGTGTGCCTGGGCAGAAGCTCTGGAGCCCAATACCTGCATTTTACAAGCCAGATTGCTGCTTTTTGCTCAGTGCCTGTGTGCCTGCATACATGGGTCTCCTGATACTCAGGCACGGCAGATGACTTTCACCTTTTAGTGTTTTGCTCACTGCTGCATCTGCGGAGCCTAGAATGGTGCCTGGTACACAGTAGGCTCTCAATGTCTTATTAATGAGTTTCCTTTCCCAATACTGAAGTGCTCGTGGGCGAATTCCAGAAGACCCTGCATCATTTTAATTAATTAATTAATTAATTAATTAGAGATGGAGTCTCGCTCTGTCACCCAGGCTGGAGTGCAGTGGCGCCATCTCAGCTCACGGCAACCTTCGCCTCCCGCGTTCAAGCAATTCTCCTGCCTCAGCCGCCCGAGTAGCTGGGATTACAGGCAACCGCCACCACGCCCGACTAATATTTTGGTATTTTTCGTAGAAACGGGGCGTCACCATGTTGGCCAGGCTGATCTCGAACTCCTGACCTCAAGTGATCCGCCCGCCTCGGCGTGGGATTACAGGCGTGTGCCACCGCGCCCGGCCTAGACGCAATTTTCTTTTTTTTTTTTTTTTTTTTGAGACGGAGTCTTGCTCTGTCACCCAGGCTGGAGTGCAGTGGCCGGATCTCCGCTCACTGCAAGCTCCGCCTCCCGGGTTTACGCCGTTCTCCTGCCTCAGCCTCCCGAGTAGCTGGGACTACAGGCGCCCGCCACCTCGCCCGGCTAGTTTTTTTGTATTTTTTAGTAGAGACGGGGTTTCACCGTGTTAGCCAGGATAGTCTCGATCTCCTGGCCTCGTGATCCGCCCGTCTCGGCCTCCCAAAGTGCTGGGATTACAGGCTTGAGCCACCGCGCCCGGCCTAGAGGCAATTTTCTATTTCTGACTTGCTAGGCTAGTCAGAGGAAGACGCCTTTACAGGTTTGGGCAGGCAGCTGGAAAAGGCACACGGCCCAGGGCTCCTCCTCCACCCAGCCCCACCCCTCCTCGGCTGAAGACCAGCCCTAATAAGGCAGCGACCAGAATTAGCACCAGGTCAAGTGCACTCCAGGCGGGACAGTGGGCAGACCCTACCTCGCGCATGCGAATAGCTTCAGTGCCGGCTCCTTCAAGAGCGGGCGCAGACTCAAAGCCGTTGCTTCCGCCCTTACTCCCCTCAGCTCGTCCCCGGGCGGGGCGGAGGCAGGGCTGGGCGAAGAGGCGTGACGGCGCTGTGCGCGTGCACAAAAGGGAGCTGTGGTGGGCGCGCCGCGGCACAGCTGGCTTGAGCAACTGGAAACAAGATGCAGGTGAGCTGGGACGGGGCTCGGGTCTGGGGGCTGCGGCCCGTTCGTTTGTCTCATTGGGATCCGGCCGGCGGTGGACGCCCGCCCTGTGGGAAACTCCGGCGCTGCAGGCACGAGGGAGGCCCGGCGCGTCCAGGCCCCGCGCAGGCGCAGTGCGGGAGGGCAGGCGTGGTCCCACCAGGACCCACGGCCTGGGCTTCCCGGCTTCTCTGTGCCCGGTCCCCCAAACCTCATCTCCTCCAGGTCTCTCCCCACCCGGGCTTGTGAAGGTCTTGCCAGATCCCGCCTGGCAAAAGTTACCTCCTCTGCTGAACTCCTCTAAGGCACACCTGGGCAGAGGAAGCGGCGGGTCCGGCCCAGGGTTCCCCCACGTAAAGCAGCGGCGCAGCCCTTGCTCAGGGCTTAGTTACACCCTCTTCCCCCGGGCTCTGGGGTCCATTTGGGACGCGCTCCCTATCTGACCGCTCGGGTTCCAGACCCCACCCCTCGCGAGCGTCCCTCTGTTTCGTTTTTTTTTTTTTTTTAATTAAAAGAGGTAAAATTATTTTTCTGTAGCTGCAATTTACTAGCGGAATTTGGTTAAAGCCTAAAGAGAATGAATGAAAACACCATGGAAATGGGCACCATTGTGGGCAAAAATCTATGCCAACTAAATTTTGTCACTGTCCAAGGATCCCGCTGTGGTCAGAAAGTCTAATCTCTGCTCAGTGGCAGATGGAGAGGAGATGGTGCGGGTTTTGCTGGGGAGGGAGGCATTAGGGTCTGGAGGGGAGGGCGTATCTGCCAGGAGCCACTTACTTACTTTCCTTTTTTTTTTTTTTTTTGAGACCGGGTCTTGCTGTGTTGCCCAGATTGGAATGCAGTGGCACTGTTACAGCTCACTGCAACCTCGACCTCCCGGGGCTAAGCCATCCTCCCTTGTCAGCCTCCGAAGTAGCTGGGTCCACAGGCGTGCACCCACCACTCTGGGCTAATTTTTTGTACAGATGGGGTCTCCCTGTATTGCCCAGCCTCATCCTTCCAAAGAGCTGGGATTACAGGATGAGCCACCTCGACTGGCCTAGACACTCTAAATGGTGAAGTGGGAGCTTGAGGGCTGCCCTGGCCTCGTTTGCATCCCCTGTCCTTCAGGTTCCTTGAGGCCTTCCCTGACCACCCAGTAGAAAGGATTCTGCTCTTTTTTTTTTTTTTTTTTTTTTTTTTTGAGATGGAGTCTCACTCTGTGGCCCAGGCTGGAGTGCAGTTGCGCGATCTCAGCTCACTACAAGCTCCGTCTCCTGGGGTTCACGCCATTCTCCTGCCTCAGCCTCCCGAGTAGCTGGGACTACAGGCGCCCGCCACCACACCCGGTTAATTTTTTGTATTTTTAGTAGAGACGGGGTTTCACTGTGTTAGCCAGGATAGTCTCGATTTCCTGACGAGATCCGCCCGCCTCGGCCTCCCAAAGTGCTGGGATTACAGGCGTGAGCCACCACGCCGGGCCTCATTTTTTCTTTTGATATATCTCAGAATTGTCACACAGGGTTGGGGTTGGAGGCCAGTTATCCCAGTGCCCTTTTCACAGTGCTCCTGATTTCATATTCCAAAGCAAGCCTGAGCTCCATTAGCAGTGTTCTTGCTGCACCATGCAAACCGGTGCTTGGGCAGCTGGGTTCTGGATCCAAGAGCCACTTTTAGATCAGTCTTTGTGACATTGATCACAAAGGTGATTTTGATCCTGGCTGATTTGGCCAGCCGTTCTAGCACGGCAGTGCCTCTAAATGTCGTGCCTCTCCTAGGCTTGTGAAGATTCGGTGACAAGGTACAGGAAAAAGGGCTTAGAAGAGTGCCCCGCATTTTATGAGCTACTCTGAGAAGTCTCAGCTTTTCCTCTCAGGTTTGGCCGTTAGAGAGTTGTCAGCCAAGCCTCATCTGCAGCCTGAGATCCTCAAAATGTCACAGTCTCTTTGCTTTTGGGCCCTACGCATGCCGCAGGCCGCTGTGCCTGGAAGATTTTCTTGATTACGGGCGCGTACCTGGCTAATTTTTGTGTTTTTGGTGGAGATGGGGTTTCACTATATTGGCCAGTCTGGTCTTTAATTCCTGACCTCAGATGTTCTACCTGCCTTGGCCTCCCGAAGAGCTGGGATTACAGGCGTGAGCCACTGATCCCAGCCTGGAAGATGATGATGAGGATGATGATGATTATTATTATTTTGAGACGGAGTCTAGCTCTGTCTCCCAGGCTGGAGTGCGGTGGCGTGATCTCGGCTCACTGCAAACTCCGCCTCCCGGGTTCATGCCATTCTCCTGCCTCAGCCTCCCGAGTAGCTGGGACTACGGGCGCCCGCCACCTCGCCCGGCTAGTTTTTTTGTATTTTTAGTAGAGATGATCCTGTTAGCCAGGGTGATCTCCATCTCCTGACCTCGTGATCCGCCCACCTTGGCCTCCCAAAGTGCTGGGATTACAGGCGTGAGCGACCACGCCCGGCCTGCAAGATTATTTTTAAGTCCCCAGACTCCTGTCACAAGTTGCTTCCCACCCTCAGGTGGAATGTTACCTCCTCTATAGGGAACATCCCTGTCTACTCTGTGGAATGTGGGTCCTGGGTAATTCTTTTTTTTTTTTTTTTTTTTTTTGAGACGGAGTCTCCCTCTGTCGCCCAGGCTGGAGTGCAGTGGCCGGATCTCAGCTCACTGCAAGCTCCGCCTCCCGGGTCCACGCCATTCTCCTGCCTCAGCCTCCCCAGTAGCTGGGACTACAGGCGCCGCCACCTTGCCCGGCTAGTTTTTTTTGTATTTTTTAGTAGAGACGGGGTTTCACCGTGTTAGCCAGGATGGTCTCGATCTCCTGACCTCGTGATCCGCCCGCCTCGGCCTCCCAAAGTACTGGGATTACAGGCTTCAGCCACCGCGCCCGGCCCGGGTAATTCTCTAAAACAGCTTGTTGGTCATTGCACTTGCCACAGTTTTATCTATGTATAGTTTGCATATGCACTCTTTTGTTGCCTGTCTCTTCCTCTTGACTGTATGTAACACAGGTGACTCTTGCATTCACCACTCTTCCCCATTGCCTACAGTAATTTACATGTGGTAGATACTTAAATTTTATCTGAATGAGTCACTCTCAGTCATTATTATTATTATTATTATTATTTGAGACTGTCTCGCTCTGTTGCCCAGGCTGGAGTGCAGTGGCACGATCTCGGCTCACTGCAAGCTCCGCCTCCCGGGTTCGTACCATTTTCCTGCCTCAGCCTCCCAAGTAGCTGGGACTACAGGTGCCCGCCACCACTCCCGGCTAATTTTTTGTATTTTTAGTAGAGACGGGGGTTACACACTATTAGCCAGGGTGGTCTCGATCTCCTGACCTCAGCCTTCCGAAGTGCTGGGATTACAGGCGTGAGCCACCGCGCCCGGCACTCTCAGTGATTATTAAAAATATTGAACACATTCCACGTCAGAGCCTTGGTATCAGTATTAATGCTGATCTGCACATCCCATCCTAATTTTTACCCCAAGAATAGCTCCTCCATTCAGGGAGGGGTAGACAGGAAGAAGGAAACAGGGGCTGTGGATCTTTTGACACTTTCTCAGAAATAGTTCACAGACTGTGGTGTGAATTCTTCCCTTCCTGTCACTTTTTCCATTTGGCCCCGTGCCCAGTGTGGCCTCCTACATGCTAGACTTAGCATTCATGGTAACCTTGGTCCCGCTCTTCTAGGACCCCAACGCAGACACTGAGTGGAATGACATCTTACGCAAAAAGGGTATCTTACCCCCGAAGGAAAGGCTGAAAGAACTGGAAGAGGAGTCAGATGAGGAGCAGCACATCCTCCAGCAGTCAGTGGGTGAGTTCACTGGCTTTCCTCTGCATCTGTCTGGGTTGGGAGATGGCTCCCTAAGCCTCTGACTGCCCTGCCAGGAGACAGGTTGGAGTGCCAGCATGGACACTGTGTGTGTGGGACCTCAGACGAGACACAGGGCATCTCTCGCCTTCACCTTCCTGAGCCACAGACTTAACGGGACTTCATATGTGTCCCACAAGTCCTTGTCCATGTCAGATGAGAACTGAAGAAAATACTTCTTTCTGCTTTCTGGTCTGTGATTCCCTTCGATAACGTCATGGAAATTTGTTCAAGATTTTAGTATTTGTGTTTTTTCCTGAGCATATACTTTATTCTCTGGTTTCATTGAGGATATTAACTAAAAATAGCTTCATTTCGGGAGGCATGTTTGCAATGTGTGGGAGTCTGAGGGGGGTTTTCTCAGGCAGTCATACTGTCTGAATTGGAGTCCCTTGGAGTGCTGGTAACCCCACCCACCTAGTGTTTACTGAAGCAGTCTCTGGAATGAGGCCCAGGAATCTGCATTTTAAACAAGTGCCTTAAAGGATTCTGAGGCTTGTCATAGTTTGAGAAGCATTGGTCACAGGGACTAGTACTTTTGTCCTCTGACACATTAGAGCTAATTTAGAGAAGGATTTATTAGAAAGTATCCAGCGAGTGGTTACTGCATGATTATCATTGTCAGGTGCTTTTCTGGGTTTGGGGATGTAGCTATGCATAAGCCAGACACAATTCTCTGCCCTCAGAGAACCAACATGCTAGTAGGGGAGACAGACAGTAAACAATAAAGAAAATAAGGCAGTAAAAGGGACTCGAAAGGGTTGGAGGAGAAGCAGGGTCAGAGAGGGCCTCACCGAGATGACATTTGCGTGGACCTGAAGGAGGTGAAGCTGGCATGTGGGTAAAGACCTGAAGGAGTTGAAGAACGCATTTGAATAGACCTGAGGGAGTTGTTGACCTGAAGGAGGTGAAGAAGACATCTGGGTATTCCTGAAGGGGGCGATGTGAGCGAGTGAAACGTGGGCCCTGGCATGGCTGGGAATCCCTGACGAGGCTGGAAATGCTGTGGGAGAGTGAGTTCAGAGCAGCCTCAGCAGACCCAGTAGCTTCTAGTAAGGACCTTGGCCTTTACACCTAATGAGGCAGGAAGCTTTTGGAAGTTTAAATGGAGGAGGGACATTTTCTCTTTTTTTTTTTTTTTTTTTTTTTTTTTTTTGAGATGGAGTCTCGCTCTCTTACCCAGGCTGGAGTGCTGTGGCACAGTCTTGGCTCACTACAACCTCCACCTCCCAGGTTCAAGCGATTCTCCTGTAGCAGCCTCCCGAGTAGCTGGGATTACAGACATGTGCCGCCACGCCTGGCTCATTTTTTTGTATTTTTAGTAGAGGTGAGGTTTTCACTATGTTGGCCAGGCTGGTCTAAAACTCCTGACCTCAAGTGATCCACCCACCTCGGCCTCCCAAAGAGCTGGGATTATAGGCCACTGCACCCAGCCAAGGGATGCATTCACTTTGAGTTCCCTGTTAGACAAATAACCACATTAAGAGGGCCCTTGAGTATGTTTTTCTCCACATTAGAGAAGTCTGGGCTGGAGGCCTATACTTTGTCAGCATATTGATAGCATTGAACGCCATGAGATTAGATGCAATCACCAAGGGAGTGGGTTTGGATAAAGAAGGAAAGTAGTCAAAGGTTTGAGCCTGGGGAATTTTTTTTTTTTTTTTTTTTTTTTTTTTTGAGACGGAGTCTCGCTCTGTCGCCGGGGCTGGAGCGCAGTGGCCGGATCTCAGCTCACTGCAAGCTCCGCCTCCCGGGTTCACGCCATTCTCCTGCCTCAGCCTCCTGTGTAGCTGGGACTAGAGGCGCCCGCCACCTCGCCCGGCTAGTTTTTTGTATTTTTTTAGTAGAGACGGGGTTTCACCATGTTCGCCAGGATGGTCTCGATCTCCTGACCTCGTGATCCGCCCGTCTCGGCCTCCCAAAGTGCTGGGATTACAGGCTTGAGCCACCGCGCCCGGCCGAGCTTGGGGAATTTTAATCAGCCAAGGGTTCCAAAGTGTGGTGGTGGCTCACTCCTATAATCCCAGCACTTTGAGGTGGGCAGATCACTTGAGGTCAGGAGTTCAAGACCAGCTTGGCCAACATGGTGAAACCCTGTCTCTATTAATGATACAAAAATTAGCTGGGCATGGTGGCACACGCCCGTAATCCCAGCTCCTCAGGAGGCTGAGGCAGGAGAATTGCTTGAATCTGGAAGGTGGAGGTTCTCAGTGAGTCGAGATCGCACCATTGCACTCCAGCCTGGATGACAAGAGTGAAACTGTCGCAAAAAAAAAAAAAAAAAAAAGCATGGGGCAGGGTGGGGTGGGGTAGGAGAAGAGAGGGGAGGAGGATCTGAGGGCTTGGGGAAGATGCTGTCAGTCAAGAAATTGGGATTACAGGTGTGAGCCACCAGGCCCGGCCTCTCAGCTTCTAATGTAGTGTGGTGCCTTAAGTAATTTTTGCTTAGGTGGGCTAAGGATCTGGTGGTGTGTGCATATCTTTAGGAGAAAAGAGAGGGGAAAAAAGAAAAATGTTTGTTCATCTTTTTAAATTTTTGCTTTTTGCCGTTGTAACTAAATTCAGTGAAAACATATGAAGATATGACTTTGGAAGAGCTGGAGGATCATGAAGATGAGTTTAATGAGGAGGATGAACGTGCTATTGAAATGTACAGGTAAGTGCCACCCAGAAGGGCTGGTTTTTTTTGTTGTTTTGTTTTGTTTTGTTTTGGCGTGGCAATAAAATGTGTGGACTGAGCATGGTGACTCATACCTGTAGTCCCAACACTTTGGGAGGCTGAGGCAGGCGGATTGCTTGAGCTCAGAAGTTTGAGACCAGCCTGTGAAACCCCGTCTCTACAAATACAAAAATTAGCTGAGTGTGGTGGCGAATGCCTATAGATCCAGCTACTCAGGAGCCTGGGAAGTGGAGGTTGCAGTGAGCTGAGACTGTGCCACTGCTCTCCAGCCTGGGCGACAGAGCCAGACTCTGTCTCAAAAAATAAAAAGAAATGTGTGTCCTTCAAAAAATTAATTTTCAGCTGAAACATTTGGGAGCGACTATAGTTAAATAATGATATTGTGAATTTTAGCAAACTGATCTTAGATTTTTGCTATGAGACGGATAAATAAACATGGGCTTTTACAAGCATTGCCTTCTAGAAGATGTGTGTGTGCACGTGTTTGTGTGCGGATGTAAGATGTTTCTCTCCTTGTTTTGTGCAGACGGCAGAGACTGGCTGAGTGGAAAGCAACTAAACTGAAGAATAAATTTGGAGAAGTTTTAGAGATCTCAGGGAAGGATTATGTTCAAGAAGTTACCAAAGCTGGCGAGGGCTTGTGGGTCGTCTTGCACCTTTACAAACAAGGGTGAGCTGATCTTCTACTCCATCTATCAAATGTTAATTTGAATTTATGTCTTCAGGATCTCAGGCCTTACCTATATCAGAGAGTTTAAAAATTTTTTCTGGGCCAGGCGTGGTGGCTCACACCTGTAATCCCAGCACTTTGGGAGGCCGAGGCAGGTGGATCACGAGGTCAGGAGATCGAGACCATCCTGGCTAACACGATGAAACCACATCTCTACTAAAAATACAAAAACAAAAAAAATTAGCCAGGCATGCTGGCGGGCGCCTGTAGTCCCAGCTACTCAGGAAGCTGAGGCAGGAGAATGGTGTGAACCAGGGAGGCAGAGCTTGCAGTGAGCCAAGATCATACCACTGCACTCCAGCCTGGGCGACAGAGCAAGACTCTGTCTCAAAAAAAAAAAAAGAAATTTTTTTTTTTCTGATACTGAGTTTTTTGTGTTTTTATTGCTGGTTTGCCCAAACCTTATTACTTAATTTTTTATCTTAAGACTTTCAAATTAAGGCTGGGCGCGGTGGCTCACGCCTGTAATCCCAGCACTTTGGGAGGCCGAGGCGGGCGGATCACAAGGTCAGGAGATCGAGACCACGGTGAAACCCCGTCTCTACTAAAAATACAAAAAATTAGCCGGGCGCGGTTGTGGGCGCCTGTAGTCCCAGCTACTCGGGAGGCTGAGGCAGGAGAATGGCGGGAACCCGGGAGGCGGAGCTTGCAGTGAGCCGAGATCGCGCCACTGCACTCCAGCCTGGGCGACAGAGCGAGACTTCCGTCTCAAAAAAAAAAAAAAAAAAAAAAAAAAAAAAAAAAAAAAAAAAAAAGACTTTCAAATTAATATTTGTGACTAATACGAATGCCTTTGTTAAAATATAGCAATGGAGACTGCTTTTCTGTTTTCGAAAAGGAATTCCTAAGTTATTTATTCCTTTACAGGAACTCTGACATTTCAACATTCTATGTAATGAATTTATCTCATAGATGGCAAGGCTGGCTTTTACAGTAGTAATTGCCTGAACTGTGTGATACTGAGGGCTTCCGATGTTTCTCAGCTCTCCAGTCTTGTCTTAAACTGTAGAGTCCAGTGCTTATTTAGGGATTTTTTTTTTTTGAGACAGAGTCTCACTCTGTCGACCAGGCTGAAGTACAGTGGCGTGATCTCGGCTCACTGCAACCTCCATCTCCTGGGTTCAAGTGATTCTCCTGCCTCCGCCTCCCAAGTAGCTGGGATTACAGGCACCTGCCACCAGCTAATTTTTGTATTTTCATTAGAGACGGGGTTTCACCATCTTGGCCAGACTGGTCTTGAAGTCCTGACCTCGTGATCCACTCACCTTGGCCTCCCAAAGTGCTGGGATTACAGACGTGAGCCACTGCGCCTGGCCAGGAACTTCTTTAAAAGCAGGAAACATTTTCTGACATTACATACATTCTAAACCTTCAGCGTTTTCTCATTCCACCTTATAAGAAAGGTATAGCAATTATCTTTTACATTGAAGCTGTTTTTCTGACTTGTTTTGTCAAATAAATTGGACTTTGGATTTGTGTTCTTCAGTATCCCTCAGCATATTAGGAAGTTTTTAAAAAACGTTGATTCAGCTGGGCATGTTGGCTTACACCTGTAATCCCAGCACTTTGGGAGGCCATTGCAGCTGGATCTTGCGCTCAAGAGTCTAAGAGCAGCCTGGGCAACGTGGCGAAACCCTGTCTTTACAAAAAAACCCGAAAACTTAGCTGGGCATGGTGGCGTGTGCCTGTACCCCCAGCTGCTTAGGCGGCTGAGGTGGGAGGATTGCTTGTGAGCCGAGATCACACCACTTCACTCCATTTAGCCTGGGTGACAAACAAGACCCTATGTCAAAAAACAAAACAAAACAAAAAAACAAAAAGTTAATTCATCTTAGCTAGCAGCAGAATTACTTGTGAAACTGTTACAAGGTTTTACATAGGGTAGAAGGGTCATTGAGCTTTGTTCTGTATAAATGTGGGATCATAATTGCTTTTGTTTTCTATGTATGTTTTACAGAATTCCCCTGTGTGCCCTGATAAATCAGCACCTCAGTGGACTTGCCAGGAAGTTTCCTGATGTCAAATTTATCAAAGCCATTTCAACAACCTGCATACCCAATTATCCGGATAGGAATCTGCCCACGATATTTGTTTACCTGGAAGGAGATATCAAGGCTCAGTTTATTGGTCCTCTGGTGTTTGGCGGCATGAACCTGACAAGAGATGGTAAGGGCTCTGGGAGACAGGCGGGGCTGTGAGAGATGGGAGGCGCATTTCTGTTGGAGAGAGTATCTGTTTCCTGGACTCCTGTTACGATGGTGGGTCAAGTTCACTTCTGCCTGTGTATGAGTGACTGTTACGAGGACAGAAGCACATTTAATCTCATCTTAGTTGCGTAATCAGGAACAGTTACAACTGGGCTCTACGGATTCATAGTTAAAGGAAGATATGATAGACTTAAATATAAACATTTTTTATTTTGGTGTGGAATATATTTTGTCTCTACAGTTGGATGTTTTTGTAGCTTGAGATCACAACATTCACTTTTGCTTCAATTCACATGAACACAGGGAGATGTTAATGTATATATTTGTATTTTTCTATAGAAATATTCTCAGTTGAGTATCTTAGTAGCTTTTAAATTTATTTACTTATTTATTTATTTATTTATTTATTTTTTGAGACTGAGTCTTGCTCTGTCACCCAGGCTGGAGTGCAATGGTACGATCTCGCCTTACTGCAACCTCTGCCTCCCAGGTTCATGTGATTCTCCTGCCTCTGCCCTCCAAGTAGCTGGGATTACTGGCACCTACCACCACGCCCAGCTAATTTTTGTATTTTTAGTGGAGACGGGGTTTTACCATGTTGGCCAGGCTGGTCGCGAACTCCTGGCCTCAAGTCATCTACCCGCTTCAGCCTCCCAAAGTGCTGGGATTACAGACGTGAGCCACTGCGCCCAGTTAGTAGCTTTTATTTTTTGAAATGGAATTTCACTCTTATTGCCCAGGCTGGAGTGTAATCATGTGATCTCGACTCACTGCAATCTCAGCCCCCCAGGTTCAAGCAATTCACCTGCCTCAGCCTCCCTAGTGGCTGGGATTACAGGCATGTGCCAACATGCCCGGCTAATTTTTTTTTTTTTTTTTTTTTTTTGAGGCGGAGTCTTCACTCTGTCGCCTAGGCTGGAGTGCAGTGACACCATCTCGGCTCACTGCAAGCTCCACCTCCCAGGTTCGCGCCATTCTCCTGCCTCAGCCTCCCGAGTAGCTGGGACTACAGGCGCCGCCACCTCGCCCGGCTAATTTTTTTTTGTATTTTTTAGTAGAGACGGGGTTTCACCGTGTTAGCCAGGATGGTCTCGATCTCCTGACCTCGTGATCCGCCCGCCTCGGCCTCCCAAAGTGCAGGGATTACAGGCGTGAGCCACCGCGCCCGGCCAATTTTTTTGTATTTGTAGTAGAGACGGGGTTTCTCCATGTGGTCAGGCTGGTCTTGAACTCCTGACCTCGTGTGATCCGCCCACCTCGGCCTACCAAAGTGCTGGGATTACAGGCGTGAGCCACTGCGCCCGGCCAGCTTTTAAATTTAACTAAAATTTTATTTAATTCTGCCTGTTAGCTCGGAAGGATGTGGGGTTTTTTGTTTGTTTTTTTGAGATGGAGTTTTGCTCTTTCACTCAGGCTGGAATGCAGTGGTGTGATCTTGCTTAGTTCACTGGAACCTCCTCCACCTTCTGGTTTCAAGCAATTCTCCTGCCTCAACCTCCCAAGTAGCTGGGATTACAGGTGCCCACCACCACGCCTGGCTAATTTTTTGTATTTTTAGTAGAGACAGGTTTTCACCACGTTGGCCAGGCTGGTCTTGAACTCCTGACCTTGTGATCTGCCCACCACAGCCTCCCAAAGTGCTGGGATTACAGGCATGAGCCACTGTGCCCGACTGTGTTTTTTAATTCCTTTTTACCTGTTAAACATGGAGGTATCAAAATACATATCCTCACAGAACCTCAGCCCAGAGGCATTCTTGCCAAGTGAAACTCTTTATATAATTATTGAAATAATATTTCCAACTATGCTTGACTAGAAAAACATTTTTAAACATGACTTTATATACTGTACCACTAAGATACTCATCTGGCAGCCGGGTGCGGTGGCTCACGCCTGTAATCCCAGCACTTTGGGAGGCCGAGGTGGGTGGATTGCCTGAGGTCAGGAGTTTGAAACCAGCCTGGCCAACATAGTGAAACTCTGTCTCTACTGAAAATACAGAAAATTAGCTCCGCGTGGTGGCAGGCACCTATAATCCCAGCTACTTGGAAGGCTGAGGTAGGAGAATCACTTGAACCTGGGAGGCAGAGGTTGCAGTTAGCCGAGATCGTGCCATTGCACTCCAGCCTGGGTAACGAGCGAAACTCTGTCTCCAAAAAAAAAAAAAAGATATTCAGCTGGGGAAAGTATAGATATACAAACATACAAACACATAAACACATATAGGAGATACATCAGTTACATATCCAGTGTTCAGAGGTGTACAGCATTTCAAACTACATGTTTGCATCTTATTTTGACCTTTTTTGAGTGTAACATGAGGGGAGAAAGAAGTGTGCAATTGTCTTTATTTCTAAAAAAAAAAAGTCTTGAAGTCTAGTGAACTTACATATGATTGCTTTGTGTAAGTGAATAGTAACATTAAATACCCTTATGTACGTATGTGTGGATATATAAAGATAGATATATATTTTTTATTTATTGATTTTTTTTTTTTTAATTTTTGAGACAGGGTCTTGCTCTGTCACCCAGGCTGGAGTGCAGTGGCGTAATCTTGGCTCACTCCAGCCTCTGCCTCCCGGGTTCAAGCGATTCTCGTGTCTCAGCCTCCCAAGTAGCTGGGACTACAGGCATGCGCCACCATGGCTGGCTAAGTTTTGTATTTTTAGTAGAGATGGGGTTTCACCATGTTCCCCAGGCTGGTTGTGAACTCCTGACCTCAAGTGAGAAGTGATCCAGCCGCCTCCCGAAGTTCTGGGATTATAGGCTTGAGCCACCATGTCCGGCCGAATATAAATTCTTAAGTCAGGAATTCAAAGTCTTTTTTTTTTTTTTTTTAAAAGAAACAGGTTGAATTTGCATAACATTCAACCAAAGTACCTAGAGCCACAAAAACTGGTGTTACTCATCTTTGTGGAGCACTTTTTTTTTTAACCCAGCATGACCGAGGTATGATTGACCAAAACAATTGTATATATTTAAGATATACAACATGGAGATTTAATATAGGTACAATGTGAAATGATTACCACAATCCAATTAATTAACCACTCATCATTTCACATAGCTACCCTTACTGTGGTAAGAATCCTTAAGATCTACTTTCCTCGCAAATTTCAGGTATACAATACATAATTATTCACTGGAGTTACCATGTTCTACATTAGGTCTTCAGAACTTACCCGTCTTATTACTGAAAGTTTGTATCCTTGGCCAACATCTCCCATTTCCACTCGTGCCCCCAGTAATCACCATTCTATTCTGTTTCATGGATCACTTTAAGTTAATAAGACAAGTAAAATTCGACTGAGCACGGTGGCTGAAGCCTGTAATCCTAGCACGTTGGGAGGCTAAGGCTGGAGGATCACATGAGGCCAGGAGTTTGAGACCAGCCTGGGCAACATAGCGAGATCCCATCTCTACAGAAAAGAAATTAGCCAGGTGTGGTGGTGCACACCTGTAATCTCAGCTACTAGGGAGGTGGGCAGGAGGATCATTTGAACCCAGGAGTTCAAGGTTACAGTGAGCTGTGATTGCACCATAGCACTCTAGCCTGGGTGAGGAGGGAGAGCCTGTCTCCAGAAAAGTAGATTAAGATAAGACTTCAGTAAAATTGGTTTTCAGAATTTTTTTTTTTTTTTTTTTTTGAGACAGTCTTCGCTTTGTCGCCCAGGCTGGAGTGCAGTGGCACGATCTCAAGGCACCTGCTACCATGGCTGGCTAATTTTTTGTATTTTTAGTAGAGATGGGGTTTGACCGTCTTAGCCAGGATGATCTCGATCTCCTGACTTCATGATCCACCTGCCTTGGCCTCCCAAAGTGCTGGGATTACAGGCGTGAGCCACCACACCCGGCCTGGTTTTCAGATTTTAATCGTGTGTCCAATTAGCAGAACTCTCTGCCTTGATGTTCTTTAAGCAAAGCCATTTGTTGTAGAATCTCTTGGGTAGTCCTTTGGTTCTGCCTGGGCTCTTCTCTGAAGTAGGCAAATACATCACTTGATTTTGCTTCACTTGGTCTCAGACCACAGGAATTTCACTGATTTTAAGAGTGAAGTATTAGAGCTGAGTCTTCAGTTACTGATTGTTTATTATCTGGTGCTTTACTTTTTTTTATTAGTTGGAACAAATGTGTAAGTTCTAGGGTATCACCATACATTTATTCTTTGACCCCAATAGAGTGAGATACTGGACATGAGGCTGAAGAGTTTATTAAAATTGGATTTAATGGTTAGATTGCCAGCAGGTCTGTGGAAATTATTTCCTTCAAATTTTTCATGCTGATTTCCTTCCTGGGAAATTGTCCAAACTGGGAAATTGTAGTCATCAGAGGATAGGTTTATTCTTTGTATTTTTGAGACAAGGTCTTGCTCTGTCTTGTAGGCTGGAGTGCAGTGACATGATCATGGTTCACTGCAGCCTTGAACTCCTGGGCTCATGCGATCCTGCCACTTCAGCCTCCCAAAGACCTGGGATTATAGGCACACACCACCACTGTACCCAGCGAATTTTTATTTTTTACTTTTATTTTTATTGTTGAGACAGTCTCACTGTCGCCCAGGCTGGAGTGCAGTGGTGTGATCTTAGCTGTCTGCAACCTCTGCCTCCCAGGCTCAGGTGATCCTTACACCCCAGCCTCCTAAGTAGCTGGGACCACAGGCACATGCCATCATGCCTGGCTGATTTTTCATCATGTTGCCCATCTGGAACTCCCGGGCTTAAGCAATCCACCCGCGTTGGCTTCCCCAAGTGCTGGGATTACAAGCGTGAGCCACAGCACTTGGCGTACCCAGGTAATTTAAACATTTTTTGAGATGAGTCTCCCTATATTGCCCAGGGTGATCTTCAACTCCTAGCCTTAAGTGATCCTCCTGCCTTAGCCCACCAAAGTGTTGGGATTACAGGCGTGATACATTGTGCTGGGCCAAATTTTGATAATTATATTTTCTACTTAGAAAAAACTAGCTTGATGGCCTTAGGGTGAGGGGACCTTTGTAGCACAGTGCCTTAGGTGATTTGCTTTTTCTTTACCACGTAGAATTGGAATGGAAACTGTCTGAATCTGGAGCAATCATGACGGACCTGGAGGAAAACCCCAAGAAGCCGATTGAAGACGTGTTGCTGTCCTCGGTGCGGCGCTCTGTCTTCATGAGGAGGGGCAGCAGTTCCGAGGGTGACTGAGGCTACAGCTGCTATCAACATGCCGAACTTTCTTGTGACAAATTGTCTGGATTTTTTAAAAAAGGAAAAAGCAAGAATGAATCCTTCTGTTTTTTAGTTTTGTATAAATTATGTTTCAAATCTTTACATTTTAGAAATAATCATTGCTGGAAATTCTGTTAAATATTTTGGAGCTCTTTTTTTTTAATTAGAGTATTTCCTCTAAAAAAATTAAAACCAGCCATTTGTATGGCAGATGTCTGTTTTCCTCGTTTATATTTTAAGCCATAAAACCTAGTCACTATTTTTTGACATATAACTATAAAAATAGTTTTAAATGTGAATAAATTATGCAGTGGAAAATTGCAAACTAAAGCCTTATAGATACATTGTTATTTTTATTTTATAAAGAGAGCAATGAGATTATTAACTCAAAATACAGGAATGCTCTCTAGGACAAAAGAATCTTAGTATTTATTGAAGAAACAGACAATTTTTGTGAAACATTCCTGTATCGAAGCAATAACGGAAAGGTTCCAGTTTACTGCCATATTTGGTTAAATGTGTTTCCTTGCTAAAATAGTTAATCTCAGACTGTTAACTATTTTTTTTTTGAGATAGAGCTTTGCTGTGTTGCTGAGGCTGGAGTGCAGTGGCACAATCTCAGCTCACTGCAGCCTCTGCCTCCTGGGTTCAAGCAATTTTCCTGCCTCAGCCTCCTGAGGAGATGGGATTACAGACGTGCACCACCATGCCCGGCTGATTTTGTACTTTTAGTAGAGTTTCATCATGTTGGCCGAGCTGGTCTCAAACTCCTAACCCCAAACTCGGCTTCCCAAAGTGTTGGGATTACAGGTGTGAACCACTGTGCCTGCCCCGTTAACTAATTTTGATTACTGTAAGAGGACATTGAATTAATTTTTGGAAATATATAAGCATACACATAAATAAACTATCTCAATCAATAAACTCATTTTGTGGTTCATTAGCATGATCACGTGTGTGTGAGATGTGCCCCCCTCAAATATTGTTAGGCTGTTGGCACATTACCCATATGACATGAGAAAAACAATATACCAAGATGTTTTGTGAACCAGATCCTGTTAGTATTTCTCACTTAACAAACATTGATACTGAACAATTTAGAGGAAATATTTTCTGATATTTGTGTTGAATGATGTAGTGCTGGTTTGAATCTTAAATAAGAATCAGCATGGAGTTCTTTTTGATTATGTTTTAAAATTTATTTTTGCTCTAATTCAAAGAATGACAAGCAACTTGGACCCATTTTATCTGTCAGAAGTGTCTGTCTTAGATATTTGGATTCCTGCCCCCCTCCTTTTTTTCTTCTTATAGAGATGGATTCTCCCTGTGTTGCCCAGGCTGGTCTTGAACTCATGGGCTCAAGTAATCCTCCCATCTCCGCCTCCCAAAATGTGGATTACAGGTATGAGTCACTGCACCCGGCCCACATACGCAAGAGCCAGCACTGCCAATAACATATTCCCTGGTGGTGTACTTTGAAAGTGCTTCATGGAATTTTAATGGCAGGGTTGGAGCCAATTTGGTCAGTCCTCTTACTTGGATGCTGGTTCCGTGGGGTTTGTAGGAGAGCCACCTTCTTAGATTTTGGTCTTGGTAGCTGACATGAGATCTTGAGGGAAGAACAAAGGTGGAAAGTTGAATGCTGCGTTTGCCTGACAGCCTTAATGTGCATATTTACAAGGAAAAAAAGGTGGTGCTTGAACATGGGGCAGTGTCCACAGTGACAGATAACAGCTTGAGTCCACTGAAGCCCACACAGGATCTAATTCTAAATTATTAGCTCTGCCACTTCAAAGTGTGAAAGCTGTGCCTCATAATTTAGCCTGCACAGCAGATGAAGACATTTAGTTTGAGCGCAGCAAAAGCTCTGGTGCCTGTGGCATCGGCAGATGAGCCCTGATTAATTCTTGAGACTTCCCTGTAATACTATTATCTTTCTAATTCCTTTGGCACATTAGTGATGTAACAGAGGTGAAAGACTTGGTGCTGAAGCACTGAGTCCCCCCAGTTCCACAGCAGGAACACAGCAGTGACTGGGGGGGACACAAGGACACCTGGAAGCTGTCTTCTGTGCTTGGAGGAAAGGGTTGTGGGGAAAGGTTAAGCAGGTGCTAGGTAGTCCCCCACTCGTCCCCACTTTTTTTTTTTTTTTTTTTGAGACAGGGTCTCCAGTTGCCCAGGCTGGAATGCAGTGGCTTGATCTCATCTCACTGCAGCCTCAACTTCCCGGGCTCAAGCGATTCTCCCACCTCATCCTCCTGAGTAGCTGGGACTACAGGTGAGCACCATCATACCAGGCCGATTTTTTTTTTTTTTTTTTGTATTTTATGTTGAGACGGAGTTTGACCATGTTGGCTGCCTGGTCTTGAACTCCTGGGCTCAAGTGATCCACCCACCTCAGCCTTCCAAAGTGCTGGGATTACAGTTGTGAGCCACTGCGCCCTGCCTAGGTAGCCCTTTCTTGAGTGATTGGTGGGAAATGATTCCAGAAAATTGGGATAATAAATGATTGGGAATAGTGAAATTGATAAGATTATATAATCAAATACTTCTTTCTTTTGTGGAGGAGAGAAGGGATGTGGATAGATGACATACACCTCCTTCATTGCACACCTAACTTCACCTTCTCACACCCTGAAGGGACAGTCATTGCTTCTGCAGAGACCGACAGCACAGCCGCTTCCTGGTGGTTCAGAAGGACTTCAGAAAGTTGCGCTGGACTGGGCAAGGTGGCCCATGCCTGTAATCCCAGCAATTTGTGGGGCCAAGATGGGCAGATCACCTGAGGATAGGAGTTTGAGACCAGCCTGGCCAACATGGTGAAACCCCATCTCTACTAAAAATACAAAAAATTAGCAGGGCATGGTGGCACAATGCCTGTAATCCCAGCTACTCGGGAGGCTGAGGCAGGAGAATCACTTGAACCCAGGTGGTGGAGGTTACAGTGAGCCAAGCACGCCACTGAACACTCCAGCCTAGGTGACAGAGTGAGACTCCATCTCAAAAAAAAAAAAAATAGCTGTGCTGGCTATGAAAGGCATCTATGAGAGAGATGGAAGGGCAATTTAGAAGGGTGTCCCTCTGTCATGACGGAGGGCCAAAAGTTTTTTTTTTTTTTTTTTTTTTTTTTTTTTTTTGCATTTATTACCTCCAGCTTTAAACTCAACCTTCTCATGTAATCCCAAATCTTGACCAACTACTTTTTACGTATGGCAGGCAACAAGTGTTGTGACTGCAGCGCCTGCCTGAGGAACATGCTCCCATGAAAGGGGCCGGGTTTGGTGGCTCATGCCTGTAATCCCAGCACTTTGGGAGGCTGAGGCTGGTGGATCACCTGAGGTCAGGAGTTCCAGGCCAGCCTGACCAACATGGTGAAACCCCATCTCTACTAAATACAAAAATTAGCCGGGCATGGTGGCTCACTATAGTCCCAGCTACTTGGGAGGCTGAGGCAGGAGAATTGCTTGAATCTGGGAGGTGGAGATTGCAGTGAGCCAAGATTGCACCACTGCACTCCAGCCTGGGCAACAAGAGTGAAACTTTGTCGGCCGGGCGTGGTGGCTCAAGCCTGTAATCCCAGCACTTTGGGAGGCCGAGACGGGTGGATCACAAGGTCAGGAGATCGAGACCATCCTGGCTAACACGGTGAAACCCCGTCTCTACTAAAAAATACAAAAAACTAGCCGGGCGAGGTGGCGGGCGCCTGTAATCCCAGCTACTACTCGGAGGCTGAGGCAGGAGAATGGTGTAAACCCGGGAGGCGGAGCTTGCAGTGAGCTGAGATCTGGCCACTGCAATCCAGCCTGGGCGACAGAGCGAGACTCCGTCTCAAAAAAAAAAAAAAAAAGTGAAACTTTGTCTCAAAAAAAAAAAGTACTTTTGTCCTGCTTACAGAAACCAACTGTTACTCACAGATATAACCTTGGAGACAGGTGGGTCTCAGTGTCAGGTGAAGATGTGCCTGTTTCCAAGTCCCCTCCCTCCCTCTCTGCTTTTGACCACATTCTCTACCCCATTCTTTGCTCCAGTAATCATCCATCTTGACTTCCGCTTCTCCCTGGACGTGGGGCCTTCAGGTAGTAACAGTGTTAAGGTCCTGTGGCAGAGGCTGCTGGTTGCCCACCAGTATCCAGGATTCTACCCCCCACTCCAGTGGCAATGGGACCAGCTGAAAGAGTAAACCCCGGCGTCTCTTGAGCTGTGGGTGGCTGGCTGGGAGTTCAGCTCTGGGCAAGCTGCTACAAGGGACAGACGACTGTCATGTGCCCTTTGTGGGCTTCACCCCCGTCCTTCTACTTTCTGATGGAAGTGTGGGTGCAACTGCAGCCTACGTGGGCCATGAGGCATTTATATAGAGAGGCAAAGCAGTAAGGACAATATTCCCGAAGATGTTGTAGAGCCCCTGTATCCCACCCTTGACTGTCCTCTCTGGACTTGTGTCATTAGGAAAGACATAACTTCCGTCTTGGTCTCTGTTAGTAGCAGCTGATGCATTTCCTGACAAAACCGCCTGTCAAAGAAAACCTCAACCAAAACCTTCATTCTAGCTTTCTACTGCCCAATGCTGAATAGCACATAGTACCCTGACATAGCACAAGAGTACCTGTATTCCCTGCCACTAGCTGTCACCATTGCCTTTCAGTAACTTCACGAGCCCGGCTTTTGGACTTCGGTTTCCAATACTTGAACACTGAACAACCCACCTGATGACTCAAGCTGTTGGATAAAACTTATTTTTAAATTTTATGTTCGTAACTGTCTCACTGAGTTGGTAAGAAAGGAAAACATTCTGAGAGGCCAAAAACAAAGTGAAAGCAGGACTCCAGAAAGGTAAGAGGGTGTTCCACTTTTCCCCCTAGGGACACAAGCCAAATCTTAGTGATGCTGTGCTTCTGTTAGGACGGACTTGTGGGGCCCAGGTGACAGGGGGTTAGCCTGGGGAGTGTCTACGTTGGGGGGTCTGAATAGGAGGTCTCCCTGCAAACAGTGGGAATCCCAAAAGATTGCATTCAGTGAGGGAAAACTGGCACTAGTTGGAAGAGAACATAGTTGTCCCTGAGATGCTAACTACAAGCCTTCTCTCATGCAGGTTTGTAGTTCGAATTCTCATGCTACATCAGGTCTAAAAACCTCTCAAACCAGGTTCTGAAAGAGGCCCTAGGCTGGGCGTGGTGGCTTACGCCTGTAATCCCAACACTTTGGGAAGCCGAGAAGGGAGGATCACCTGAGGTCAGGAGTTCAAGACTAGTCTGGCCAACATGGTGAAACCCTGTCTCTACTAAAAATACAAAATTAGGTGTGGTGGTGGGCGCCTGTAATCCCAGCTACTTGGGAGGCTGAGGCAGGAGAACCGCTTGAACCTGGGAGGCAGAGGTTGCAGTGAGCAGAAATCACACCATTGTACTCCAGCTTGCCCCCAACCCCACCAAAAAAAAAAAAGGCTGGGTATGGTGGCTCACACCTGTAATCCCAAGACTTTGGGAGGCCGAGGCAGGCGGATCACGAGGTCAGGAGATTGAGACCATCCCGGCTAACACGGTGAAACCCTGTCTCTACTAAAAATACAAAAATTAGCTGGGCGTGGTGGCGGGCACCTGTGGTCCCAGCTGCTCCGGAGACTGAGGCAGGAGAATGGCGTGAACCTGGGAGGCGGAGCTTGGAGCTTGAAGTGAGCTGAGACTCCGTCTCAAAAAAAAAAAAAAAAAAAATGGTGCGCTAGGCTGGTAGTACCTCTGAGCTCACGGCCAAAGCAACTGCATATCTATGCTAGAACACACCTTTGATTTAGCCTCAAACTCTCTCCACCGATAAAGCTCCAAGGAACATGAGCTTCTAGTAAAAATATCACAAACCCACAAAATCACAGGATGCCACAGATAAGGCATCCGGAATGAAAGCCAGCAGAAAACAGCACAGCCAGACCTGCAAAGACAGGAGAGTGGAATTTTCAGACATAAAATATACGATGAATGTTTTTTATATGTTATCTAAAAGTGTAAAAAAAACCAGTACCTTATATAAAAATGAATTCCTTAAAAAAATAACAGAAGAGCGAATTAATGAACTAGAAAGCAGAACCAATTCCCCCGAAGCACAGGGACAAATGGGTGGAAATACAAATGTTACATTAAAATACGTGATCCTGGCTGGGTGCAGTGGCTCACACCTGTAATCCCAGCACTTTGAGAGGCTGAGGCAGGCGGATCACTTGAGGTCAGGAGTTCGAGACCAGCCTGGCCAACATGGTGAAAGCCCGTCTACTAAAAATACAAAAATTGCCGGGCGCGGTGGCTCAAGCCTGTAATCCCAGCACTTTGGGAGGCCGAGACGGGCGGATCACGAGGTCAGGAGATCGAGACCATCCTGGCTAACACAGTGAAACCCCGTCTCTACTAAAAAATACAAAAAAATAGCCGGGTGAGGTGGCGGGCGCCTGTAGTCCCAGCTACTCGGGAGGCTGAGGCAGGAGAATGGCGCAAACCCGGGAGGCGGAGCTTGCAGTGAGCTGAGATCCGGCCACAGCACTCCAGCCTGGGCGACAGCGCGAGACTCCCTCTCAAAAAACAAACAAAAAATAAATAAAAATAAAAATACAAAAATTAGCCAGGTGTGGTGGTACACACCTGTAGTCCCAGCTACTCTGGAGGCTGAGGCAGGAGAATTGCTTGAACCTGGGAGGCAGAGGTTGCACTGAGCTGAGATAATCGTGCCATCGCACTCCAACCTGGGCACAGAATGAGATGCCATCTCAAAAAAAAAAAAAAAAAAAGTGGTCTTGTGTTAATTTGCTTAAGAAAAAGATGCGGAAGACTGAGGTGGTCTGGCATGTCTCAAAGAAATTTAGGAGAGAACTGGAAGTAGAAAGTATTTGAAAAGATAAAGACATTTTCCAGAATTGATGCAAGACACCGATTCGCATATTTGGAAACTTACACAAATCCCAAGTGAGTTAAATAAAATAAATCCATACCTCCATATATATTGAAGTTGCAGGATATCAGGGAAATTTGTAAAGACAGCGCCAAAAGTCAGACGACCTATGAGATAGTATCAATGAGGCTTACTGACCTCCCAACAGCAGCAAGGAAAGCCAGAAGACAGTGGAATAGTGTCATCAATGGCTTAAGGGAAAAAGCACCTGTTAATCCAAAGTTGTTTACAGCCAGTGAAGCTGTACTGTAGGAATGAACTAGAATGAACTAGATGAAATAGACATTTCCGACATAGAATAGATGTGTTTGTCACCAGTGGACATTCACTAAAGGAAAGTTAAGGAATTTGCAGCCAGGAGCTGTGGCTCACACCTGTAATCTCAGCACTCTGGGAGGCCAAGATGGGCAGATCACCTGAGGTCAGGAGTTCAAGACCAGCCTGGCCAACATGGTGAAACCTCATCTCTACTAAAGTAAAGTACAAAAATTAGCCGGGTGTGGTGGCGGGCACCTGTAGTCCCAGGTAATCTGTAACCTGTAATCCCAGACTGAGGTAGGAGAATCGCTTGGACCCAGGAGGTGGAGGTTGCAGTGAGCTGAGATTGCGCCACTGCATTCCAGCCTGGGTGATAAGAATGAAGCTCCTTTCCAAAAAAAAGGGAATTTGCTTTGTGCAGAAGGATGATGAACTGATGAAAGTTCTAAGGTTCAAGAAAGCATGTTGGCCTAAAAAAGGGGAGTGGAAATCTGAATGAACATTGACTTCACGTAGTAACGCAAAGAATGTCTTGTTTGGGACATAAAGAACAAAATACAACTAAAAAACAGGACAAAAGAGTACACAAGCTGAAGGAGGATACATTGGAGTTCAAGCATTCTTAGACCTTTATAAAGTATTCAAGAAGTTGGCAAACTTATGCATGTTAAAAATATTTTATTCAAGGTAACAGTAAAAAAAAAATTTGAGTGTAACTTTTAAAGTAATGGGGGAAAAAAAATCTCAGTTAATTCAAAAGAAGACCAGATGGAAGGATAAAAAGAAACAGAAAAGCAGGTCTTAGAAAGTCCAACATAAGATTTTAGAAGGAAATCTAAAACAGTAATCACAGTAAATATAAATACATAACACTCAATAGTCTTACCATATGATCCAGCAGTCATGCTCCTAGGTATTTCCCCAACTACTTGAAAACTTATGTTCACACAAAACCTGCACACAAATGTTTATAGCATCTTTATTCATTATCACTCAAAACTGGAAACAATCAAAACATTCCTCTATTGATGAATGTATAAACATACTGTGGTATATCAGGACAATGGTATGTTTTTCAACAACAAAAGGAAATGCGCTATCAAGCCACAAAAAGTACCATGGATGTTAAGTGAAATAAGCCAGTCTGAAAGGGGAGGTGGATATTTATCTCCCGATCCTCATGATGAAACTTGACCCCAGTGTTGGGAGTGGGGCCCAGTACGAGGAATTTAAGTCACGGGGGTGGACCCTGCATGGATAGATTAATACCCTCTGATATGGTCTGGATCTGTGTCCCCACCCAGATCCCATGATGTTCAATTGTAATCCCCAGTGTGGGAGTTGGGGACTGGTAGGGGCTGATTGTATCACAAGGGTGGATTTCTCATGAATGGTTTAGCACTATCCCTCTTGGTACTGTCCTCACAATTGATAGTGAGTGAGTCCTTATAAGATCTGATTGTTTGAAAGTGCATAGCACCTCTCCCTTCACTCTCTCACTTGCTCCTGCTCCCACCATGTGAGGCACCTCACTCCCCCTTTGCCTTCTGCCATGATTGGAAGCTTCCTGAGGCCTCCCCAGAAGCAGATGCCAGCATCATGCTTCCTGTACAGCCTGCAGAACCGAACTATGAGCCAATTAAACTTCTTTTCTTTGTAAATTACCCAGTCTCAGGTATTTCTTTGTAGCAACGTGAGAACAGACTAACACACCCTCCCTGAAAGGGAAGGGGGTATGTGCAGTGGAACAAGTACTCACTCTATTCATTTCCATGACAGCTGGTTGTTAAAAAGAGCCTGGCGCCTCCCTCCCCACTCTCTCGCCCTGTGATCTTTGCACATTGGGCCCTTTCACCTTTCACCATGAGTGGAAGCAGGCTGAAGCCCTCGCCAGAAGCAGATGCTGGTGCCGTGCTTCTCGTACAGCCTGCAGAACTGTGGGCCAGATAAACCTCTTCATAAATCACCCAGCCTCTGGTATTTCTTTCTAGCAACACTAAATGGACTAAGACATAACATTCTGGAAAAGGCAAAACTATAGAGACGTTAAAAAGATCAGTAGTTGCCAGGGGTTCAGGGGAGAGTGGAAGGGTTGAATAGGTAAAGCACATGGCACTTTTAGGGAGTCAAACTATTCTGAATGATACAATAATGGTGGAGAGATGATAACAGGGGTTTGTCAAAACTCATAGAATTTAATGGCACAAAGACTGATTTTTTTTTTTTTTTTTTTTTTTTTTTTTTGGAGAAGGAGTCTCGCTCTGTCGCCCAGGCTGGAGTGCAGCATTGTGATCTCGGCTCACTGCAAGCTCCGCCTCCCGGGTTCACGCCATTCTCCTGCCTCAGCTTCCTGAGTAGCTGGGACTACAGGCGCCCACCACCACGCCCAGCTGATTTTTTGTATTTTTAGTAGAGATGAGGTTTCACTGTGTTAGCCAGGATGGTTTCGATTTCCTGACCTTGTGATCCACCCACCTGGGCCTCCCAAAGTGCTGGGATTACAGGCATGAGCCACCGCGCCCAGCTGAGTGAATCTTAATATATGCAAATTTTAAAAAATTCTTTAGAGGGTTAGGGACCCCCTGGATGAATGCAGAATGGGACAAGACAATCTAAGTGCATTACAAACGTATGAAACAACCTCACAGAAGGGGTTGCAGGAAATGTGCTAATCTAAGCAGCACTGGAAATGAGTGGAATCCATGAGGGGAAGGGCAAAAGAAGCTGTACACAAGCACTGTCTCTAGTTGATAAAGTCATTTATCACATGGGTTTGAATTAACAGTTTTAACACTGCTATACATACACAGAGAATCGAACAGTTAAATACATAGATGGCAGATGGTGGGAGCCAGGTTTGTCACTGTTAGTGTGAGAGGCTACAGATAAGTGGGGGGCAAAGGTGAGTGTAAGTGAGAATAATCCATGTGGTAATAGATTAGAGTTGGAGTCATCACCATGAACTCCTGTTTAGGTTTTGTTTTGTTTATTTTTGTTTTTGTTTTTGTCTTCGATACAGAGTCTCACTGTGTCACCCTGGCTGGAGTGCAGTGGAGCGATCTCAACTCACTGCAACCTCCACCTCCTGGTTCAAACAATTCTCCTGCCTCAGCCTCCCAAGTAGCTAGGATTACAGGTGCCCACCACCGTGCCCGGCTAATTTTTGTATTTTTGGTAGAGACAGGGTTTCACCATGTTGGCCAGGCTGGTCTCAAACCCCTGATTTCAGGTGATCCACCTACCTCTGCCTCCCAAAGTGCTGGGATTACGGGCATAAGCTACCATGCCTGGCCACTCCTGTTTAGTTTAATATAGACACAGATGCTTATGAACAGAAATATTTAGGTAATGTATATGCATGGAGTAGTATATACACACGTTTCCTTGTTCTGTCAGTTGAGGGAGGCTTAAAAAGGAATGACACCCCAGTAGCAAAGAATACACCTGCTACTCAGATCTTGATTTCTATTCTCATTCTCCAAAAAAGGAACCAATGCTCTTCGAAGAAATGGCTGATTCTAAAACTGGAGCAGGAAATACACAGGATAAGCTTGGAGCATCTTGTATTTCCAGAAAGCAAAACACTGCTGAACAAAATAAACACAAAACCACAATGATTTGAATATGTCAGAGGTCCAGGAGCCAACTGACAGATCTCCCAAAGGCTAATGCTGGAACAATTTGAGCAACTAAATAAATAATGGATTATAACCCAAAATATAAAGTACATGTCTATGAGTTCATACTGATAAAGAAATGATTGAATAAATAAGTTGCCAGGCACGGTGGCTCACACCTGTAATCCCAGCACTTTGGGAGGCCGAGGCAGGCGGATCACCTGAGGTCAGGAGTTCAAGACCAGCCTGGCCAACATGGTAAAACCCCATCTCTACTAAAAATACAAAAATTAGCCAGGCGTGGTGGCAGACGCCTGTAATCCCAGTTACTCAGGAGACTGAGGCAGGAGAATTGCTTGAGCCGGGGAGGCGGAGGTTGCTGTGAGCCGAGATCACGCCTTTGCACTCCAGCCTGGGTGACAAGAGCGAAACTTCCTCTCAAAAAAAACAAAAAAAACACACACATATATATATATGAATGAAAATAAATAAATAAATGGAGGAGAAGAGACCATCACCCAGGCAACATTCCAAATAATGTATACTCTGTATTTAAAGTATTCCACTTTTGAAGGGGTGGTTGTCCATAGTAACTTCCTTCCAAAGTGTACAGTATGAAAAGGGAGGTGGGAAGAGTACCTTTTTTTTTTGAGTTGGAGTCTTGCTCTGTCGCCCAGGTTGGAGTGCAGTGGCTTAACCTCAGCTCACTGCAACCTCCGCCTCCTGGGTTCAAGTGATTCTCCTGCCTCAGCCTCCCCAGTAGCTGTGATTATAGGCACCCAACACCACCCCCAGCTAATTTTTTTTTTTTTTTAATTTTTAGTAGAGATGGGGTTTCACCATGTTGAGCAGGCTGGTCTGGAACTCCTTACCTCAAATGACTCACCCACCTTGGCTTCCCAAAGTTTTAGGATTACAGGCATGAGCCACCGTGCCCGGCTGGGAAGAGCATCTTTACAGTGTAGAATCCTAACACTATCTCAGCTGGGTGATCAAGGTAAAAATCAACAGTGATGAGTCATATTGGTAGTATGGACCCTGGGTGTGATGTAATGAAAATGATGCTTTACTTCTTTGGTCTTCCTCCAAAAAAGCAAACCACAATTAAAACAAAAACATCTGACAAGTCCAAACTGAAGAATAGCTGACCAGAAAAACTATCAAGGTCATCAAAAACAAGGAAAATCTGAGAAACTTTTATAGCCAAGAGATGCCTAAGGAGACCTGACTAGTAAGTGGAATGTGGTGTCCTGGATAAGGTCCTAGAGCAGAAAAAGAACCTCAGTCAGAAACAACAGAGCTCTGAAAGCAGGTAGACTTTAGTTACTAATTATGTATCAATACTGATTCATTAATTGTGACAGGTGTACCATGCTTATGTAAGATGTTAAGAGGAGAGAAAACTGATACAGGATATATGAGCACTCACTGGACTAGCTTCTGAATTTTTCTGCAAATCTAAAACTATACTAAAAAAATAAATTTATTTTAAAATATGGCAGTTCATGAATCACATCAAAATGGAAATTGTGCCAGGCACAGTGGCTCACCCCTGTAATCCCAGCACTTTGGGAGGCTGAGGCAGTGGTGGATCACTTGAGGTCAGGAGTTCGAGACCAGTCTGGCCAACATGGCGAAACCGTGTCTCTACTAAAAATACAAAAAGTAGCCAGGTGTGGTGGCATACACCTGTGATCTCAGCTACTTGGGAGATTGAGGCAGGATAATTGCTTGAACCCAGGAGGCGGAGGTTGCAATGAGGTGAGATCACACCTCTGCCCTCCAACCTGGCTGAGAGAGAGAGACTTTGTCTCGAAAAAAAAGAAGAAGAAGAAGAAGAAATTGTAACTCCTATAAGAAAAGGTGATACTCAGTTCTTGACTGTCATGTGTCTATAGTAAAGTGCCAGAACTAAAGGGACACATAGGTGTTAGTTTGGGTTTGCCCAGATGCAGAGCCTGAGTGGGGACTTGGGTACAGTTTATTCAAGAGGAGATCCAAAGATGCAGGCATGTGGCTGGGCGTGGTAGCTCACGCCTGCAATCCCAGCATTTTGAGAGGCTGAGGCAGGCGGATCACCTGAGGTCAGAAGTTTGAGACCAGCCTGTCCAACATATAGTGAAACTCCATCTCTACTAAAAAATACAAAAGTTACCTGGGTGTGGTGGCGCACGTCCATAGCCTTAGCTACTTGGGAAGCTGAGGCAGGAGAATCCCTTGAACCCGGAAGGTGGAGGTTGCAGTGAGCCAAGTTTGCACCACTGCACTCCAGCCTGAGTAACAGACCAAGACTCTGTGTCTCAAAACAAAACAAAACAAAAAAACAAAGATGAAGGCATGAGGGCTTTGAGAGACAGGCAGGGAAAGGGAAAAGCTGACAGAAGGGTGGGAATGTGAGGTCAGGGCTGGTGGCAGTGGAAACTCAATCCCTTTAAGACTTCTAAGCAGCATGTGGATGACCTCCCAGAGTTGTCCGCCCACAGATAGGATCTTGCTTTATCACCCAACCCTGGCCTCCGCCACTTGAGGGTGCCCCAAGGGAGTGCACTGCCTTGCACTTCTGGGCTGTCCTTACTCAAGGCTGAGCAAGTGTCTGTGCCTTGGAGAATGACTTCACAGATGACCCAGAGTGGATGCTGGTGGTGCAGCATGAGTCCGAACCTGCATGAAGCTTGGTTTTATTTATTTTTTTCTCAAGCCAAACTGTGTGCAGCTTTATGAAAGATACTTTCCATAAACAATCATGATACTTCAGGCAGGACGTGGGTAGACCATTGTTAACAGTATACAACAACTTTCAAACTCCCTTCTTCAATGGACTACCAGAAATCAGAAAGCCACTATAAAGCCCAATGAAGTCTTCAGCTGATGCTCTGAACAGGGAAAGTGTGGAGTGAGGGTTGACATTTCACATTTAGCATGTTGTTTCACAACTTTTCACAAGCCGACCCTGACTTTCCGGAAGTGAAATGAAAATGGTAGAATGTGTCTGAAGATCCACGATCTAGAGATGGAACCACTGCTCTTTTGACAGGTGCCATCTCAGTGGCACCACTGGAAAGTCCGGATTGCCTGACACACTGGTAGCCAATGACTAGGGGTCAGGTCCCAACAGATGTCTGGGCTTAAGGGGGTTAAGTGTATGCTGAAAGATGGAAAGGGAGAAGAGGACATAAAAATGAATTTTTTTCCACACCACAAGGCTTTTGTGCCGAGGTGGCCGTGTGTGTCAAAGTCAGGGACTCCCTCCTCCTGGGAGCCCAGAGGAAGTGTCTCAAAACTAGAAGGGAAAGGTGTTTTCCCCACATCAATCCAGCTTCGGAGACATCCTACTAGTGACATATGCCCCTTCCCCCAAAAGCAACAATGAAGTGTTCTGTGTGCTAACAACACAGCTTAAAAACAACAACAACAACAAAATTCTGCATTTTTATAAACCATGGTAAAAAACAGTATTTCAAACTGTGCAGTCACCAGAAGTACACAGTTATCAAAAATGCACACACTATACTTGGCATCTGCAGCAGCTTCAGCTTTCTGTGCCTGCTCTGTTTTGGCATCTCCGTTTTCTGCAGGGTTATTCCCCTCCTTGCCAGCGTCCGCTTTTCCCTTTTTCCTTTGGGTACCTTCTCTCCCTTCTTTGCGGAGGCCTTTTTAGGCTTGGGCTGTGGCTTTGGAGGAGCAGGTTTAGCAGACAACCTTGTGGATCTTCTCTGTGGTTCGTCGTTCACCTTGGCTTTATCTCCTTTAGCATCTCCTTCAGCCCTTCTCTTGGGCATGGTGGTGACGGCAGCAACAGTGGCAGGACACAGACGCTGGGCCAGGACGCAGCAGCACGTGGGCTCGGTCGGTCGGGGAGTCGTTCTCGCCTCCTCTTCACACTGCTCCCTTGGTTCTATTTTATATGTTTAAGAGATCTTGCTAGGGCAAAATGGAGTGTAGATTTTTGTTACATATCCCTCTTGTGCATACTTTTTTTTAAAGGTAAAATACAGGCATAAGAGAGAGATTTGCAGGCTCAGTCCCAGACTCATTATTACAATAAAGCAAGTCACACAAAGTTTTAGGTTTCTCAGTATGTGTGACAAATATGTTTACATTATATGATTACTGTAGACTATTAAATGTGTGTAAAAAAGTGTATACCCGGCCGGGCGCGGTGGCTCAAGCCTGTAATCCCAGCACTTTGGGAGGCCGAGACGGGCGGATCACGAGGTCAGGAGATCGAGACCATCCTGGCTAACACGGTGAAACCCCGTCTCTACTAAAAATTACAAAAAAACTAGCCGGGCGAGGTGGCGGGCGCCTGTAGTCCCAGCTACTCCGGAGGCTGAGGCAGGAGAATGGTGTAAACCTGGGAGGCGGAGCTTGCAGTGAGCTGAGATCCGGCCACTGCACTCCAGCCTGGGCGGCAGAGCAAGACCCCGTCTCAAAAAAAAAAAAAAAAAAAAAAAAAAAAGTGTATACCCTAACTAAAAAACACATTATTGATTTAAAAAGGCTAACAATCATCTTGCCTTCAGCAAGCTGTATTTTTTTTTTGGTAGAGGGTCTCGCCTCAATTTGTGTGTATACGTGGCGTGGTTGAGGGCTGGGGGATAGAATCTTGCTCTGTCACCCAGGCTGTAGTTCAGTGGCACGATCTCAGCTCACTTGCAACCTCAACTTCCCGGGCTCAAGCGATTCTCCCACCTCATCCTCCCGAGTAGCGGGGACTACAGGTGCGCACTACCATGCGTGGCAAATTTTTATTTTTATTTTTTGTAGACGTGGGGTTTTGCCATTTTGGCCAGGCTGGTCTTGAACTCCTGACCTCAGGCAGTCTGCCCACTTCGGCCTTCCAAAATGCTGGGATTACGGGCATGAGCCACTGCACCCAGCCCTTGCCTCACTGTTGATGGCTGCTGACTGATCAGGGTGGTGGCTGCTGAACGTTGGGGTGGCTGGGGCAATTTCTTAAAATAGACAACAATGAAGTTTTCCTCGTTGATTCCTTTCTTTTTTTTTTTGAGACGGAGTCTTGCTCTGTAGCCCGGGCTGGAGTGCAGTGGCCGGATCTCAGCTCACTGCAAGCTCCGCCTCCCGGGTTTGCGCCATTCTCCTGCCTCAGCCTTCTGAGTAGCTGGGACTACAGGCGCCCGCCACCTCGCCCGGCTAGTTTTTTGTATTTTTAGTAGAGACGGGGTTTCACCGTGTTAGCCAGGATGGTCTCGATCTCCTGACCTCGTGATCCACCCATCTCGGCCTCCCAAAGTGCTGGGATTACAGGCTTGAGCCACCGCGCCCGGCCTTGATTCCTTTCATGACAGATTTCTCTGTAGCACGAAAGGCTGTTTGATAGAATTTTGGTCACAGTAGATCTTCTTTCAAAATTGGATGAATCCTCTCGAACCCTGCTGCTGCTTTATCAAGTACATTTGCGGAATATTCAACAGCGGAATGTGTCATTTCAGCAATGCTCACAGCATCTTCGACAGGAGTACATTCCATCTCTCAAGAAACTACTTCCTCGGCTCATCCGTAAAAAGCAACTTCCTGTTTGTTAAAGTTTGATCATGAGATTGTAGCAATTCAGTCCCATCCTCAGGCTCCACTTCTAACTCGAGTTCTCTTGCTGTTTCCACCACATCTGCAGTGACTGCCTCTACTGAAGTCTCGAATCCCTCAAAGTCATTCAGGAGGATTGGTATCAACTTATTTCACACTCCTGTTGATGTTGACGTTTTGACCTCCTCCCATCAATCACGAGTGTCCTCATGGCATTTAGAATGATGAATCTGGCTGGGCACGGTGGCTCACGTCTGTAATCCCAGCACTTTGGGAGGCCGAGGCAGACAGATCAGTACAGATCAGTTGAGGTCAGGAGTTCGAGACCGGCTTGGCCAACATGGCGAAACCTCGTCTCTACTAAAAATACAAAAACTAGCCGGGCGTGGCGGTGGGCACCTCTAATCCCAGCTACTCACGTGGCTAAGGCAGGAAAATTGGTTGAAACCCGGAGGCGGAGGTTGCAGTGAGCCGAGATCATACCACTGCACTCCAGCCTGGGTGACAAAGAGAGACTCCATATCCAAATATATATATATATATACACACATATATATATATCCAAAAATATATATATAATGAAGAATCCTTTCCAGAAAGTTTTCAATTTACTTTGCCCAGACACATCAGAGGAAACACTATCCATGGCAACAATAGCCTTATGAAATAAATGTCTTAAATGATAAGACTTGAACATCAGAATTGCTCCTTGACCCTGCGCTGCTGAATGGATGTTGTGTTGGCAGGCATGAATACAGCATTCATCTCCTTGTACATCTCCTTCAGAACTCTTCGGTAACCAGTGCACTGTCAACAAGCAGTACTACTTTGAAAGGAATCTTTTTATCCTGAGCAGTAGGGCTTCAAATATTTTGTAAACTATGCTGTAAACAGATACACTATTATCCGGGCTTTGGTTTTCCATTTATAGAGCACAAGCAGAGTACATTTCACCTAATTCTTAAGGGCCCTGGGATTTTTGGAATGGTCGATGAGCATTGGTTTCAACTTAAAGTTAGTAGCTGCATTAGCTGCTAACAAGAGAATTTGTCTCCAAATAAAAGAGTATGTCCTTTGAAGTTCGAAGCAAGGCATTGACTTCTCCTCTTTAGCTATGCAAGTCCTATATAGTGTCTTCTTCCTACAGAAGGCTGTTTCATGTACACTGAGTATCTGTTGTGTAATGTAACCACCTTCATCAATGACCTTAGCTAGATCTTCTGGATAACTCGCTATAGCTTCCACATCAGCACTTTACCTTGCTGCTTTACCTTGCACTTTTGTGTTATGGAGATGGCTTATTTATTTATTTATTTATGTAAGACAGTTTCACTCTGTCTCCCAGGCTGGAGTGCAGTGGTATGATCTCAGCTCACTGCAATCTCTGGCTCCTGGGTTCAAGTGATTCTCCTGCCTCAGCCTCCAGAGTAGCTGGAATTACAGGTGCCCGCCACCACACCCAGCTAATTTTGTATTATCTAGTAGAGACAAGGTTTCTCCATGTTGGTCAGGCTGATCTCAAACTCATGACTTCACCAAGGCCTCCCAAAGTGCTGGGATTACAGGTGCAAGCCACCATGCCCAGCCGAGATGGCTTCTTTCCCTAAACTTCACGAACCAACTTCTGCTACCTTCAAACATTTCATTTGCAGCTTTCTCACCTCTCAGACTTCATAGAATTGGAGAGAGTTAGAGCCTTGCTGTGGATTAGGCTTTGATTAAAGAAATCTTGTGGCTAGTTTGATTTTCTATCCAGACCACTAAAACTTTCTCCATATCAGCAATAAGACTGCTTGCTTTCTTATCCGTCACGTGTTCACTGGAGTAGCACTTTTAATTTCCTGCAATCACTTAACCTTTGCATTTACAACGTGGCTGACTGTTTGGTGCAAGAGGCCTAGCTTTGAGCCTGTTTCAGCTGTTGACATGCCTTTCTTACAAAGCTTAATCATTTCTTTTTTTTTTTTTTTTTTTTTTTTTTTGAGACGGAGTCTCGCTCTGTCACCCAGACTGGAGTGCAGCGGCCGAATCTCAGCTCACTGCAAGCTCCGCCTCCCAGGTTTACGCCATTCTCCTGCCTCAGCCTCCCGATAGCTGGGACTACAGGTGCCCGCCACCTCGCCTGGCTAGTTTTTTTTTTTTTTTTTTTTTTGTATTTTTTAGTAGAGACGGGGTTTCACCGTGTTAGCCAGGATGGTCTCGATCTCCTGACCTCAGGATCCGCCCGTCTCGGCCTCCCAAAGTGCTGGGATTACAGGCTTGAGCCACCACGCCCAGCCAGCTTAATCATTTCTAAATCGTGATTTAAAGTGAGAGATGTCCAATACTTCCTTTCACTTGAACACTTGGAGGTCGTTGTAGGGTTACCAATTAGCCTAATTTCAAAACTGCTGTGTGTCAGGCAATAGGGAGGCTCAAGGAGAGGGAGAGAGAGAGAGAGGGAAACAGCCCATCTGTGCCGCAGCCAGAACACACAACATGTATCGAGTAAGTCTGTTTATCTTCTATAGGCGTGGTTTGTGGCGCCCCAAACCATTGCAACAGTAACATCGAAGATCACTGATCAGATCATCCTAACAGATATAACAATAATGAAAAAGTTGGAAATAGTGCAAGAATTATCAAAATGTGACAGAGACATGAAGTGAGCACAAGCTGTTGGAAAAATGGCCCTGATAGACCTGCTTGATTCAGGGTTGCCACAACCCTTCAATTTGCAAAAAAAAAAAAAATACCGTATATGTAACGTGCAATAACACGAGGTCTTCCTGTAAATTGGTGAAGGTATTCCTAAAAATGTCCTTCCATTAAGAGTCCAGCTCTAGTGTCTTTTCTGCTAGTTTTGATGCTGGTGCTTTCTTGATCCCACCAGAAGGTGGCATGCAGTGACAACTTTTTATTCTATTTTATTTTTTTGAGATGGAGTCTCGCTCTGTCGCCAGGCTGGAGCGCAGTGATACTATCTTGGCTCCCTGCAACCTCTGATTTCCTGGTTCAAGTCATTCTCCTGCCTCAGCCTCCTGAGTAGCTGGGATTACAGGCATGCATCGTCACGCCCAGCTAATTTTTGTATTTTTAGTAGAGACAGAGTTTCACCACATTGACCAGGATGGTCTTGATCTCCTGACCTTGTGATCCACCCGCCTTGGCCTCCCAAAGTGCTGGGATTCAGGCGTGAGCCACCGTGCCCGGCCTGTGACAACTTGATCACAGCTGCCACCTGCCACAGTAACCATAAGATGCACACTGACCTCAGAGATATTAATAATGAAGGGAGGATGCTTAGAACCCACGAAATGTTGTAGTTTTATCCCACAATGGATGAAGGTATGTTAGGTTATTTTAACTTGACCCTTGTAGCTTTCAATTTTGAAGGCAGATCTTCAACTCTCTGAATCTGTTTATTGACATTTAAAATATTGAATATACTAACTTCCTGAGAAGAAAAAGGCTGTTAATATCCCTGGAATATATATAAAATACAACTTTTTTTTTTTTTTTTTTTTTTTTTTTTTTTTTTTTTTGAGACGGAGTCTCACGCTGTTGCCCAGGCTGGAGTGCAGTGGCGCGATCTCGGCTCACTGCAAGCTCCGCCTCCTGGGTTCACGCCATTCTCCTGCCTCAGCCTCCTGAGTAGCTGGGACTACAGGCGCCCGCCACCGCGCCCGGCTAATTTTTTGTATTTTTAGTAGAGACGGGATTTCACTGTGGTCTCGATCTCCTGACCTCGTGATCCGCCCGCCTCGGCCTCCCAAAGTGCTGGGATTACAGGTTTGAGCCACCGCGCCCGGCCGACTTATAACTCTTAAGGTAGGTTTTTAGGACAATTTGGGGAGACTCTTAAATGACATTTTTTAATGCTCTTATTTAGAGAATGTCATATACTTTTCTTCCTCTTATGTTTCCACCATTACACCATCCTCCCTGTATAATCTATTTTCTCTAATAGTACTCTCACAGTTTTCTTAGGATGTTAAAAAACACTCATCTCCTCCTCTAGATCATCCTTTTACCTTTGTGGTCTCTTAGCCAGAGGTGAGTCTTGCAGTATAAAGCAGAGGAGGGCTTTGTGCTGTCACAGCGGGACCTTTATCACTTTCCAGACAACTCTCCTCCACCTGTATGAAATTCTGGGTTCTTTGCCTCTTTAAAATCTACAACCTCTACTGCATCACACTCAACCGGGTTACCTCAGAGTATTCATAAACTCGTGTAATGGACCCACCCTCTAAGTTACAGGCAGAGCATCAACATGGAAAGAGGCGTTTGGAGCCATGTTTGCCCACGTGCTGAGCTGTGTTGTGTCTGAGTTACTCTTTTTATCCTCGGGGATTCCAAGAGGCGAATTATTTTAGAATAATGTCCAGCCCGTAGAGGCAGCATGTGACCACATTCAAAGAGAGTGGATGAAGGTCACTGGCGTTCAAGGTACATTTTCCACTTCTCGTGGGGCTAGAATGAGTATCAGAAAAACAGAACCAGAGAGGCGCAGGCCATGAAGCAGAATGGAAGTCTCTGAACTTGAGGACTCCCTCCCACCCTCCTTGCTTCACCTTCCCTAACGTGCCTCGGCAGATCCAGTGGCTTATATTCCGCCAAGCATAATCTGGGCCGTGAGAAGTTTGGGGAAAATTAACTTTATGTTAGTGGATATGTTTTTATGCTTCAGTGGGCAAGTGATACATAGGGAGGGAATCTCTTCAAAATGAATTCTGCGTCGTGCAGGATGGGCTTGAGATGATTTATAGAGCGGTGGCTTCTATCACATAGATGCAATTTCCTCCCAGAATTTTCCCAGTGTTCTCCTGTATTTGTGACTTCTCACAGTTCCTACCCTAAAACTGGTAAGCACATAATTTAAGGAAAAAAAGGGGCAAGGAAGGGAGGGATGGAAGGAAGGAAGAATCAATGATGTTTGAAGGCCCTCTCTTGGCAATTACGTTTAAATTAATGTTTGTTTCTTTTATTCCGCAGGTAGAACAGTAGGTGGTAAGAAGCTACATCATTTTTATTCAGACTTTTATTTGTTTAAAAAAGACCAACTGGGCCTGGCACAATGGCTTATACCTATAATCCTAGCAGTTTGTGAGACCAAGGCAGACAGATTGCTTAAGCTCAAGAGTTTGAGACCAACCTGGGCAACATGGTGAAACCCTGTCTCTACAAAAAACAAATACAAAAATTAGCCAGCATGGTGGTACATGCCTACAGTCCCTGCTATTCAGGAGGCCGAGGTGGGAGGATCACCTGAGCCTGGGGAGGTTGAGGCTGCAGTGAGCTGTGATCCTGCCATTGCACTTCAGCCTGGGCAACAGAGTGAAAGCCCATCTCAAAAAAATAAAAAAATGAAAATGAAAATAAAGATCAACCAAAGGGAAGGAGTTTTTAAATTTTATTTTATTTTTATTTTTATTTATTTTGACAAAGTCTCCCTCTGTGGCCAGGCTGGAGTGCAGTGGTGCGATCTTGGCTCACTGCAACCTCTGCCTCCCGGGTTCAAGCGATTCCCCTGCCTCAGCCTCCCAAGTAGCTGGGACTACAGGCGCCTGCCACCATGCCTGGCTAATTTTTTGTTTTTTAGTAGAGACGGGGTTTCACCATGTTGGCCAGCATGGTCTCTATCTCCTGACCGTGTGATCCGCCCGCCTCAGCCTCCCAAAGTGCTGGAATTACAGGCACGAGCCACCACGCCCGGTGGGAAGGATTTTTACGTATCTAGAGTGGAGGAGACTTTTGTAAGTGATTTGTACATGATCTAAGGGCACTCCAATCAGGATCTGACCCCATGGCTCTAGGAAGAACTTTTAAATGGCGGAAGTAGAGTTAGAAAAAAGAGTTTCTGCTAGAAGGCCACAAAGCACTGTACTTGATTGATTAGGATGTGCCAGTGGGTGTGTATGAATGTTTACAGAAGCAGACACATCCAGCCCCTAAGAGCTGCCCAAGGCTCTTGAAGGCCACTAGCATGCAGTGTCCTCTCCTGGAGACAGCAGGCCTGCTGAGTAAGCTCACAAAAACTTGGGAACTCAAAGTGTACCCAAAGAAAACGACTGCTAAGTGGGAGCGTGCTGCTGAAGAAGCAATCTCTGGTTGCATGCATGGCTGCAAAGATGTAAATTAGCCCCTGCCTGGGGCCTCCAAGAAATCAGGTCAGGACCAGAAGTCATCAGGAGGCTGATCTGAAAGATGCATAATGAACTTGCCCTTTCCTAGGGAGACGGTACCTTTTTATTAGATTTTTTCTCAATATATGCAAAATAGATGGATTTCCCTGGAGCCCCCAATCACTTCCTATCAAGGCAAGGCAGAAAGAAACAAAGAATCCTGGGTGGTTACCAGAGGCTGTAGGGGGAGTCGATGCATAAAGATTTGAGCAGAAGCAAAGTACTTGCCAAGATGTTTAAGAGCATGCATTGGGCTGGGCATGGTGGCTCACGCCTGTAATCCCAGCATTCTGGGAGGCTGAGGGCGGGCAGATCCCCTGAGGTCAGGTGTTCGAGACCAGCCTGGCCAGCATGGTGAAACCCTGCCTCTACTAAAAAATACCAAAAAACAATTAGCCGTGTGTGGTGGCGGGCACCTGTAGTCCCAGCTATTCAGGAGGCTGAGGCGGAGAATTGCTTAAACCCAGGAGGCAGAGACTGCAGTCAGCTGAAATCGTGCCACTGCACTCTAGCCTGGGGGACAGAGCAAGACTCTGTCAAAAAAAAAAAAAAAAGGGGGGGCATGCATTCTGTGGCCTCAGTTTGAATGCTGTCTTTCCAACTTTGTAGCTGTGTGACTTTGGGCAAGTTACCTAACTTTTCTGAGTTTCAGTGTCTTTACCTATAACATATAGACAGTAATAGTATGGACCTCACAGACCTGTTATAGAGATTAATTTTAATTATAACACAAATTAATATTTACATTTTGTTTAGGACAGGGTCTTGTACACAGCAAGCTAAATAAGTGCTTATTACATAAACTCTTACGTCAGATCTGGAGTTCCAGCTGCTTTTGCTACCCAGCAACCCATCACAAACCTAGGGGCATGAGCAACCACCCTTTGGGTCATGCTCCCAAATTCCATGACCCATGTGGCCGGGGCTTGCCTTTGCTCCACAATGTCTGGGGCCTCAACAAGGGAGGCTCAAAACACTGGGAGAGAGCTGGGCAGGGTGGTTCACACCTGTAATCCCAGCACTTTGGGAGGCCAAAGTGGGCGGATCACCTGAGGCCAGGAGTTCGAGACTGGTGTGGCCAATATGATGAAACCCCATCTCTACTAAGAAAAAAAAAAAAAATCTGCAGGGCATGGTGGTGCACGCCTGTAATCCCAGCTTCTTGGGAGGCTAAAGCAGGAGAATTTCTTGAATCTGGGAGATTGAGGTTGCAGAGAGCTGAGATCACGCCACTGCACTCCAGCCTGGGTGACAGAGGGAGACCCTGTCTCAAAAACAAAAAAACAAAAAAAAACCCCAAAAAACAAAAAACAAAATAAACAAATAAACAAAATGCTGGGAGATAGTCAGGTGGCTGAGGCTGAGTCATCCCCGCTATGTCTGGAGCCAGGCTGAGGTGGCTGGAAGGCTTAGCTCGGCTGGGATTGTTGGCTGGTGCACCTGTTCACCCCTTCCTCATGTCTCTGGCTCTGCATGTCACAGAAGCTAGATTCCAAGATGGAGTGTCCCAAGAGTAAGCAAGTGAAGAGCTCAAGAGGGTATGTGGCCTTTTGTGACCTAGCCTGGGACATCACAGAGCATCACACCCACTACACTCTAGAAGTTGAAGCTGGCACAAGTTGGCTGAGACTCAGGGGGAGAGGACATAGAGCCCACTTCTCCATGACATTTGCTCTGACGGGGGTCCCAATGGCCCCAGCAGCTTTGGATGTCCCATGTGCATTGCTGGAATGAGCAGGCCGCCGGGGTTCTTCCAGAGGAGCAGAAGTCTCAGGCTGACTTTGTTCACTCTGCTGGGTAGGCCTAACTGAAAGGGCTCTAAGAACTCATGCCTGTTTCATAGGGACTGCCGCTCAGGACTTTGAAGTGACTTGCAAAGGCCACACTACCAGGACCAGAGCCTGCTTCTCCATCCCTGCCTCCTGGCACAGCTGCTGATAAATCCCATTACCTGAATTCCATGCAGAGTTGCTATTCTTATCCCACGGAGGCTGCCTGTGCGCCATTGTTTTAATTACAGGCTGTTATTTCATTTGAAACGTCAGCGATAGGATTAAGGGTACTGTCATTTTAAAAGCCAGACTCCTGGCCTAAAACCGCTCAGTGAATCAGAGGACAAATGTTCCCATTGTGTGCGTTAAAAATAGGAGCAATGGAAAAAGTGACAGAATGCGATGAATAGCATTAAAGTGTAATTACATTTACTGTAGAAGTGAGCCTTAGGAAGAGTCTACCCCAGGCAGGGAAGCTCGGTCAGAGCCTGTGACACGAAAAACTCAAAGCCTCCGCGGACGGCCCCTTTCAGGTTTTGAGTGTTTATACCGTATATTGTTACAGATCGTTCTTAGGCGCCATCAACCTTATTAGGGGTACTTGAAAGAACTGTGTCTTTCCAAAGGAAAATAAGAACCACGTAGCTCACCTTGATTCTCAGAATGTAGCTTTCCTGTTGTTCTCATGAGGAACGTTATACAGTTTCTGTATTTTTTGCCTCAATAGTCAAATGTAGTAGCTGAGTTTGACATATCTGAAAGGCAGGGTTAATTTTTTTCTTTTAATGAAAACAGTTCGTGTTTTTCTCATTTTAAAACAACACATTCTTGCCATATAAAATTTGTTTAAATGTATGGAGAAAGTAAACGTTAGTCTAAATCCAGCCACCCACAGATAAAGCACTGCTAACGTTTTGGTGAATATCCTTTCAAACTACCATCTTTATGCAGATTTATAGATAGTGCTTTTTTGTTGCTGTTGTCAAAGCTCAGCAGTATATTCTGAGCCTTTTTTTAATGATAATAAATGTAGAGTTACATTACTATGTCTAATGACTATCTGGTATTCTGTATGATCAGCCTATCAGAATTGATAGTTCAATTTTGGCTATCAATTTTGGCTCACATCTGAAAATTATTCTTTTACTCTAATGAATGACAAATTATTTCTATAATATATAAATACGTGTGTGTGTATAAATGTATACATATATACACACACACATGCCATGCTTTGATGAACATGTATCTGAATGCATTTGGCAAATTATTTTCTTAGAATGTATTTCTAGAATATATATTTCTAGAAACGGACTTGCTGGGTAAAAGGCATATGCATCTACTATATTTTTCTTTTTTTTTTGGGACACAGTCTCACTCTGTTGCCCAGGCTGGAGTGCAGTGGTGCAATCTCAGCTCATACCAACCTCTGCCTCCCAGGTTCAAGCGATTCTCCTGCCTCAGCCTCCTGAGTAGCTGAGATTACAGGTGCCCACCACCATGCCCGGCTAATTTTTGTATTTTTTATTACTATTTTTTTTTTTGAGGTGGAGCCTCGCTCTGTCGCCCAGGCTGGAGTGCAGTGGCACGATCTTGGCTCACTGCAAGCTCCACCTCCCAGGTTCACGCCATTCTCCTGCCTCAGCCTCCTGAAAAGTTGGGACCACAGGCCCCCGCCACCATGCCCAGCTAATTTTTGTATTTTTAGTAGAGACTGGGGTTTCACCATGTTAGCCAGGATGGTCTCGATCTCCTGACCTTGTGATCTGCCCGCCTCTGTCTCCCAAAGTGCTGGGATTACAGGCGTGAGCGGCCGCGCCCGGCTGTTCATTGCATCTTAAAAATAGTAGCACTTTGTTGTGTGTCTACTGTTGTTTTCCCTCCGTTTTTCTTGGTTTTGAACTAGTTTATTTATTTTTATTTTTTATTTTTTTGCCATATAGAAGGGTTACAAAGTTAAATGTTTCCATATTTTCCATTCTAGCTTCTGGTAGTAACTAGAATTTACCTAAGCCCAGGAGGAAAAAAAAGTCACCTATGTTTTATTCTGGCTTTGTACTGTTTTCATTTGCTCTGTTATAATTTTAGTATAAGAAATCCAGGAAATCTATTTTGCTTCCCAAATGGCCGTCCAATCAGGATTTACTTTTTACCACTTGGTTGGAGAGGTAGGGGAAGAGGAGACTGGAAAAAATAGAAGCTGAAGGCAGGACTAGATGTGTCTTCCTCCCCAGCCTCCTTTCTCTGCAGAGGTGGAGGAATCAGGGAAGTTATCGTGGCTTTAGGTGTTGACTTTTGTCTATCTTTGCTGAAGCCAGGAGTGAAATTGAGACAATATTCCGGTTCTTGGAACCTGAGTTAGCGTTAAAGGGGATGACAAACAGGCTGTTGTTAGGAGGTAGTTCCATGCAACAGGAAGAGTTTCCACCTCCCTCAGAGGTTGCCTTTCTCATTTCTCCAAATGATTTGACAGTTGGCCTAAGTTTCCTTTACTTCTCCCTACCATGGTGTGAGATTAACTTGAATGCTGACATTATGTGGTGGTGAGCGGCAGTGGGTGTATCTTGCCCATACACCTCTGGAGGACAGGGACTGACTCTGCATGCACAGGGTCCCCTCACATGGCACATAGTTGGTGCTCAGAAGGCATTTGCAGGAACAAAGGAAAACACAAGCACCCACCGCAGTGATGGCTGATTTTGTCTTGTCTGCAATGGAGGTTAGTCACCACTAGGTGTCATGGCGAGTCAAGTAAAATGTTGGTTCATGGTTACAAATTATGCATTTACTGTATTCATCTTCATGCATGCACACATGCAATGTTTTAAAAAGCATCTGTTGAGTGTCTTCTGCATGACACACATGTTCTGGTGCTGGGGATCCTGCCCTGGCTGAGCTTCTGGACCCGGTGGGGAGAAATCCACAGTGAGTACTGAGAGGAGGGGCCAAAGTCCGGTGGAGGCACCTAGGAGGAGCGCCTGCTTACCCTGGAGGGATGGGGAGCAGCTTCCAGAGCGAGGAGCCTTCTAAGGTAAGTTTTGAAGAGTGAGGATAGGTAAAACAAATAAACAAAAACAAACCCAGGTTATACTTTCTCCCAGGAAAGTCAGCCTGAAGGCTGGCCCAGATTTTGTTCTTGTTGAGGACGGAGCTTTTACAACTTGTCCAGAGGCTTTGGCAGAGGTTTGCGTGTCTTTTGAAGAATTACCTGTTCTTTATCCATTTGTTAACATTGAGGCATTCCTGCATATTAAAGACCCTTAACACTTTGCTGTCTGTTTACTGTTATTTTTCCTTCATTTATCTTTTTTTGAACTAGTTTTTGTTTTGTCTTATTTTCCTGAGTTTCTGATGTTTATTTCATTTGCCTAAGTTTCCTTGACTTCTCCCTACAATGCTGTAATATTAATGCTTGTGCTGACTCTATGGTTTCTGTGTATCGTCTGGATATTTGTTGCAGTTTAAAGTTCAGATTTCTTTTTCTTTTTATTTTTTTGAGATGGAGTTTTGCTCTTGTTGCCCAGGCTGGAGTTCAATGGCATGATCTCGGCTCACCACAACCTTTGCCTCCCGGGTTCAAGCGATTCTCTTGCCTCAGCCTCCCGAGTAGCTGGGATTACAGGCATGCGCCACCACGACCAGCTAATTTTTTTTATTTTTAGTAGAGACAGGCTTTCTCCATGTTGCTCAGGCTGGTCTGGAACTCCTGACCTCAAGTGATCCACCCACCTTGGCCTCCCAAAGTGCTGGGATTACAGGCGTGAGCCACCAGGCCCAGCCTAAAGTTCAAATTTCTAAGTTTTCATACCATCAGTATGACTACAACGATTACCTTGTTTGCCCTGGCCGCTGTTTCCTAACAGAGGAGGGCTGAGAGCAGGTTTGAGGCAGGGAGGCAGTTGGCCTGTTCAGGTAGGGGCCTGGAAGACAGCGTTGGGTTGGACCAGAGTCCTGGTCAGGAGCTGAGACCAGGTAACCCCCAGTGGCAGTGGGACTTACCCAGGGGCCTAGTCTGCACCCTGACTGATAGAACTCTCACACAGGTCCTTTGGGGCCCTGTTGATCAGGGCAAAGCTGTGGGAGGCAGGCTGTGGCTGGAGGTGGCAGGTATGGGGGTCCCAGTGTACATGGTGTCAGACTGGCCCATCTCACTGCCCCTGTGCCATTAGGACTGGCAGCCAGACCACCCTCAGCTTGACCCTTAGCTCCTGCCACCTGTCTTTGAGCACCAAGCTCTCAAGAGGCACATATGTACGGTTGCTTCTTAATCTCAGTAGTTATTGCAAAAAAACTAAATTATTCCTGTGATTCTTTTTGAATTTTCAATTAAAAAACCCCTCATTCGTAGTTAATATCCAGGATTCATGGTCCAGTGGGTCTTGAGTGAATGGTAATGGTATGATTCTAGAGACACCCGCAGGTGGCCCAGCCAGGCTGAGCTTCCATCATCTTCTGAAAGATGTTTCTCTCAATCCCACTTCCGATGGCAGAGGAAGTTTCCCAAACCAACTTCTCTCAAGAAAGTCAGGAAGATAGGATAGAATTTCCTCTCATTTTGCTGGAGATAATGGGGCTTTGAGGTCACTGACTCTTGAAATCTTCCTCCATCCAGATTTTTTGTTTTTCGTCAGCGTAAGTACCTGGGACCTTACATGTAGCCCCTGCGTCATTTCAGAAATGATCTCCAGTGCCCAGGCTCTGATGCCCAACAGACCTGAACTTACATCCCAAGCTGAGCAAACAGCTTTTGCTCTCCAGGCCTTCATTTCTCCACAGCAGGAATGATAATACTGTGCACCTTCTAAGTACCCACAAGCACAAGAGACAATGAATGGAAAGTGCTTCAGAGCCCTGTGCTCAGGTGGTGCTGGCCGTAGCTGGACTGTGGGGATAGACGTTGAGTGTCCAGGTTCTAGCATCATGGAACAGAATCCGGCCGGTTGGGAAATCCTGCCTACAAGTATACCTCCATTAATTAGTGTCTTTTCCATGAACATTTTTATTAAAAAAAAGAAGAAAAGCTTCTCAACCCAAGGGCATGTTCAGATTTGTTGAAAGTAGTTGTAAGGCCGTTTCATTATTCACTCTACTTTTCATATGTTTGAAATACTTTGTAAGAATAAATACAATAATATCAGGCTGTGTGCGGTGGCTCATGCCTGTAATCCCAGCACTTTGGGATGCTGAGATGGGTGGATCACCAGGCTAGCCAACATCGTGAAAGCCTGTCTCTACTAAAAATACAAAAAAATAACTGGCATGGTGGTGCACGCCTGTAATTCCAGCTACTGGGGAGGCTGAGGCACAAAAATTACTTGAGCTGGGGAGGCAGAGTTTGCAGTGAGGTGAGATTGTGTCACTGCACTCCATCCAGCCTGGGTGACAGAGTGACAGAGTGAGACCTTGTCTCAAAGAAAAAAAGAAGAAGAAGGAGGAGGAGGAGGAAGAAGAGGAGGAGGAGGAGGAGAAGAAGAGAAGAAGAAGAAGAAGAAGAAGAAGAAGAAGAAGAAGAAGAAGAAGAAGGAGAAGAAGAAGAAGAAGAAGGAGAAGAAGAAGAAGAAGAAGAGGAAATAACAATGATATCAGCTTAAAACAAAAGAATTCATTTGAAATTTGCCAGTCTTTTAAATTTTGTTTTCTTTTTAAAAAATATTTGTTTTTGAGAGTCTCACTATGTTGCCCAGGCAGTTCTGAAACTCCTGGGCTCAGGTTCCTCCCATCTCAGCCTCTGGAGTATCTGGGATTACAGGCACATCCCACTGCACCCAGCTTTCTTTTCTTATAAGTTCAATGAAACCGAATTGTATGCTTTTGCTTTTCAAAACGCTGTGCACAAAAATGCCATTTTATTTCCCTAAATCTATTCTTTTGCATATAGGTTTGGTGAACCTCTGGAATGATACTCCCAAAATATTATTTTTTAAGAAATTATTTTTGGGTGGTAGCCTATTGGGTAAATTTTTCCTGAACACTCTATTTTGTATTCTTTTCATTATTTGGATAATTTTACAGAAGCAATAGTTATATTCTGTGAACACAGAGGGAGAAAGAGAAATAATGAAATTCTTTCCCCTCTCAGAGGCCCACTGGGCCGCATGCATCAAGAGTTTGGGGGCAGTGAGGTCCCGGGGTCGGTGGAAGGAGGGGACAGGGAGCCACAGGGTGGGTGCTGAGATGGACACGGCCTTGGGGAGCACGCTGCCTAGCCAGTCCATGCCCCTGTCACAACCTTTGCCCCCAGCGCGCGGGCCTCCAGCTCTGGAATCATCCTCCACTAACCCGACACCTGCAGGCCGAGCTGTCATGCAAGGAAGCGGCCACGCGAGGGCGCGATCCAGCAGGGATCCGTGCCTGGGGTCTGTGCATCCTTCCGCAGCCAGAAGAAACCTCTTTGAGGAAGAGGATGGATAATGAGCTTGCAATACACCAGGGAGGGGAGCAGCGTCCCCAGAGGCTTTTCCATGCACCCTCTTTCTGAGCAGCTCCGGGTCAGCTCCCACACAAATTGCTCATAACTCATTAGTCACCCTTAATCTCTCCAACAATGACATCCTGTACTTGGGCGGTGTCTTAACCCCCTGAAAATGCCTTCGTGGCAACGTCTCTGTGGCGTAAGCGTGTCCCATTTTGCAAGGGAGGGAATTAAATTTCAGAGAAGTTAAGCGATCCAGGGAATTTCAGTAGCAGAAATAAGTCTAGAACAGAGATTACCCAACTTGACTCAAACAAATGGCAAAACGTTTGTCATGAGGAATTTAATTCTTTAAACCATTTCCTTGCTTTATCTTCTTGCTTGGAATATTCATCGCCTGTGTGCCCACTAAAACCTGCCTTCTCTGAGACCACGTTCTTTATGCCAGTCTTATCTCCCGTGCCTCCTGGGCTTAGGAATCGGATGAGCCTGATTGTGGATCTGGGTCCTGCCCCCTGACTGTGTGGGGTTACCTGGATTTCCTGAACTTCAGTCTCCCCTCATGGAAAATGGGGATGGTATGCCTTCCTAGGTGAAGGTGATCTAAATATAATTACCAGCTGGCGACTATACAGGCAGTCGCCAATCAGCCTGTGGGACACACGGGTGGCTGGATCAGTCTGGCAGGAGCAGGTGGAGAGAATTACCAGGGGATGTGCTGACCCCATGAGGACCCAGGTCTGCACTGCTCAAGACTTCACCTGCCACTTGGCATTAAAGCCTCTTTACCCTTGTCTCCCCAACGGACAATACATTCCTAGGTGCAAGGGCCTCTGCCTTTCACCGCTTTTCTCTTGGAGATGGGCAATGTAATTTCATGTATCAGAAGACGGCTGCCAAGCACCAAGTTTTGTCTGTTCCTTCCCCTGTCTCCTAAGTTCACAAATAAGCAACAGCCCTGAGAATCCTCGTGGTGGCCTTGGAACCTTGAGCACATAAAGTATATTTGGGAGTCCGGAGGGCCTTAGCTCCCTTGTGCTGGTGGGGCCAAATGAAGTTGGGTGTGTCGTGTGTGCCCTGCCAGCACGGGCACTAGCATCCGTCTCAATGCTGGCGATTCCTGGAGCACCCGTTGTTCTCTGGATGCCCCATTTACCATGGCAACATCTCTGGGCCATTGCCTGTGTGGAGGACTTCTTTTGACCACGACCGCTAATTCTGAGTCTTGTTACCTCCATGTGTGGAGGAAGGCACAGGCCCCCCTCTACGGAGGGCGGCCCCCCTCTACGGAGGGCAGCCCCCTCTGCCCCCAGGTGGGGAGCCCAGGCTGAAAGCTCACACTGCCAAGGTGGGAGTCTTGTTTACAAAGTAAGAAAAGTGGCCGGGCACGGTGGCTCATGCCTGCAATCCCAGAACTTTGGGACGCCGAGGTGGATGGATCACCTGAGATCAGGAGTTCGAGACTGGTCTGGCCAACATGGTGAAACCCTGCCTCTATTAAAAAGACAAAAATTAGCTGGGTGTGGTGGCTCATGCCTGTAATCCCAACTACCTGGGAGGCTGAGGTAGGAGAATTGCTTGAATCCGGGAGGCGGAGGTTGCAGTGAGCTGAGATCGCACCACTGCACTCCAGCCTGAGTGACAGAGTGAGACGCTGTCTCAAAAAAAAAAAAAAAGAAAAAGAAAAGAAAAGAAAAAAAAAGCCCATAGGCTTTGGACACAGGGCCCCGGGGATGCCGGTTTCATCTCCACGGCAGCTCCTAGAAGATGGAAACATGTGATGAGGAGGCAGGGAAGGTGGCCGAGGTGCAGGTTCTGCTCATTCTGCAGGCATTTAGATGGCACCGAGCCACCCCTCTGGACCTGCGCCCTCGAGAGGGCTGTGCTGGGAGGGAGGCTGGGGCTGGAAGCTGGGGCTCCCCACCTGGCAGTGGGAGGGTCTGGCTGAAGTCAAGACCCACTGAGGCTGTAGGGTCCTGTGCGCCAGATGGGTGGGAAAGGGGTGAGGCAGGTTAGGGTAGGAGCTTTCACCCCACAGCCAGGAAGCTCTGTGCTGGAGGACACAGATGTAGATGTGAGAGCCTGTGAATGCTGTGGTCCAGGATCCCCTAGACTCTGAGTGTCTGCCTGCTGCAGGCCCAGGGGACCAGGACAATCTTCCCTCCGGCAGGGGTTGAGGACAGAGGCTCAGAAAGGGGCAGTGGCTTGCCCAAGGTTGCACAGGTTTACCAGCACTGGAAACCAAGTCTCCTCGCCACCTTCCCAGTCACTCCCCTTTCTGTCACAGCTCCGTGCCCACTGCTTCCCACCCTGCCCCCTTTCCCGCCCGTCTCATGCCCCATGGCCTCTGTGGGTACTGCGCTGGGAGCTCAGCACTTTCTAGCCTGGGGCCAGATGGCTGCAGGGCAGGCAGTGGGTGTGGGGGCTGAGACCTGAGGTGCTGGGCACGCCAGCCCTGGGGGAAATCCTGGGACGGCCTTCCTGCAGGAAGCCCACTGCTTCTCCTGGTGGTCTTAGGATCAAACTTTCTGTAGAGGGGCTTGGGAAGCCATTGTGTGCAAACTCCCTCTCAACACATGGTAAAAAAGCAGTATGTGGCCGGGCGCGGTGGCTCACACCTGTAATCCCAGCACGTTGGGAGGATCACCTGAGACCAGCCTGATCAACATGATGAAATCCTGTCTCTACTAAAAATACAAAAATTAGCTGGGCGTGGTGGCAGGTGTCTGTAATCTCAGCTACTTAGAAGGTTAAGGCAGGATAATTGCTTGAACCTGGGAGGTGGAGGTTCCAGTGAGCCGAGATCTCACCAAGCACTCCAGCCTGGGCAACAAGAGTGAAACTTCATCTAAAAAAAAAAAAAAAAAAAAAAAAAAAAAAAAAAAAACCGTCGCATGTGATCAGAACCCAGAAGATCCATTCTGAGCGCTTCCAGCAATAAGGGGACCAGGTAAGCACCCCCAAACCAGAGCCTTCGCTTGCGAGAAACTCCCCAGGTGGAGCCTACCCCTCAATCCCTCCCACCCCCCTGCCTCCCTGTGCCTTCCCAGGAGGGGCCACATCCTCCTGAAGGCCCAGGAGTCTGAGTCCTGTCCTGGGGCTGAGATCTCAGGCACATCTCCCTGGGTCCTTGGCTCCTCGCCAGCCCCACACCTCCAAACCCACTCCATCCTCAGTTCTTCCTGCTTTAGTGCTGGTTTGTTTGTTTCCTTCTTTCTTTCTCCTTCCTTCCTTCTTTCCTTTTTCCTTCCTTCCCCTTCCTCCCTTCCTCCCTCTTTTCCTCTTTTCCTCCTTCCTTTCCTCCTTTCTTCCTTCACCTTCCTCCCTCCCTCCTTTCCTCCCTTCCTTCCTCCCTCCCTCCTCCTTCCTTCTTTCCTTCCTCTCTCCCTCCTTCTCTCTCTCTCTTTCCTTCCTTCCTTCCTTCCTTCCTTCCTTCCTTCCTTCCTTCCTTCCTTTCTTTCTTTCTTTCTTTTCTTTTCTTTTCTTTCTTTCTTTCTTTCTTTCTTTCTTTCTTTCTTTCTTTCTTTCTTTCTTTCTTTCTTTCTTTCTTTCTTTCTTTCTTTCTTTCTTTCTTTCTTTCTTTTTCTTTCTTTCTTTCTTTCTTTCTCTTTCTTTCTTCTTTCCTCTCTCTCCCTTCCTTCCTTCCTTCCTTTTGATGGAGTCTCACTCTGTTACCCAGGCTGGAGTGCAGTGGTACAATCTCAGCTCCTCCACCTCCCGGGTTCAAGTGATTCTCCTGCCTCAGCCTCCAGAGTAGATGGGACTACAGGTACGAGCCATCACATCCAGCTAATTTTTGTATTTTTAGTAGAGACGGGGTGTTGCAATGTTGGCCAGGCTGTTCTCAAACTCCTGACCTCAGGTGATCCACCCACCCCGGTCTCCCAAAGTGCTGGGATTACAGGCGTGAGCCACCGCGCCTGGCCTACTGCTGGTTTTCTAATTGCCTTCCTGCTTCCAGTTTTGTCCCCTTGCGATAGATTCTCAGCAGGCCACACCGTGATGGCTCTAAAGTACAAACCCAATTGTATCACTCTTATGCTCCTTTTCGCCTTGGGCCCCGGGGGCTGTTTTCTGGAAAGTTCCTGCCCCTGCGCTTAGGGCTCCTGGCCTGCCCTGGTTGCTCGCATCACAGGGCTTGGCCCTGGCCTGCGTGCTGCTCTGTCCCGCCCCAGCAGGGAGGCCCTAGAGGACAGGGGTCCTTCTCGTCGTGTGCAGAGTAGGTGCTCAACAATGTCACCCAGAGGAGGGCGGGATGCGCATGAGGACTAGGGGCGAGGTCGTCCATGCCATCCCAGCCTGGTCCCGGGTGCCTCTGCACATGTGCGGCCGGGGCTCCGACGGTGTTCCACAGGCTTCTCTGGACATTTGATGTGGGGTCCGTGCCTCTTCCCCTCAATGTGCCCTCAGTGGAGTGGGCTGTCTTGCCACTGTCTCAGGTACACATTGTGTCCTTGGGCACATGGGAGGGAGTGAAGAGGGGACAAAGCACTTCCACGCTCTGGCTTTCCGGACCCTGAGGATTTCCCGTTGTCAGGAGAGTCTGGGTCCTCACGGCCTCAGGTGGCTTTCAGGAGCCCCTGGCAACCTTTGCCTTTATGGGCCCTTCCTCCATAAAACATGATTAAAAATTCCACTTTATGACAGAGTTGGTACAAAGATGAAAATAATCCAGGCAGAATGCATTATTTTGTATTCATTACTGTGATGCTCATTTTTTCTTCTTAATCGAAGCAAATTAAAATGAAAACATTTCTGCGAGCCCCTCAGAGCCCTGCAGTCCCCTGGCTCTGCGCCTCCAGCAGGTCTTGGGAGCGGCGTCTTCTGAGCATCTTCAGAGCTGCGCCTTCGTGGAGGGCTTCACCTTTCCCTGGATGTGGAAGGGCGGGCAGAAGCTCTCCTATGGCTCAGAGCGCAGAGTCAGAGGAAGCAAAGGCAGGCTGTGCAGGATGTGTGTGGCTACGTAATGGGCAACGCGAAAGCACAGAGACAGGCAGGCATCCTGAGACCTCCCCCACACCTCCCCTGGAGCCTGTGCATGGTATGTTCATGTTTCTGTCCTCTGCCTGGAGAGCGCTCACTCCATCTCTCTGTGTCCTTCAGGCGGTCACCCATGCCGGGAAAACAAACCCTGCCCTGTGTCTTCTGCTGGTGCTCTCAAAAGCAGCATGTGACAAGCCCTGACTCACTTACCAGCACCAGTCATGTAGAGCCGGTCACAATTATGGAAAGGAGCTAAGGGTGACAGCTGCTTTAAATACTCTCTGGAATAAAGCACGGTGCGGGGTTAGGGGACAAGATTATAGGGAAGGGTGTACAGACAGCGATTGGTTCTTAGAATTCCTTGGACAAAGTTAAAAAGGCTTCATAGAGAAGAAACTGCTTTTTGAAAGGGACATTTGGAATGAAAGAAAAGCAGGTGTCAACTTTGTGTACTCCAGAGTTATAGTCATAATCAGGCAGTGTTCCGGGTTTTCACCTGGGCAGGGGAGGAGCCTGCCATCATCTACTCGTCACATCTCTTCTGAGCACAAATGATGTGTGCAGGGCATGGGGCCATGTCCTTGGTGGAGCAGGACAGCCTGGAAGTCAGAATCCTGGTGAGCTCTTTGCTTTGTCAATGGTTAAGCTGTGACACTCTGGCACCCTCACTGCCCCCAACCTCATTTCAAAAGCAGACTAACGTTGGTATAAAGAGAACTTCCAAGGCCCAGTGTGGCAGCTCACGCCTGTAATTCCAGCACTTTGGGAGGCCGAGGCAGGTGGATCATTTGAGGTCAGGAGTTCGAGATCAGCCTGGCCAACATGGTGAAACCCTGTCTCTACTAAGAATACAAAAAAAAAAAAAAAAAAAAAATTAGTTGGGTGTGGTGACACATGCCTGTAGTCCCAGCTACTTGGGATTCTGAGGCAGGAGAACTGCTTGAACCCGGGAGGTAGAGGTTACAGTGAGCCAAGATCACGCCACTGCACTCCAGCATGGGCGACAGAGTAAGACTCGATCTCTCTCTCTCTCTCACACACAAACACACACACACAAACACACACACATACACACACACACACATACACACACACACACATACACACACACACACATACACACACACACATACACACACACATACACACACATACACAAACACACACACACACACATACACAAACACACACACACACACATACACACACACATATACACACACACATACACACACATACACACACACACACAAACACACACACATACACACACATACACACACACATACACACACACACATACACACACACACACATACACACACACACACATACACACACACACACACACACACACATACACACACACACACAGAAGAACTTCCTGAGCGATAAAAGAAGAAAGAAATTACTGGGGAAAATCCCACATTGTATCATCTTTTGGTTTCCATGAGTATCTGTGAGACCCAAACTGGCAGCGTTTTACCCGTGAGTTTGGCAAATCCAAAAGATTGGCTCTCCGCCAAGAATGATAGAACCCAATTCTGCATCCATGTTCATTTCTGAAACATTTCCTAGGAGTGAAAATAGTTTCTATTGTTTTCTGCTATCTGAGGGCCCCTTAGGGTGGAATCCCCTCTGTGGAGACCGCACCCTGAGGTGACCGTACACTGAGGTGACTGTCACAAGGTCCTTCTCACCATGCCCAAGCCCAGGGGTGCAGAGCATCCCATCCCCGCATCAGGTTGCCTTTCTGTAACAGTCACATGACAAGCTCATGTGGCCCTTAAGTGGCTTCGATGCATCACACAAGTTTTTGTTGAAACCAGGGCTCGTTTCAGAAGATGATCCCGTTGTCCTTCCATGCAGCCTAGCAGAGAAGCTGCCCAGGTCCTCACATTGCCCTGGAATGAAAGCAGCTTCTGGTAGACCGAGAGAATCTGATGGGCCTGGCTTGGTGCCTGGTCCTGCCTCTGAGGGTGGTCAACCTTGGCAAGTTCTTTTTTTTTTTTTTTTTTTTTGAGACGGAGTCTCGCTCTGTCATCCAGGCTGGAGTGCAGTGGCCGGATCTCAGCTCACTGCAAACTCTGCCTCCCGGGTTTACGCCATTCTCTTGCCTCAGCCTCCCGAGTAGCTGGGACTACAGGCGCCCGCCACCTCTCCCGGCTAGTTTTTTGTGTTTTTTAGTAGAGATGGGGTTTCACCGGGTTAGCCAGGATGGTCTCGATCTCCTGACCTCGTGATCCGCCCGTCTCGGCCTCCCAAAGTGCTGGGATTACAGGCTTCAGCCACCGCGCCCAGCCCACAAGTTCTTATAGACAAATGCAGATGACCATATCCCTGCACGGTCACTTATGAAGGTCTTTCAGACCACACAGCCAACACAGACCAAGTCCAGTTGGGAGGGAACTGAACTCGACTGTTGACACTGCCCCAGCCAAAAGCTTAGGACCTGGTCAGAAATGGAGAGACTCAAGGCGAAAGAATCACGGACTTTCTGAGAACCTCATTCCAAAGTCGGCACGTTGACAAGCTGTGGATGAGGCTTCTTTCCTTTTGTTTGCATTAATATAGGTGTTTGAAATATGAGCTCCCAAGCTGCATTATAAATTCCACTCTGATTCTTTGCAAACTTAGAAATGCATCTCACTGTAGCTGAGCTGGGTCCAGCCATCAGATCGAAGGGGTGCTTGTTCCTGTTGAAGTTTTATTGGCCTAAGATGGAATCTAATTTTTTTCCAATTAGTCATCTGTATATATGTTCTCTGATGCCAAAGGACAAGGTAACCTGACCACAGTCATCTGCCAGCATTTTCAAGGAGAGACCAGGTCACTAAAGGCAGTTTATTATGAATATTGCCACTGGGCTTACTTGGATAAAATCATTTCCTTCCTTCCTTCCTTCCTTCCTTCCTTCCTTCCTTCCTTCCTTCCTTCCTTCCTTCCTTCCTTCCTTCCTTCCTTCCTTCCTTCCTCCCTCCCTCCCTCCCTCCCTCCCTCCCTCCCTTTCTGAATCCACTAAAATGTTAACTGTTTATTTAGGGTGTTGAGATTATAGCTGCTATATGTTTATTTATTTGGCATCTCTTAGCTTACTTTTCTTTCTCTCTCTCTCTCTTTTTTTTTTTTTTCCCCCTCTTGTTGCCTGGACTGGAGTGCAATGGCATGATCTCGGCTCAGTGAAACCTCCGCCTTGCAGGTTCAAGTGATTCTCATGCCTCAGCCTCCCAAGTAGCTGGGATTACACGCTCCTGCCACCACGCCCATCTAAATTTTTGTATTTTTAGCGGAGACAAGGTTTCACCATGTTGGCCAGGCTGGTCTTGAATGCCTGACCTCAGGTGATCCACCTGTCTTGGCCTCCCAAAGTGCTGGGATTACAGGCATGAGCCACTGTGCCTGGCTTTCTCTTTTTATTATTTTACTTTTTCCATAAGTTGTTGGGGTACAAGTGGTATTTGGCTAGATGAGTAAGTTTTTAATGGCGATTTGTGAGATTTTGGTGCACCCATCACCAGAGCAGTATACATTGCACCCTACTTGTAGTCTTTTATCTCTTGCTACCCCCCACTTTTCCCCACAAGTCTCCAAAGTCCATTCTATCATTCTTATGCCTTTGCGTCCTCATAGCTTAGCTCCCACATATCAGTGAGAACATATGATGTTTGGTTTTCCATTCCTGAGTTACTTCACTCAGAATAATAGTTTCCAATCTCATCCAGGTAAAGCCATTAATTCATTCCTTTTTATGGCTGCATAGCATTCCATCATATACACACACACACACACACACACACCACTGTTTCTTTATCCACTCGTTGATTGATGGGCATTTGATTTGTTCCATATTTTTGCAATTGTAAATTGTGCTGCTATACACATGCGTGTGTAAGTATCTTTTTAATATAATGACTTCTTTTCCTCTGGGTAGATACCCAGTAGTGGGATTGCTGGATCAAATAGTAATTCTACTTTTAGTTCTTTAAGGAACCTCCACACCATTTTCCATAGTGGCTGTGCCAGTTTACATTCCCACCTGCAGGGTGAAAGTGTTCCCTGATCACCACATCCACGCCAACATCTACTGTTGTTTGATTTTTTGATTATGGTCATTCTTGCAGGAGTCAGGTGGCATCACATTGTGGTTTTGATTTGCATTTCCCTGATCATTAGTGATGTTGAGCTTTTTTTCATATGTTTGCTGGCCGTTTGTATATCGTCTTTTGAGAATTGTCTATTCATGTCCTTAGCTTAGTTTTTGATGGGATTTTTGCCTCCAGGATCCAAAGCATGATAAGTCATTCACTTGATTCTATGATTTTCCAGGTTAGGCCGCATGTCCACTGGAGCCTGGGCCATCAGGTCCACCTGAATCAGATGAGTTGAGGAAAGGAAAGAGAGAGAACATCAGTGGAAATCCAGGTACCATTGCGAAAAGAAGGCATAGCAGATGCTAGCCAGGCAATGAGAGCAGGTGCCCACCGAGGGTGGTGAGAGCCAGGCTGGGGTTGCTCCCTGTGCTGTACTCCTAACCTCAGCCTGCAGAGCCTCCCAGGTGGACACTGTGATGGCAGAGTAGGAAGACTCATGACTTGTTCACTCACTCATTTGTTCAACAGCCATTCATTGAGAACTGATGATGGACAAGGTCCTGGTATAAACACTGCCCAGGATGCAAAAGATATAAGATGTGTTCCCAGTTCTTAAAGATCTCAGCTTTCTGGGTGGCTCATACTCACGTTATGTGTGATTGTTGAAAAAATGATGCCTTCTTTCTTGCTGGAGTTTCCTCGTTTCCTCCTTCTAGCAAAGAGACATAAAGAAATCTGTGCAATTTTCCAGGAGGTGTCTGACGTTCACTGAGATAATAGACTGTTCTTGTGACTGGCGTTGAAAGTCCGTTTCAATGACAGATTCACTGTGGCCATGATAAGTGGGATTGGGAGCAGGGTGGCAGCCCACAGAGCCACTCACCTGCTCATTAGGTCTCATGGTCTTCTCTGTATCCAGGGAGGCCCCTGCCCCACTGCAGCCGAAGAACCAGCCATGGCCATGGGGTCTGGCCAAACGGTGGCTGGGGGCTTGCTAGGCCACAACTGGGGTTTCCCTGACTTTGTCAGTTTTTATTTCCCATCATGCCAACTATGTTTCAAATTTCAAAAAAAAGAAGAAAAAAAATCAATTTTTTTTTTCTTGCAATGAACTTATTCTTCCAACTTGAAGATGGAAAAATCAAAGTCAGAGTCCGCAAGTTTCTCAGGAGCTCTAGACCTACTTTTGGGGAAACCAGTTCTTGTTGGAACCACAAACCAGGGCACTGCTTCCAATGGCTTTATGCAATGTGCTGTCAGAAGCATATGGGAAGCTGGGTACCGGGGGGCCCCATCAGAAAACCCACGCATGAGCAATGACGACCTGACGCATTGCTGGGTTTTATCCACACCAAGTGTCCAGATTGACACTGTAGATCTCACGTGGAACCTGCCAGGTCACCCTCCCTTTAGCCCTGTCTCCGTACCTCCCACTGACCTGCACCTGCAGTGAAGCCTGTGGCTGTCACTGGCCTGAGTCAAGGAACTCTTGAGGAGCTCCCAGCTTAGAGGCTGGGGACTCAGTGTCCCACGCATCCTGCCCTGCCCTGTGGCTCAGTCAAGCAACTGGGCTCCCACCAAGTTCTCATCTTGCTGCCAACTCCCCCATCTGTACCTCCTGCCCCAGGTCCCAGGATCCAGACCCTCTGCATCAGGGCCTTGCTCATGGCCCTGATGCCACACTGACTCTCCGACACCTCTCAGATACCTGTGGGGCACGCTGCGATTCTCACAGCTCCTTCCTGAGCTCCAAGGCCAGTGCTAGCACGGACTCCTTCTTGCATATCACACCATTCCTATGAGTCATAAACCCCAAAGCTTCTCTCTTAGAGGGAAAAATTAATTTTCACATTTTATGATTTCCTTTGATAGAACTTAGTGTTCTCTCTCTCTCTCTCTCTCTCTCTCTCTCTGTCTCTCACACACAGGAAACAAATTGCCCAGAAAGGCTCATATGAAGGACTCACAGTCCCAAAGGCCACCCTGTCTCCCCCATAGCTGCCTGCCCATGGGGGACTTTGTCTCGCTTCATACTCAGACAGGATTACTTTGCTGCCCTGAGTCAGAGCACTTTCCGGATGTTGAGCATCATCATGCAATTAGGAAGAAAGAGCACGGCCGTCCTCCTGCCTCCTCGGGTTCGGTCCCCGAGCTGTCTGTCTCTAGCTCAGTTCCATGGCTGGAGAGTAGGAGTTCCTTGTCAGTGTTCCCAGCCAGGAGCTAGAAATAGTTCTGGCAATTGTTATTCTTGTCCAAAGCAAGGATCAATGCAGCTGACCACAGTGGCCCTGTGTGGGCGCCACATATCTGTGAGTGTTGACTGACAGCAGAGGCAACTATCCCTGCATAGGCTGTCATGCAGCTAAGCTGGAGCAATGCCTTGCACTTATGAAGACAAAAGGCCCCTGGCAACTCCATCATTCTGCAGTCCATGTGCTGTCACTCTGGGGCAGACTTCTCCCGGCTGCCCTCTGCCTGTGGCATTCCTCCTCTTTCCAGTAACCAGGCACGGGGAGGCACGCATCCCAGGGTGACAGCTGTGGAGGCTGTGTGCTCTACAGTGGCCACAGACTCCCAGATGTTCTGCAAATGCACTAATCGAAGTGTCAATGGAACAGCAGAAAAACCCAGAAAACAACACACAAAGAAACACCACCATCAAATTCAAAAGGGTTGGTGTGTCCATCTTCTACACATGGATTTCTAGGTATGGAAAAAACCAACCAGCATGGTCATAGTCATGGTCATTTCCATTCCTGTTCTTTTTTTTTTTGAGACAGAGTCTCACTCGGTTGCCCAGGCTGGAGTGCAGTGGCACGATCTAGGCTCACTGCGACCTCTGCCTTCTGGGTTCAAGCGATTCTCCTGCCTCAGCCTCCCGAGAAACTGGGATTACAGGCACCCAGCTAATTATTGTAGTTTTGGTAGAGATGGGGTTTCACCATGTTGCCCAGCTGGTCTCAAACTCCTGGCCTCAGCCTCTAAAAGTGCTGGGATTACAGGCGTGAGCCACCGTGTCCAGCCGTTCCTGTCCTTTTGACACAAGATTCTAATCACTCTTCTTGAGAACTCTCTGAGCAACATACACTGTTTTACTTATGATAAAGAATTCTTCTAACCAGCAATACCATCTATGATTTTGTATGTGATATGGTTTGGCTCTGTTTCTCCACTCAAATCTCATACTGAAGTGTAAGTCCCAGTGTTGGAAGTGGGACCTGGTGGGAAGTGATTGGATCATGGGGGTGGAATTCTCATGAATGGTTTAGCACCATCCCGTTGGTGCTGTCTTTGCGATAGTGAGGGAATTCTCACAAGATCTGGTCATTTAAAAGTGTGTAGCACCTCTCCCACCCCTCTTGCTCCTGCTCTGGTCATGTGACACGCCTACTCCCCCTTCATCTTCCAGTGTGATCGGAAGCTTCCCGAGGCCTCCCAGAAGCTGAGCAGATGTTAGCACCTTGCTTCCTGTACGGCCTGCAGAACCATGAGCCAATTAAACCTCTTTTCTTTAGAAATTACTCAGTCTCCGGTGTTTCTTTATAGCAATGCAAGAATGACCTAACACAATGTGCTTTTCTATTTCGTATGGCCTGTCAATTCCAGATTACCTGGACGATGGCCCTGCACAATGGGCCGGATTATAGAAAACTCCACAGCATGCAAACCTCATTGCTACATAGCTTTGAAATACGCCATGTAATTTTTTACACAAGCAGTTCCTTCCTAATTACATGATGATGTTTTATTATTTTCTGCATCAGTGCCATTAGCGACCACATATACAGTGTTGACTCTATGTGCTTTGTGTTTACTCACTCATTGAATGCTCTCAATACCTCTGTCGGGTTTTAGTGAGGATAACAATAACTGCTTTAAGAAAGTGACTCAACAGTGCAGTGGCTCTAAGCAGTCTGAAGATTACTTTTCTTTTATGTGATGATTTCATTGTCCCAAGTTGGCAGGCAACAAGGTTAAGGTGATGGCCATTGTTTATAGGTGGCTTGCAAAGCCACTCTGGTCACTGCTGCTCAAGCCATCAGAAACAGAGAACAAGGGTGTTGAGGTAGCATGCCAGCTCTTTTGAGGCCCAGCTTGGACATGGCACAAGTCACTTGCACTCATATTCCATGGGAGAGGACATAGCCACGTGACCATGCTTCAGGGGGTGCTGGGAAACCTGGCGTAGCCGGCCAGCACCTGCCAGGCCACAACTCTGCTGTTACGGAGAAGGGATAACTGCTCGCAGCCTCCACCACTGAGAGTTGCTATCTGTCTTAGCTTAGGTAGCCTAAAAAAGCAGAAATTTTGCTGGGTGCGGTGGCTCATGCCTGTAATCCCAGCACTTTGGGAGTCTGAGGTGGGCAGATCGTGAGGTCAGGAGTTCGAGATCAGCCTGGCCAACATGGCGAAACCCCATCTCTGTTAAAAATACAAAACTTAGCTGGGCGTGGTGGCAGGCACCTGTAATCTCAGCTACTTGGGGGGCTGATGCAGGAGAATCGCTTGAACCCAGGAGGTGGAGGTTGCAGTGAGCTGAGATCATGCTATTGCACTTCAGCCTGGGCAACAAGAGCAAGACTCCATCTCCAAAAAAAAAAAAAAAAAAAGCAGAAATTTATTGCTCACTGTTCTGGAGGCTGGGAAACCCAAGATCAAGGTGCCGGCAGACTCGGTGTCTCATAAGGGCCCACTTCCTGGTTTTCTTATTGACATTTTATAGGTGAAGAAACTCAAGCACAGATCAATTTAAAAATTCCTCTAAGAGCACAGATAATCAGAGTGGAGATAGGATCCTTACTCAGGCTACCTGGCTTTAAGTCCATGCCTTTGATCATTATGCTATGTTAGATTTATAACACAGTATTAACTTTAACATATAATCAAAACACATCTTCACATTTGACTGCTTGCTGTATCTTTCTGCCTCAAAGCCTCAAAGTCACTCATTTGTCAAGAAACTTCCTTGAGATATTCGACAGTGGGCTGGAGAATTGGATGCCACCCATATTCTTAAGTCTGTGGTAAAAGCCAGGACTCAGCTATGGTCAGACCCCTGAAGCTGGCAGGGAATGGATGGGCAGGGCCTCCTGCTCGACCGGCCAGTGGGTATGACCTGCTCCTCAAGGGCCAGTTGGGGGATCTGTGGCTCAAGGCTTTGTATGGAACATCACCTCCTTTTCCCCCAACGGCAGGCCGTCGTACTCCTTCCTGCTGCTTTGAGAGACGCCAGGGCTACAGCAAGAACTTGTGGTGCATGCAGAAGAGCCAGAAAGCAGCCCGAACAGCACAGTTCACACATCCTTCTGCAATGGCGAGGGGCTGGGAGGCATCCACTCTGGTTGGGAAGAATTTTAGGCGACTTTTTGCATCTTAAAGAGCTGGTTGCTACTGTCATCAACGTCATCTCACTGTGACCTCGTTTTATATTTTTCCTTCATCCCTTTTTACCCCGTCATTAGTATGGGATTAAGAGACAGAGCAATTGGGAAGTCAGAAAAACAAAACAGCAAGTTCCACTTGATGGCAATTTGCTGTTATAAAGGCATTTCCCACGTGCTATCTGGAGGTAGCCAGATCTCCTTGGGCCCGTGGTCAGAAGGGGCATGGAGGCCTGCAAAGGTCTGCAGGCTGCTGTAGATCATTAGGAGGTAGGAGCAGGTCTCCCCATCCAGGCTCCAACACCTTCACCCAGAACACACTGCCACAAAGCCTCTGAACGGACAGCAGCTTTCTCCTTAATTAGATCGTTTTCCTGGCTAGGGGTTGGCAGGGTCAGCATAGCGGCTAGCCTGGGTTAATTTAAGTGAGTATCCTGATCCAGTGATCTATAACTTTCAGAAGGGTGAAAACCAGTGTTCCCCAGAACCAAGCATTTCCATATTCAAGCACCTAGACAGTCTCGCTTACACTATGGGGGACTCCAGACACCCTGAAACCCTTTCTTGGGCTCCCTACATAAGGATCTGGACTTCTCAATTCTTTCACTTTATTTGTTAATCACTCTAATGAAAATAGACCAACACAATTTTGTATCATTAAAGAGTAAAATAAATTATAGTAAATCCATAGAAAACTACGCAACAGTTATAAAGAGATGGATATTGCATAACAAAATAAAAATCTAAATGACAGTTAAGTTTGAAAAATAAAGTAAAAATTAATTCATGTAATTAACAAATGTGTGTGGGGCGTGCGTGTGTGTGTGTGTGTTTGTGTGTGCGTGTGTGTAAAGACAGCAAGAGAGAGAAATAATATGAGTCGGCTACCCATCGGGGATAGAGCAATGAACAAAACAGAATCTCCTCCCTGGGAGTCAGTGCTGCTGGAGCCATGCCAGGAAACAGGGCCGAGGATGGGACTGGTGGTCCACGCAGCACCACTGGGTTTTATTCTAAGAAGACAGGGAGCTGTTGGAGGGCTTGGAGCAGGGGCATGCATCCCTGCTTTGATTTTTAAAAGCTCAGTCTGTCTATTCCAAAAATCATTGCTTCTGGGTGGTTTGAAGCAAGGAGAGCAGTCCAGTGGGGATTGCAGTGGTTTGGGGGAAGTGGAGTTGTGTTTGAACCATTGTAGTAGGGGTGGGGTGGTGAGAAGCCAGCAGGCTCTGGGTGGACTTTGAGGGTAGAACCCCCAGGATTTGCTGGTGGTTCAGATGGCGGCAACAAAAGAGAGGAACCAAAGAAGATTACCAGTATTTGGCCGGTAAATGGTGATGACTTTGCTAAGCGGAACTAGGAGAGGAGCAGGCTTGGCAGAGGCAAAGTCAAGGGCTCTGCTTTGAACCAGTTTGCACGGCTGATTCAGATTGAGGTGTCAGGTGGGCGGTTGGTGGTCCAGCTTCAGGCTGGAGGAATATATTTGAGAGTCATATTCTTTTTAAAAAAATAATTTCAGCTTTTATTTTAGATTCAGGGAATACGTGTGAAGGTTTGTTAAAAGGGTTTATTGCATGATGCTGAGGTTTGGGGTACAAATGATCCCACCACTCAGGTGGTGAGCATAGTTCCCAAGAGGTGGTTTTCAACCCTTCCTCACCTCCGCTCTCTAGGAGTCCCCGGTACCCAATGCTTAGCTCCCTCTGACAACTGAGAAGACAGCCGTCTTCTTCTAAACATTATGTAGAGCTGTGGTGCTGGAGGAATCCATGAGGGGAGAGCCATGATTATTCGCTCCTTTAGAGGTCACTCGTATGAGGAGGACCCAGCGTGGCAGTTGGAGGACCATGGGGTGAGGCAGGAGAGCCTGAAGAGGCAGATGTAGAAGCTGGAACCCAACTCAGAGCTTTGGGGAAGAGGGAGTGATCCTTGCTAACAACTGCTGCAGACACCACTCACGGAGGCAGTAGATACCCACATGGGTGACAGAGACAGACGGACTCAGCAGCAGACATGGGGTGCACGGAGGGTTCTGGAGAAACACACACCTAAAGGACTATGGATTGGGATTGGGCGGGGAGGGGTAAAGGAAGCATACTCTTTGCCCTCCTGTATCAGGGGTCTGTGCATTACTCGGGGAATTAAAAAAGAACAATATGTTAAAGGGGGAATTATATGCAGTGCGGAGGTGGTCTCTCCCTACTTGGGCTCCTGCCTTTTACATCCTCCTACAGGACGTGCTCAGGGTGATCCACCTCTCCTTCTCCTTCCACCCTGTACAAAGGGCTTCCTTCCATCCACGCGCACCTGCCTCTCCCTCCTCCCCAACCTGGGGCCCGCTCCATGTTCCAATCCTCTTCCTCCAAACCCATGAACACAGGCAGGAGGAAGCCATTCCACAATTGGTTGCAGTTCTCTGTGCAGGTAGAAATAATATGCGATGCTGTGACATTTGCAACCAACTACCGTGTTGATTTAGTTTTGTCGTGATTGCTGTATTATCTGCGAGCTTTTCCCGGAGCTATTTCAGGCTCTGTTTTGTGCAGATGATTGAAGACATTCTGAAAATGTCTTTCTTTCTGAACGATCCGTTCAATCCATACTTTCCTAACCCTTTGAGGGAAAACAAATACAACACTCCACACACACACACGTGCACACACACACACTTTTTCAATCTCTATCAAGCTGAGAGTCTCCCGGTAAATGAGCCAATTTGTTTTCATTTAAATATGAAAATAGGATAAGGAGAAGTATACCTCATGAACATGCATGAGAGAGCACAGAGCCGTAAGCTGGGGAAAAATAAAGACAAATTTGTCACATCTCTCATGATGAATGATGTGTGTGCAATTAAACAGAGCCAGCCTGGCGGCTGTGAGCACCTTTGGTGTGTTATATTTTTATCTGCAGGGCCGTTACTCTCATGTTTCCTGTCACAGAATCTAAACATCACAGATCCGTGGAGGACGGGCGAGGATGCTGAGTGATGCCAAGCAGTTCTGAAAGTAGGTCAGTGGGTCACCATGCAGACCTGAACAGAAAGGACATGTACCCGGCCCCTGAGAGGCCAGGGCTCCCAGAGCCAGGGCAGTGGCTGGTGGAAACCCTGGGTGAGGAAGCTGGAGTCAAGGCAGTTGCATCCCAGGGAACAGGATTACCCTGGTACACACCTGAGGAAAGTCAGGCTTTAAAGTGGGGCTGCAGGAAGAGCAAAAGATGGGGCTGGAAGGGTCCCTCTGGAGTTACGCAGCTGCAGAAACCTGTGGCACCGAACAAGAGAAGAGTGTATGTGCGTTTGGGTGCCCACATTTGGAGGAAAGATATAGGGTCTATGCACATTGCATGGAGCTTACCAAAGGACAGCTGGGTGAAACACCGCTTAATGCAGCCTTTAAGAGTACGGAGGGAGCTTGGAGGCTTATTCAGCTCAACCTCTTGCTCAGAGCAGGAATCCCTGCCCCGAATCCCCAACCAAGAGCCTGAATGCCCAGCTCCACCAAGTTCAAGGTGTGGAGCGTGCCTCGGGGTGTGCAGGTGGGTCCCTTCCCGTCTATTGTGCTGGAGCTTTGAGGCGGGCCGGGGCCGGCAGGTTCTGTCCACCCCCAGAGTAGATTCGGCTCAGCTGCTGGATGGAGCTGTACCCCTTTCCATTCCCACGTTTCCTGCACGCGTCTTCCCAGCCTGGCATCGTGTCTGCATAGCCTTCCCACATCTAGGCTGTGGGAACCTGCCTATAGGCTCAAGGCCCACTTAGGTGGTACCAGCATCTATTCCTCTCCCCTCAGTGGCCACCTGTGGCCCTGCTCTGGCCCTTGGAAGTGCACGCAGGCACCCACCAGCTCTGAGGCTGCCAGGCACATGCCAGGCCCTCAGTCTTCTCACTGCCTGGTTCCACCAGCCATCTCTCCTGTAGCACGGTCTCTGGCGCTGTCCCTATCCCAGCCACTTCAGGTGCCTCCTTTTAATTCTCCAACTGTACCATGTGCAGCAGGAGGATGTTTTACATTTTATTTTAAATGAACAGAGAACATTCTAAGGAAGAATGGGGTTTGGACTGAAACAAGGTAAGCAGTTTGGTGATGTTTCCAGGACAGGTTGAGGAAGACCCACAGTGTCCCAGGAGTTAGACAGTGTGGCACTTGGAGCAAGGTTGTCTCCTGGGCTCAGTCCCCAGCAGAGAGGGGAGGAGGCTGGCGACACTTGGCTCCAGTGATGTTCAGGGTGGGGAGGCCCTGCCTCACCTGAGTCCGAGCTGTCGTCCTAACCCTACTTTGATGCTGCTGGGGTGACTTTTTGATCAGCAAAGGAGTCTCTAGACCTGGCGACTTTGGCTAAAGGGAAAAAGGGAGCTGCTGTCCACCAGAACTCTCCCTGCAAACCTGGGGAAGATGATCTGGGTCTCGAACCCAGGGCCTTGGGAGAAGAGTACACTCCCTGGAATGGTGAATTTTCCACCTGGGGCAGGAGGGGACCCAGGCCCACCTCCTGCATGCTCCTGACTCAGAGAGGAGAGCCCTGAGGGTCACAGCTGGCTTGGCTCTGAGCCCGCTCGACCCCACCCCCTGCACTGTAAGCCTCCTCTGGGCACACAGGGACACCCCCCAACTCTGCCTGCAGGGCCTGCGCTCTGGGCAGGTCTCTGGCCCACAGCAGTATCTTCTCATACCTTCCTTCTCTCCCTCCCTCCCTCCCTCCCTCCCTCCGTTCCTTCCCTCCTTCCTTTTTTTCTTTTCTTTCTTTTCTGGGACAAGATCTCTCCCTGTCACCCAGGCTAGAGTGCAGTGGTGCAGTCCTAGCTCACTGTGGCCTCAAGCTCCTGGGCTCAAGTGATCCTCCCTCATCAGCCTCCTGAGTAGCTGACTCCTCCTGTCTTGACTTCTGTGTTTCTTCGGCAGATGTCTTGCAGATTTCCTCGGTAATTATCCTGGTTCTTATTCTCATCCCCTTTCTAGACTGCAGGTTGCAAAACATAAGCTGCAATTTTCTCATGACTGTTTTACCTGCAGTTTCCGCCCCTGGCCCTGGGGATGGGAGGGCTTCATGGAGGCCTCAGATTCCCCTCTCCGCCACCCACCAGGCTTCCTGTACAAACGACATTAGTCAAGAAAGCAAACAAATGGCGTGCCTTTCTACTCCATGGTTACTCCTTCTGAAAAATAACTCGCTATTACCATATGTAGACAAAACGTCCTAGAACTTCCAATAGACAGTTGTAAGAATTTTCACCTCATATTTTAAGGTGTGATTTATTTTCTATCCCCACGTAGTTCTCTGTGCAAAGGACACTGAATAACTGTTGGGCACTAGCACGAAGCACACCAGGTTCTGCCAAGGTTCAGGGTCCCAGAGAGGTTTTCATCTGAGAAGCAGCCTGGACCACAGGACAAATGAGTCTGTGGAAGGCACATTTCTGTGTCACAGCACCCCACAAAGCTGACTCAAAGCAAGCAGGAAAATGACACTTTGAGCTGCAAGATGCAATCGCTCTGCCTTCCAGACACCCCCTGGTGCAGGAAATGGGGATCCTTCCTTGAGATAAGAAACAGCAACCAAAATAACACTGTTCTCACACCAACAATGGTAAGCAATAAGCTAGCTCCTTGCATTTGTGCATGAAGTGGTGGGGCGTGTGATAATGATGGCTCCTCAACAACTCCTCCTGGGACCACATCTGTCATGGGGTCTAGTGGAGAAAAACATCCTAGAGAAGAGCTCCTTCTGCAGCTTTGCAAATAGCCAAGGGCAATGCTGAACCAGTGATGGGAGATGAACAGAGGGAGGCGAATGGAGGGAGGTGAACGGAGGCCCTCAGCGTGCTCAGCCTGCACTGCACGTGTCCCTGGCCAGTGCAGAAGCTGGTCACGCTGTGAATGAAACCTGCCCCAGGCATGGGTGAAAGGCACTGCAATGACTAGCAGGCATCTGTTAGTGGCTCGCTGTCTGCAGCCTCCTGAGTGAGGCCCATATTTTCTCTTCTGCACTGCCCAACGATCCCTCTGCACGCATGTCTATCACTCCCGTGGGACTGAGAGCATCTCAAGAAGAGGCTCCATGCCTTATTCATCTTTTTTATCCTACCTGCTCAAATGATAGTAGCCAGTATTTGTGCAGCACTTACTACATGCCAGGCTGTGTGCTAAGTAGGTCACATGCATTGCCTTTTATTCCCCACACCAGCCCTCAGTGGTTGATATTATTTTCCTAATTTTAAAGATGAGGAACTAGCCCAAGTTTACCTGCTGATGAGTAGGGAAGCCAGGACTGGAATGACACAGGCTGACTTGGCCAGGAGGCTCTTGTTTTTAGCCTTTTTTTTTTTTTTTTTTTTTTTTTTTTGAGACAGAGTCTGGCTCTGTCACCCAGGCTAGAGTGCAGTGGTGTGATCTCAGTTCACCACAACCTCCGCCTCCCAGGTTCAAGTGATTCTCCTAACTCAGCCTCCCAAGTAGCTGGGATTACAGGTGACCACCACCCTGCCTGGCTAATTTTTGTATTTTTAGTAGAGACAGAGTTTCACCATGTTGGCCAGGCTGGTCTCGAATTCCTGAACTCAAGTTATCCACCTGCCTCAGTCTCCCAAAGTGTTGAGATTACAGGTGTGAGCCACCACACCCGGCCCACCAGCAGGCTCTTAACCATTGTAGCCCACAGTTCTTCCTATAAACCTTCTGTACAGAGTTGAGTGGCACCCCTGGGTGTTGGATGCCAGCCAGGAAGTCAACTCTCCCAAGGTCCTAAGATGCCATATCAATACCCACTAACAGCTCATTCCAAAGCCAGTCTTCTGCTATAGAATAGACACAAAGACCTTCCCTGTGCCATTGTCAGCTGCCTGAGAACAGGCACCATGATTCATCTTTGTTTCCTCTAGAAACCCCTATTATTGCCTTGTAGATAGAAAATGCTCAACATTCGGTTAACGGAATTGAATGCATTCATTTTTCATCTAGAGTTATAGATTAGCACAATACAGGGCCCTTGAAGACTAAACAACGTTCATCATTTATCAAATTGTAGCCGCAGTGAGCTTAATGATAAGCTGAAGGATGAACACGAGAAAGAAGCACACGCTCGGAAGAAGTTGGATTGCAAGCCTGTGTCACGTCCAGTGATTTGGATGTGATGCATCCATGGGAAGTGACTCTCTGGTTGTTGCCATGAGAACCATCACTCAGGACTCCTGTAGTAAGAATACAGTGTTTGCAGTTGTGCGTGTGATGTGTGTGTGTGTCACAATGGCAGTGTGTGTGTGGGCAGCGTATGCCAATGGGCTTATAGTAGTTGCATGTTGCATGTTTAGTTTAGTTTTTTTAGAGACAGGGTCTTGCTCTGTCACCTAGGCTGGAGTGCAGTGGTCCAATCACAGCTCACTATGGCACTGAACTCATGGATTCAAGTGATCCTCCCGCCTCATCCTCCTGAGTAGCTAGGACTTCAGGCATACACCACCATGCCCATCTAATTTTTATTTTTATTTTATCTTTTTCAGAGACAGGGTCTTCTTATGTTGCTCAGGCTGGTCTTGAACTCCTGGCCTCAAGTGATCCTCCCACATCAGCTTCCCAAAGTGTTGAGATTACAGGCATGAATCACCAAGCCTGGCCTGCAGGTTTAGTTTTATAAGAGACTTCCAAATTGTTTTCCAGAGTGCCATTTTACATTCTCACCAACAGTGTGTGAGCAATCCAGATTCTCCTCATCCTTGCCAGCTTTTGGTATTGTTGCTATTTTTTCAGTCATTGTGATAAGTGTGTAGTGATATCTCAGTACGGTTTTTTTGTTTTTTTTTTTTTTTTTTTTTTTTTTTGAGATAGTCTCACTCTGTTGCCCAGGCTGGAGTGTGGTGGCACGATCTTGGCTCACTGCAACCTCCGCCTCCTGGGTTCAAGTGATTCTCATGCCTCAGCCACCTGGGTAGCTGGGATTACAGGCACATGCCACCATGCCCAGCTAATTTTTGTATTTTAGTAGAGACGAGGTTTCACCATGTTGGCCAGGCTGGTCTTGAACTCCTGACCTCAAGGGATCCACCCACCTTGGCCTTCCAAAGTGCTGGGATTACAGACATGAGCCACTACTCCCGGCCTCACTGTGATTTTAATTTGAAATTCTCTAATGGCTAACAATGTTGAATATCTTTCCATGTGCTTATTTGCCATCCATATATCCTCTTTGGTGAAATGTCTGTATATGTCTTTTGCCCATTTTTAAATGGGATTGTTTGGTATTTACTGTTGAGTTTTGAGCATTCTTTATATATTCTAGATACTAGTCCTTTGTTGAATATGTGGTTTGCAAATATTTTCTCCCAGTCTATAGCTTGTCTTTTCATCCTCATAACATGAGCTCTCACAGAGCAAAAGTTTTTATCTTTGGTGAGGTCCAATTTGTCAATTTTTTCCTTTTATAGATCATGCTTTTGGTGTCAAGTCTAAGAACTTTTTGCACAGTCCTACTTTTTAAAGACTTTCGCCCATATGTTTTTCTAACAGTTTTATAGTTTTGCATTTTACATTTAACTCTATGATCCAAATTGAGTTAATTTTGTATAAAGTGTGAGGTTTAGGTCATAATTCACTTGTTTAGCCTACAAGAGTCCTATTGCTTCAGCATTATCTGTTGAAAAGGCAATACATCCTTTATTGAATTGCCTTTGTACCTTGTTAAAAATCAGATGGGCATGTATTTGTGTGGGTTTGTTTCTGAGTTTATTATTCCATTGATCTATGGTCCACCCCTCTGTAATACAATGCTATCTTGATTACCTATAGTTACATAGAAGTCTTAATAATGGGCAGAATGAGTCCTTTCACTGTATTTTTATTTGTCAGAATCATTTTAACTATTCTAGAGCCTGTGGTTTACCATACATACTTTAGACTAAGTTTGTCAATATCTACAGAAAACTTTCCTGGGATTTTGATAGCAATTGCTTTAAACCTACAGATCAATTTAGGGAAAATTGACATATTTATTATGTTGAGTTTTCCAATCTATGAACACAGTAAGTCGGCCTCTCCATTTATTTAGGCTTTTTAAAATTTCTTTCATCAACATTTTATAATTTCCAGTATAAACATCTTGTACATGTTTTGTTAAGAGAACACCTAACTATTCATCTTCTTACGAGTGACTGTAAATAGTATTGTATTTTTGTTTTGTTTTTTTTTTTGAGACGGAGTCTCGCTCTGTTGCCCCAGGCTGGAGTGCAGTGGCTGGATCTCAGCTCACTGCAAGCTCCGCCTCCCGGGTTTACGCCATTCTCCTGTCTCAGCCTCCCAACTAGCTGGGACTACAGGCGCCCGCCACCTCGCCCGGCTAGTTTTTTATGTATTTTTAGTAGACACGGGGTTTCATCGTGTTCGCCATGATGGTCTCGATATCCTGACCTTGTGATCCGCCCGTCTCAGCCTCCCAAAGTGCTGGGATTACAGGCTTGAGCCACCGCGCCCGGCCAGTATTATATTTTTTTATTGCAGTTTTCACATTTTTATAGTTAGCATATAGAAATGAAATTCATTTTTGTTAATCTTGTATCCTGTGACGCTGCTGAACTCACTTATTAGTTCTAAACACGTTTTCATAGATTCCTGGGGATTTTCTACAGAGACAATCATATCACCTGTGAATATAGTTCTAGTTCTCTGTTTTCTATGTGTATGTATTTTATGTCTTGTCTTTACTGAGACTTCATTGGTTATAACTTCCAGTACTATGTTGAATAAGGGTGGTAAGAATGGGCATTACCTTGTTTTTGATCTTAGGAGGAAAGCATTCAGTCTTTCCCAATCAAGTAGGATTTTGCGGATTTTTTTTTTTTTTTTTGTAGGTATCCTTTGTCAGTTGAGGAAATTCCCCTCCATTCCTAACTTGCTGAAATTTTTATTATGAATAAAATTAGATTTTTGTCAATTGCTTTTCTTTGTGTGTCAATTGATATAGTTCTACTTTAGCTTGTTGACGTGATGCCTAACTTTCAATTAGTTTTTGAATGTCAAAATAGCCTTGCATATCTGATAGAAATCACACTTGTTTATGGTATATAATTCTTTTTATACATTATTGGAGGAGGTTTATGGATCTCTGGTTGAGAATTTAACATCTAACTTCCTGTGACTTGTCGGTCTGTAATCTTTGTACTGTCTTTTCTCGGTGTTTGTATTAGGGTAATACAGACCACATAAAATGAGTTTTTAAATGTTCTCTCCTGTTTTACTTACTGGAGGAGATCGTGTAAAATTGGTGTTAATTCTTATTTAAATGTTTGGTAGAATTCTCCAGTGAAACCATGTGAGCCTAGCCTAAGAGATTTCTATCTTAAGAGCTTTTCATTTACTAATTTAATTTCCTCCATGGTTATAAGGTTATTCTGACTGTCAGTTTCATCTTGGGTGACTTGGTGGTTTGTAGTTTCAAGGAATTAGTCCACTTCTTTTAAGTTGTCAAATATGTGAGTTTAATGTTATTCATAGTATTCCCTTGTTATCTTTGAGATGGTTGCAGAAACTATAGAGATACATCCCATTTCATTCCCGACACTGGTGATTTGTGTCTCCTCTTGTTATATTTTTGTCAGTCTTGTTAGAGGTTTATCAATTTTATTGATTGATTCTAAAGAACCAGTTTTCATTATCAATTTTATCTATTCTTTTCTTTTTCTATTTTCAATTTCATTGATTTCCACTCATACTTATTTTCTTTCTTTTGCTTGTGTTGGGTTTATTTTGTTCTTCTTTTTCTAGGTTCTTGAGGTAGGAACTTAGATTATTAATTTCAGATATTCTTCTTGTGTAATATAACATTATTGCCAAAAATTTCCTCACAGTACTGCTTTAACTGCATTCCACAGATTTTCATAGGTTGTATTTTCATTTTCTTTCAGTTCTATGTATCTTTAAAAATTTCCTTGTAGGCTTTCTTTCAACCCACAGATTATTTATAAGTATGTTATTCAATTACTCCTTGCTTGCTATTTTCCTGTTGTTTTTCTATTACTGATTTCTTGTTTGATTCCATTATGGCTGGGTATCACACTATATGATTTCAATTCTTTAAAATTGTTTGAGGGTTGGGCACAGTGGCTCACATCTGGAACTCCAATGGTGGGAATGTCAGGTCCTCTCTTATTGTCCCAAAGGTCTCTGAGTCTCTGGTCTTTTTTTCAGTCAATTTTCTCATTGTTTTTCAGATTTAGTGAATTCTATTTTTTTTGTCTTCAAGTTCACATATATCGTCTCTCATCTTCACTCTACTATTGAGTTCATACAGTAAGTTAAAAAATCTCTGTTATTGTATTTTTTCAGTTCTACATTTTCATCTGGTTCTTTTTTATAACTTCTATTTTTTCCCTCAGATTTTTAATTTTTTCATTCGTTTTAAGATAATTTATAACTTGAAGCATTTTATGATGCTACTTTAAAATCCTTGTCAGATAATCTCAAATCTGATTCATCTTGGTGTTGGTGTCAGCTGCCTGTCTTTGCTCCTTTGAGTTGAGATTTTTTATTTTGGTTCTTGGCATGAATGGTGAGTTTTTAATTATATCTTGGATATCTTGTCTGTTATGTCACGAGAGTCTGGGTCCTATATAAATATTTCATATTAGCAGTCAGTTACCCTATTTAGGTTTAGCACATGCATCTCGCCTTACCTTATGGACTCTGGTTCCAATGTCAGTTTAATTTTCAGAGCCTTTGGTCTGCTTGGCTTCTCTGGTGCTGCTGGATATCCCATTGGTCCCTGAAGATGCTGCCTGAGTGGGAAGAAGGGCTTTCCCTTGTCGTGGAAATTGAGTTTCTTTCAGTGGGTGGTGTCCCCCCACCTGTACTCCCCCTATTCCTTGGTATTTCTGGGTAGGGAAGGCAATTCCCTTAAAGAGCAAGAACGTGGTGAGAAGAGAAGATAATCTAGGAGCAAGCCTTGAGGAACCTCAACATTTAAACATTGTAGTGGAGGAGCTGCTGGCAATAGAAAAGGAGGGACAGGATTGCAGAAGGGCTGGGAGTGAGTATTTCAGAAACAACAGAGGAGAGTATTTCAAGAAGGAGAGCATGGACAGCCATGCCAAAGGCTGTTGAAAAGTCATGTAGGATGAACACTGAAAAGTTTCCACTGGATTAGGCTACATAGCGGTCATCGGCTAGAGCAATTTTGATGGAGAGGTAAGGGTGGAGGCCAGAGTGAAACAGTTTGAAAGTTTAGACGCCCCCTCTAGTTAAGGCTACCTTGGTAGCAAAGCCACATTTCCAGCATGGAAAGTGAGAGGGGAATGATGCCTAGAAATCAAAGGCATCTCTGCATGAACTAAGGAGGAACTAATGCAACTGTAGGAGAGGAGCAGGAGGAAGCTGCCACAGTCTGCATTAAACAGATGTGAGCTTCTCTGGCCCCCAGAATCACTGGCACCATCCTTCCGGGCTCAGCCCCATTCTACTCTCCAGTTCTCAGGGTCCACCACTGCTCACTGCTGCCCACACAGATCCAGCATCCCTGCAGCCCTCCCCTCTCTGCCAAGGGGTTACCATGCCATTATGGATTATCTGGCTCGTCTTCCCCATAACTGTCAAGGTTCCCATTTCACCAACCAATGAATGCAAATGTTTAAAGAATATAACAGCTACTTTTAGAAGGGAATCATCTCCAGAATGATTTTAAAAGTCACTGCCTGTTATAGGAACATTCGTCGAGAGAAAAAGAAATCACCAATTTAGTCTCCCTGGACTGGACAGCAATTCTGAGACATTGGCTATCTAAATCATTTCCCCCAAACCCACCAAATGAACACAAAGAAGGAAAAGTAATGACTGTTTTTACATGTTTAGTTGGTGAGTTTTATCACAAGCACATTAAGTTTACCTAGGTTAACACAGATAGAGTAGAATTCTATTTATGCAATAAGAAGACTTTATAGCCATTGCAACTACCTTGCAGGCAGTGTACAAATACCCTTCTCAAGGACCTTTGAAAAGTGAGGTGAAACGGAAGGTGTTGAGATTATTCGCAAATGTGGGTTCTATTCTCAAACTGGCACCAATAAGATGGGTTACTGTAAATATTTGACATAATTATCTGGATCTTGTTTATCATTTGAAAAAGTGCATTAAATCATCCCTAAGGTGCATTTTAGCTCTAATATTATAAGAGTTTCCATACACTTTTACTATTTAAAATGATTAAAGAGTCATGGGCTGTAACCACTTGCTATTACCTTTTTTTGTTGTTTTTTAATTTGAGACAGAGTCTCACTCTGTTGCCCAGGCTGGAGTGCACTGGTGCAATCTCAGCTCACTGCAACTTCCCCCTCCCAGGTTCAAGTGATTCTCCTGCCTCAGCCTTCCGAGTAGCTGGGATTACAGGTGCGTGCCACCACTACCGGCTAATAAAAATTTGTATTTTTAGTAGAGACAGGGGTTTTGCCATGTTGGCCAGGTTGGTGTCGAACTCCTGACCTCAGGTGATCTGCATGCCTTGGCCTCCTAAAGTGCTGAGATTACAGGTGTGAGCCACCACGCCCAGCTTAGCTGTTAACGTTTTCTAGAGTTTACTTTTTGATCACAGCCCCACCCATAATTGTTAAATGCTTTCCATCGGGAATTGTGTTGTATGGAAGTTTCCAGAAAAGCAGGGACACTGCTTTCTCAGTCAACTGGCACAGCGATGGCCTACTACAGGTATGCTCCCAGTAGGAGCACCTGGCTGTCAGATGAAGAAGGTACGAGACAATGTGGGCTACTTTCCAGGGAAGCCTAACCCAGGCAAGGAACGACTAGCAGAGCTGAACGCTTGTCTGGCTTCCTCTCTCTCCTCCTGCCTCTCTTTTCCTTCCTTTCTTTGTGAAAGGGAGCAAAACAATACTGCGCGAGATAATGCCCGTAAACCCGTAAACCCTGGGCATTATCATGATAGCCCAGCATGGAGAAGCCCAGCGTGGTGACCCCCTGGGGGCAAAAGCAGCCAGCACAGCAGCCCCAGCCCATGGAGCATATTCCCACAGGGCAGCCTGGGAACCAGGACCCGCGTCATGCCCAGACTCCCGTGGGTGGGCCCAGTCCTCACTGCCTTCCCCCTTCTGTCAACTGCTAGCTAGAGGCCTTTTCCCCCTGCAGAGCCTAAGATGCATCCAGCCCATTCCAAGCCGGTCGCTTTGATACTGCACATTTTATTCCCCCTAAATATATTCACGGCAGCAACAAAGCTTTCAGCACAGAGCAGATGCAGTTCAGAGCAGAGTGAGCTGGAATGTGGTTTTTTTCTAGAGCCCGGACTTTCTGAGGCTCTCCTGGACATCATCTGCCCCGCAGCCTTGCTCCAAACCTGGGTGGCACATAGGTCCCAGGCACCCGGTGGTCAGACTCACATTTTTCTCTCTCATTTTTTCTGTTCCTTTACAGAGATTTCTCAGGATTCTCTTGTTCCGTTCCATGGAGGATCCTCGAGGTGGCCTATATTGTATAGAACCTGGATTGAGAGGCCGCTCACCCCACTGGGCAGAATGATCATTTCAAAATGGAATTCTAAGGGCACGTGATTAGCGTATGAAAGGCCCAGACATGGGCATTCATTGGTAAGTCGGCTGTGACAGCAGCCATCCCTGCACAAAACATTTTCCCCTTGAAAAATCTCACGCAAGTTCAAAATAGCTTTACACAATACTTGTGCTTCTCCCAGAGATGATTTTTTTCTTTTTCTTTTTTTTTTAATCCTTGACCTACTTTTCCTCTATGTGCAATATACCTAATGAGTAATAACGACTTCAGAGAGGGTAGCAGCAGGGGAAACAAAGCTGAACGAATGCCTTGAGAGAATGACTCTGAAGCCCTCAGACTCAACAGACTTTCTTCTCAGGGCCAAAACAAGGGCGTTCGTCTGAACTGCAGGTTTGCTGAAGATTCCTACGGCTGGATGATGCCCCGGCTACACAGTCAGGATATCACAGAGGTGGCTAGCAGCAGAACCAGACAGAGAGGCTGACACACACGTGCACACACTCACACTCGCACGCACACACGTGTTCACAAACCCACCCGATCCCCACCCAAGCTAGACGGTGCTGCAAAGAGAATGCTTTGGGGTCTGGAACGTTCACTGCCATCTAAAAATGCTCTTCTAAAACAGACTCTGTCCATGACGGGATCCGCACAGAAAGGGAACAGGCTTCTCCGCCTCTGGAGTCATAAACCCAAACCCCAGAAGGCTCGGGGGAGGAGAGAAGTGGCCGCAGACTTCACTCACACACCGCTCTCCAGTCTGTGCACAGGGAAAACAGCTGCTGCCTCAGCCCCTGAGCGTATGTCAGTCCCTTTGAATGGGAAATCAGAAAAGGTGTCCTTCTAAGCCGGAGATGGGATTCTTGGGAATTGCATGAATAAGCGTCTCTTCTCTCCAAACTATCAGCCACCTTTCTTCAGCAAGATTTTTGCCCCAAGCAGGCCTCCGTGATGGGGGGAACATGCAGAGCTGCACTTGCTGAGTCTCTGTCAGGAGCAGGCACTGGGCTGGGGTGATGTCGAACCTCGCAGACGAGTTCAAATCCCACCTCCGGCAGCTATGGGCTATGAAGTCCTAGGCAAGTCACCTTCTTGAACCCTAATTTCCATTCCTGTTAAAAGATGATAATAACATCTGACTTCAGTGTGGTGAGGGTTAGTGATAACTGATATGAAACCACTTCACACATTGAGAGAGAACGCTCTCGATAAATGGTAGCTATGGTGATAAGCAAGACACGGTCCCTGCATTCAGGGAGATGCAATTCGGTGGCCTTGAGGTCAGCTACAAGGCTGCTGAGATTGAGCTGGACCCTGAGTCTTCCTCAGCCCATGACTAGGGCCGGGAAGCAAAGCTGTGTGTAGCAGGTATGGCAGAATGATTGCATTTCAGCTCCAATTTCTCATACCCAATTTTTCAGCAAGCAGTTTGCTTGACTTTACCCTGCCCCCCTGGCTTTTGTTTTTCTGGAACCCTAAGCTTCTCAAAGGAGAGAGCGAGCACGAGAGCGAGCGAGCACCTAGTTCTGGAAAAGAATAGGTTAGAGGCTCTCATGAGGATAGATCCTCAGAGGAGAAACACTGTGTCCTCCGGGGGCATGACCCCAGCCCTTGTGGCTGCCAGCATCATCTGAGGGCCCTGGTCCCTGTGGCCTGGAAGCAGCAGTCTCCCCGCCTGTAAAGGACCCCGTGCATGGAGATAATGAGCTCCTCAGAGGCAACTCCAGGACCTGAAGGGCTGTGGCCTCACCCCTATTTTCTGCCACTTTAAAAGCTGCCTGGTTCTTGTGCCACCCTGGGGGATGGAGGTTGGGGGGGGTTGAATAAGGATGGAAAGTAAATATTAGGCCTCTAAGTCAGATTCAACTTGCTTATTCCCACACCTGTGCTCACCTCTGGGAGGCACCAGGTTCTCTTCCTGACTGAGGGAGCTGAGTCTTCCAAGGGCTTCTGTCTCCTCCGGAGGGGGGAGGCATATGCAGACCGCGGCTCCCCAAGCTGGGTCAAGGAAAATGACCTCTTTCCACGCTTCAACTTCCTGGAAGCTCAGGGAAGTCAGGGCCTGTCTCCTGGCTCGGCAAACGCAGCAGGTCTCATTCAAATACAGCGAGACTACCCCTGACGGCCGCCTGCCCACAGTGCTCGTGTGGTAGGTACAAGGTAGGTACAAGCTGACTCCAGCTTTGTCCTCTCCCCAGCGCTGTGCCCATTCCTGACCCTCCTGGGCCAGCTTCAGGTCTCTGGGGCCAGGCATACCCAGAGCACACCCTTGCTGACCCCTGCCTCGGTATTGGTGCCACTGCAGAGCCAGCAGGCAGGAGGAGCCAACTGGTAGGGGAATAGCAGGGCACAGGAGGGAAGAGGAGGAGCTGGAACATCTGCCCTGGGACCAGAGGTCTCCACGCAGAGAAGTGCAGCTGGACTAGTTTGCTAGGGCTGCCATGACAGGGTGCCAGGCAGGGCAGTTTAAACATTTATTTCTCCCACAATTCTGGAGGCTGGAAGTTCAACATCAAGGTGTCAGCAGGACTGGTTTCTTCTGAGGCCCCTCTCCTTGGCTCGCAGACGGCCATCTTCATGTTCTCATAGGGAGATCAGTCATACTGGATTAGGACCCACCCTTGTGACCTCATTTTACCTTAACCACCTCTTTCAGGACCCAGTCTCCACATACAGTCACAATCGGTGGGTACTGGGGCTTAGGACTTCACCAGGTGAATTTGTTGGGGGACAACATTCAGCCTATAAGAGGATCACTGACTGAAACCCTAAGGGGCTGCATGATTTTATTTTCCTCATGGAGAAAGGATCCAGGCCTTCTAGAAAGTTTGACCTTGTTTCTTCTTGGTTTGTTCTGTTGTGTAATTAGGGAAAATATTAGGAAAAAAAGGAAGGAGTCATTTTTTATATACACACACACACACACACACACACGCATGTGTTATCATTTTCATTCAATAAAAATATATATTTTTATTATTTTTTATTTTATTTATTTTTGGGAGAGGGTCTGGCTCTGCCACCCAGGCTGGAGTGCAGTGACGTGATCATGACTCACTGCATCCTCAGCCTCCTGAGCAGCTGGAACCACAGGCATGTACCACCACACCCAGCTCTTTTTTTTTTTTTTTTTGCCGGCGGGGAGTGGAGAGACAAGCTCTTACTATGTTGCCTAGGCTGGTCTTGAACTCCTGGGCTCAAGTCATACTCCTGCCATGGCCTCCCAAAGTGCTGGGATTACAGGCATGAACCACTGTGCCTGGTCTCTTGTGTGTTTTTAGTTGACTTCGAAGAGACCAAATAGCCCCAACCAGACTGTTTTCCAGCTACAAGTGAGGATAGGTTCCTGCTAACCGACTCTCCTGAGGTATCTTTTTTTTTTTTTTTTAGCCCACAGATCAGTGTCTTAACCCCACCCGCTCTGAGATCACCATTCCTTTCACAGGTTTAGCCTTAGACCACCCCTGCTCCCCTTCTCTCCTCCGTCCCTTCAGGAGGGGAGACCCCATCCCACCCTGGGAGTTGGCCCATGGAAGGATAGCTGATCGCACTCCCAAGTGGGGTTAGACCATCACTTTGCTACTTCTTATCTCAGCATCGGATCAGCACTTTCATCAGAATAGGGCCCTACTGTGTGCTCAATTTCCAAAACCTCTCAGATACGTTTGATCTTCGTGTCTGCGGGAGGAGGAAGGAAATGAACTTTTACTGAGCCTGCCCCACATTTTAGGTTTATTGTTAGTGGCTTTTTGCATCTGTGGTTTCTTTAATCATCATGTCAACCTATGGCATGATTGTGTATCCAAAAAAAAAAAGTTATTATTCTGTGTAACCCTCAACTCAGCCGCACCCTACTGATGTGCTGCAGAGCGTGGGGTGCAGTACCAGAGACATCTGAATATTAATCTACAGAACACATTGAGCTACAAGTCACGTTGATCTATAGAACAAAGGGCATGGAGAGCTCAGGAAGAAGAAAATATTTGAGAGTGTGGCAGGGGCTGGTGGGGAGTGGAGAGAGAGCTGGTATCCTGCGGAATACAACTTTGAGGAGAGTTTTAGAAAGCCCTGCTAGGGATGGCTGGTGCATTCCCCTCCTTGCTTTGTTATAAAAGAAGATTTCTGACTTGCCTATTTGTGTTTCCTTGGTGGGTATCAGAGTTCAGGCCCTGGGCTTGTTACATTCAGGTACAGTTGCTATGAGCACCATTTTATAAATGAGGAAACTGAGGCTCAAAGAGATGAAGTCATTGTTGGTCAGTGAAAGACCCACAGATTAACTTCTCGTTTGTCTAACTGCAGTCACCTGACTGGTTCTTCCTGCCCACGGTGCAGACACAATCAGTTCACTGAGGTCGTGGCATTGCAATAGGGAAAGAGTTTAACCGGCGTGAGGCTGACCCACGTGGGAGAACAGGAGTTATCGCTCAAATCAGTCTCTTCAAAGGCTTGGCTATTAAGGTTTTTTGGATAATTTTGTGGACAGGGGGCTAGGGAATGGCTGCTGCTGATTGGTTGGGGATGAAATCACAAGGGTGTGGAAAATGGTCCTCGTGCACTGAGTCTGCCTCTGCGTGGGGGCCACAAGACCTGTTGAGCCATGAGTCATGACTCCTGGTGGGGTCAGTCTGAAAGATATCTCAAAAACCAATCTTAAGTTCTACAAGAGCAATGTTATTTATAGAAGCAATTGGAAAAGTCACAAATCTTGTGACCTCTGGCCACATGATCCCTGAGCAGTAAGGGATTATAGAAACTATGCCTGTCTTGTCGGAATTCAGGCCCCTCTCATAATCCTAACCTTGTGGCCTTTCATTAGTTTACAAAGGTGGTTTAGTTTGGGGAAAGGCTATTATCACCTTTGCTTTAAATGTAAACTATAAACTAAATTCCTCCGAAAGTTAGCTTGTCCTATGCCCAGGAATGACCAAGGACAGCTTGGAGAGCAGAAGCAAGATGAGGCGAACTATGTCAGATTTTTTACTGCCATAATTTTTGCAAAGTCAACTTCCTAACCACAAAGGCTGTTTTGCAATGTAGTACATAGTCAACACTTCATTAATATTTATTTGAGCCCATTTACTTTTTCACATTTTGGCCAATTAGGAAACAGAGGCACTACTGAGTATTCGGCATTCCCCAGGCCAACCAGCCTTCTGAAGTCCTCAGAGGTGAGAGGACCACCTCCTCCTCTTGGCACTAACTGTGCTGTGCTTTGCACACAGAGTTTCATCAATTCCTGGCATCTCCATCTAACCCCCTCTTCTTAACTTGGACCGGACCATCTTAAGTCTCAGGAAGGATGTCATCCATTGATTTTACCCTGTAGAATGCACACACAGTTACTCTGTGATTTTTCACATTCTCAAGTATTTCTCACTTGCTTTTTATCAACAATGATGTAATAAGGCACACTTCTGTAAGTTCTGTTTCCAGGGAGAAGAATGGAAGCTTTGATTTCCTCTCTCAGCTTGACCAGAAAAAAACAGGTCCTAAAAGCCAGCATTCTTTAACTCCAATGCTAATAATTCCCACTCCTTATTGTGTTTTTAAACCAAAGGGTCAGGTGAAAAGGTAAAGCAAAAATTGCCCCAGAAATCCAAAGAGGCTGGATCTCACATTCAGAGGCCTGCAGGGAACAAAGCCCTGCAGGGATAGATGATGAGGCCTCCCGCACTGAAGGATGCCAGCTGGAGTCAATGCGGCTGAGTGCTGCACTTACCTCCCAGGGAACAGTGCTCTCCTGACCTTGAGCTCCTCCTTCCTCCCACAGGGGATGCCTGAGGGAAGAGGCAGAAAGAAAACTGCCCAAGCAGAGCTCAGATTCTGTCACTTCTAGCAGAGCTGACTTAGGAAACAGCGAATTGTGAGCTATAATTTCAGGGATGCTTGGAAGACACACTTCCACAAGCTAAATTATTTCTAGATTTTCCACCATCAATGATTATTTCTTGAGTTGATGGATTATCTTCCATCAAAGTGCAAATGTACCTTGAAAGGTATCACTTGTGCACAGGAAGAACTAATGAGTAGATGGCAGATTTTGGAACTAGACCTCTGTTCTTATCTTGGTTCTTCCATCTCCTACCTGTGTGACCTTGTGTCAGTACCTGACCTCTCTGAGCATGGGTGTCCTCAGGTGACCCTGCCTCATAGAGGTAATGGACTTAAAACCACTCAGACATAATGCATGCTGGAGAAATACTGGCTGCATCCCATCCAATTTAATATGTTGTGTTACCATTTTCATTCAATTCCATATAGTTTTAAATTTCCTTTGAGAACATTGTAATTCAGAGCCTAAACTCTGAGAGTTAGACTGTCAGGATTTAAATGTCACCACCTCTGCCACTTGCTACCTGCAAGACCTTGGGCAAGTGAATTAATGGTTCTGGGCCTCAGTTTTCTTATATGTAAAATGGAATAAAAATTGTACCTCCCTCATAAGATTGTGGAGACCAATGACTTGATACAGATAAAGCACTTGGAACAGTGTGTGACACTTACTACTACGTGAGTATATATTATCCTTAAGCCATCAGTCATTGCCTCTTTCATGTGAATTACCTCATGAGCACATTTCTGTTCTGATAGTTAAGCTAAGTGTTTTAAAGAAAACTACATTTTTTTAAATGTAAATGTTAAGTGGATAAATATTCCCTTTTCTCTTTTGGATTCTTTCCCTTTAGATGTCTTTGGTACATTCATTCTCCTTCTCTTCCAATCCCCCAACCCCCAAACCAAAAAACTCCACTGTTTACCTGTTAAAATGACTTACTGTATTAAGTTATAGAACGCAGCAGACATGCCCAAGACAAGATCAAGGCAGCTGGAAGACTACCTCAGAGATGAGCCAGCTACATGATACGTCCTGTACATCTTTAACTTAGTAGTGCCTAGAGAGTTAGGGCAAAAAATACTGCCCTCACTGGCCAGATGATGCTGAAGCGTCTAGGGGACTTGGGATCACTTCCTTGTGTTCTTACCACTGTCCCCAAAGACGTGTCTGACTTGTGAAAAATGAAAAAAGCAGCCTGGCTACAAGGTTAGAGGGTCAGATTTGACCTAGTGTTATTTTTTTTTTTCAAACAGTGCCCCTTGGCTCTCTGGCGTTTGTGGGTTGAACTCTAAGGATTCTTTAAAATAAAGCCTAATTATTGAAAATAAAGTTCCATGACAGAACTCAGTGTCTCATTTCATTTTACCAGACCCTCCCCCAGCAGCCAATCTATAAAATAGAGAAAATTTGTTATTGGCACAGTCATACCCCCTCTTTTTCATCTCTCTGATGTGGGCAGGACAAGCCTTGGGGTGCCTGCCTCTCCCATAGTCCTCTTCCCATGAGTTCCTCCCACCGTGAGCTGCCACGTTAGAACCATGATCATGTGACCACATGGCCACAGCTGATTGGACAGTGGATAGACAGCAGGGCCAGTGCCTATTCTGCAGACTCATTCCTTAGGCAGTATAAATATGAAACAGAGAGGGGCAATTGAGTGCTTGGTCATGGGAAAATAAACTCAACCTCCATCAGAGAGAAGTAATACTCAGAAGCCATGAGCTGGAGAATCTGTGAATAGGCAGAGGCTGTAACTAGCAGAGGCCAGGAGGTAGAGAAAAGAGAAAGAGTAGGTTGCAAGCAGTCATAGTGATACGGACAGGAGGAAGGGAAATTCTGGGCAGAAGAGGGTGGGTCCCCAGTGAGGGTCCCACCCCCAAGCCTGGAACCACAGCCCAAAGTGAGAACATGCATTCTTGTTTTCCTGCTCAAATGTTGCACTTTCCAAAACCACCCATGGCCTGCCCTGTCTCCTATCTTCTGCCCATAAAAACCCTAGGCTGCACTGGCAGAGAGGAGAAGAGGAGAAGTGCAGGATGTCGGAGATTACAGTTGGACGTCAGGGAGAAGCAGTTTGACTTCAGAGGGATGGCTTGATGGCATTGCTTCAGACAGGAGTCTGGCTGGGGATGGCTGGACTCCAGGGGAAGATCACCTTCCCACTCCATCCCCCTTCCAGCTCCCCTTCCTGCTGAGAGCCACTTTCATCGGCAATAAAATCTTTTGCATTCACCAACCTTTAATTCATTTGTACAATCCAATTTTTCCTGGACAGTGAACAAAAGCTCGGGTACCATAGGTGCGGAGGCAAAAGATTGTCACACTGACCCTCTGCCCTCACTGGCAGAAAGCAGCCACCTCAAGTGAAAAGGCAGAGGGCTCACTGAGTTGTTAACACTTAAATTGTCCATAGACAGCAAAGCTGAAAGAGCGCTGACTGTAACACTCCCTCTGGGTCTTTGGGGGTCATGGATATTCCCTGCTAGATGCTGCTGCAAAGCCTACATGGAGTTTTGCTTCTGCTGGCACCCAAAAGACTCACCCTGGCTCCCACACCCACTCACCTGCATGCTCCCTCCATGAGGGGTTGAGTACAATGGGTTCAAGAGAGTGGAGTTCAGTGGCACCAAAGCAGCTGGCTAGCTCCAGTGCCTGCACTCTGGTTCCCACCCACGAAGGGGTCAGGGAAAATTTCCTGCTTCAATACGGGCAATGGAAGAAAGACCCTTAAGAGCTGAGTAAAGGTAAGGGCTAAGGGCATCAGAGGGCTCCTGCTGCTGAGGTGATGATCACCCTAAGACTACCCTTCCTGGATCACTTTCCTATTCCCATGAGGCCTGACTGTAAAAATACTTCTGGGGTCCCTTTGAAGTTTGTGCATGTCACCTATATTCCATCCTTTACTCCAGAGCTGCCCTTGTAATAAACACAGCTTACTCAAGCAACCACAGTACAGCTCAGTTTCTTAAAACCTAAGACTAACACACCTATTGCATGAACCTCTGGGTACTTCTGCTCCCCTACACTTACCTAAGTACCATGCACAACCCAGCTGCCAATTAGCCCCCATTGGGCCACTTGAGGTTCTACAAATGACCCATCTTTCAAGACCCTGTGAAATAAATTGGAAATTATCACCTTTCAGGTGCTGAAACTGGCAGGTGTCGGAGAGGTGGACGATGTGTGGTGTTTGGGGCCAGAAGACATAGCCAGTGACCTTCTACCGCACTGCAATGAAAAGCTCTCTATTCTGCCTCCTGAAAGCCCAGCCCTGCACAGCTCCCAACCTGGTAGATTAGGGCTGGAAAGGTAACCTAACAAAAGTTTGTCTTAAGGTGGTAGAGAGAGAAAAGAAAAATCTCCACTAGCTGGCTGTTCTCCCATCTCTCTCCCTCTTCTTGGCCCTCCCTATTCCCTGAGACACAATGATATTGAAATTAGGCCAGTTAATAACCCTACAATGGCCTCTAAATGAGTGAAAGAAAGGGTCACATGTCTCTTACTTTAAATTAAAAGCTAGGAATTATTAAGTTTAATGAGGAAGGCATATTGAAAGCCAAGACAGGCTGAAAGCTATGACTCTTGCACCAGTCAGTTGTGAGTGCAAAAGAAAAGTTCTTGAAGAAAATGAAAGGTACTACTCCAAGGAACACGTGAAGATTAAAAAAAAAAGTGAAACCTTATTATTAGCCTTATTGCTGATATGGAGAAAGCATGAATGGTCTGGATAAAGGATCAAACCAGTCACAACATTCCCTTAAACTGAAACCTAATCCAGGGCAAGGCCCTAACTCTCTTCAGTTCTGTGAAGGCTGAGAGAGATGAGGAAGCTGCAGGAGAAAAGTTGAAAGTTAGCAGAGATCAGTTCATGAGGTTTAAGGAAAGAAGCTTTCTTTCTAACAGAAAAGTACAGAAGCAGCAGCAAGTGCTGATGTAGAAGCTGTAGCAAGTTATCCAGAAGATCAAACTGAGATATTGATGAAGGTGGTTACGCTCAACAACAGATTTTCAATGTAGACGAAATGGCCTTCTGTTGGAGTAAGACACTGTCTACGTCTTTCAGAGCTAGAGAGAAGTCAATGCCTGGCTTCAAAGCTTCAAAGGATGGGATGACTCTCTTGTTAGAGGCTAATGCAGCTGGTGACTTTAAGTTGAAGTCAATGCACATTTACCATTCCCAAAATGCTAGGGGCCTTAAGAATGATGTTAACTCTTAGCCTTTACTTTCTGCTGTAAAAAATTAAAAGAAAAAGAAAAAAAAAGAAAAGAATTATGTGAACTCTACTCAATGTTTTATAAGTGGAATAACAAAGCCTGGCTGACAGCACATCTGTTTACAGCATGGTTTACTGAATTTTTTGAGTCCACTCTTAAGACTTACTGCTCAGAAAAAGAGATTCTTTTCACAACATTATGGCTTATTGACAATAGACCTGGTTACCCAAGAGCTCCAATGGAGACGTCAAAGGAGATTAATGTTGTTTTCATGCCTGCTAACACAGCATCCATTTTGCAACTCATAAGATCAAGGAATCGTTTCAACTTCGAAATCTTATTTAAGAAATTCATTTCATAAGGCTGTAGTTGCCATAAATAATGATTCCTCTGATGGATCTAGGCAAAGTAAACTGAAAATGTGGAAAACATTCATCACTCTGGATACCATTAAGAACATTTGTGGTTCATGAGAGAAGGTGAAAATATCAACACTGGCCAGGCATGGTGGATCCTAACACTTTGTGAGACTGAGGTGAGAGGGCTGCTTGAGCCCAGGAGTTTGAGACCAGCCTGGGCAACAGAGGGAGGCCTTGTTATCTCAAAAACAAACAAACAAACAAACAAACAAACCCCACAACATTAATAGGAGTTCGAAACAATAGATGACTTTGAGGGGTTCAAGACTTCAGTGGAGGAAATAACTGCAGATGTGGTAGAAATAGCAAGAAAACACCAGAGAACTAGAATTAGAAGTGGAGTCTGAAGATGTGACTGAATTGCTGCAACTTCTTGATAAAACTTGAATGAATGAAGAGTAGCTTCTTATTGAACAAAGAAAGTGGTTTCTTGAGATAGAATCTACTCCTGGTGAAGATGCTGTGAACATTGTTGAAATTCAACAAAGTATTCAGAATATTCCTAAACTTAATTACTAAGGCAGCAGCAGAGTTTGAGAGTATTGAGCCCAATTTTTTTGGGGAAAAAAAAGTTATTCTGTGGATAAAATGCTCTCAAACAGCATCACATACTACAGAGAAATTTTTCGCAACAGGAAGAGCCAATGGATACAGTAAAGTTCATTGTTGTCTTATGTTAAGAAATTGCCACAGTGACCCACAAATTAATCAATCACCACCCTGATCAATCAGCAGCCATCAACATTGAGGGAAGACTGTCCACAAGCAAAAAGATTATGACTGGCTGAAGGCTCACTTGATCACTAGCAATTTTTAGCAATAAGGTATCTTTTAAAGTTAAGGTATTTAGACTGGTTTTCTAGACATAATGCTATCGCATACTTAATAAACCACAGTATAGTGTAAACATAACTTTCATGCGTTTAACATAACTGGGAAACAGAAACTTGTCTGACTCACTTGATTGCAGTGGTCTAGACCTGAAGCCTCAGTATCTTCCAGGTATGCCTGTACTTTCTCCACGGTTTTGTCCTTTAGCCTCCTTGTGGGAAATGGGAGAAATCACAGCTAACGCACACTGAGCTGATGCTATTGCACCAAGCTATTACCATGTCCCAGGCATTGTCCTGAGTGTTTATCACATCCTGATCCTCACAGGAACCCTATGAAGTTGGCCCATTTTGGCCCCATTTAGGGATGCGACGAGTGAGGCACAGAAAGATAACTTTTCGAAGACGGCACAGCTAGGAAGCCACAGAACTGAGATGTGAACCTGCAGAGCCAACTTTAAAGGCCTGGACTCATCTTCAGGAGTAACTACAGGATAAAAGCCCTCATTGCCCAACTGTGTGGGTCCAGGGAGCTCAGGGCTCTTCAGAGACAGACAAGGTGGGCATTTTTTTTTCAAAGTTTTTGAAGTTTCCTCCCAAACATACTATCTAGTGTCTGCCTGATATTCCATCATATAAATATACCATCATTTCAAACCATTTTCCTGATGTGAAACATTTATGCTGTTCCCAAGTCTTCAGTATTTTGGACAGGAATGCCTTTGTACCTACTTCATGGTCTGGTGATCCCTCTCCTTCCTTTTAAACTCTCTGCAGCCTCTCTGGGTAACCTGTTGTGGTGGACCACGCCTCTTCATCCTCCTCTGTACTGCCCACCACCTGTGAACAGAACACACAGCAGAGATTCAGCAGCAGCCTCTACCTATCACAGCAGGGTTGCCAGGCAAAGTAGAGGAGGCCCCGTTATATTTGAATTTCAGCTAAGTAAGCAATAATTTTTAGTATAAGTATGTCCCCAGTATTTCAGGGGACATACTTATACTAAAGATTGTTTTCTAGTTTATCTACAATCCAAATTTAACTGGGCATCCTGTGTTTTTCTGGCAAAACCATCTCAGAGGGCTGGCTTCTTCCTGCAACAGCAGTTTTAATCAGCTGAGCACTTTATTTCGTTTTTGCCACAGAAGAATTGATTGCCTTTTCCTCTGCTCAGGGTGGGGCAATGGGGTGCTGCTGCCTTTTAAGAATTGAAAATGCTTCAGTGCTTGCAACTTTCCCAAGCCGGTCTTCCCAGCCTCAGAATTGCTGCTGTTACTTCCCTGCTTGGTTTAGGTTCTGAGGCCAGATTTGCCACATCCATCCCTTAGGCATTGAGAACTTATGTTTGCTTCCATCGGGGTTGTGTTCAGGAACCTCTCCTGGGCTAACTGGCATCTGGGGTCAGAGTGAGGTGGATGAGGAGAAACGCATCAGCCCTTGGCCCCTGGATACTCCGCCAGTGGCTTCATACCTGGGAGTCACAGACCTTGCTGAGTGAAGGTCAGCCACACTGGACAGTCCTTTTGAGAACTGGCTTTTTAACCAGCAGAGACAGAGTGGTCACCAACAGAACATCAGGCCTTGACGATTGGAGGACTTAGCACAAAAGAAGGTGGGAGGCAGGACAGAGGACAGGTAAGCCTGCTTCTCCTCCTGTGGTGGTCCAGCAGAAGTACAGAAGTGTCCAGAGTGCTCCCAAACGGAGTCAAGCTGCATCTGCTCCAGGAACCCTTTCTTGATAGGAACAGGGGGGCAGTATCCTCTCATTTATCCCCCACCTCTTCCAGAGGGCATGCCTGGGCCAAGGCTCACCTGGCTTCATGCGTGAGCTGTGTCTGTATTCACCCTGCATCAGCTCAGTTCAACACATCTTTCTGAACACCTGCTATGTGCTGGGTTGCAGACTGACAGCTTCTCTCTCTCTCTTTTTTTTTTTGAGAGGGAATTTCATTCTTGTTGCCCTGGCTAGGGTGCAACAGCGTGATCTCAGCTCACTGCGATCCTCGCCTCCCAGGTTCAAGCAATTCTCCTGCCTCAGCCTCCTCAGTAGCTGGGATTACAGGCATGTGCCACCACGCCTGGTTAACTTTGTATTTTTAGTAGAGACAGGGTTACACCATATTGGTCAGGCTGGTCTCAAACTCCCGGCCTCAGGTGATCCACCTGCCTCGGCCTCCCAAAGTGCTAGGATTACAGGCATGAGCCACTGTGCCCAGCCCTTCTTTTTTTTTTTTTTTTTTTTTCACTTTGCGAGGGAGTCTTGCTCTGTCGCCCAGGCTGGAGTGCAGTGGCACCAGCTCAGCTCACTGCAACCTCTGCCTCCTGGGTTCAAGCGATTCTCCTGCCACAGCCTCCGGAGTAGCTGGGATTACAGGCACATGCCACCATGCCCAGCTAATTTTTGTATTTTCAGTAGAGACGAGGTTTCAACATGTTGGCCAGGCTGATCTTGAACTCCCGACCTCAGGTGATCCGCCCATCTTGGCTTCTCAAAGTGCTGGGATTACAGGTGTGAGCCACCACATCCAGCCACAGCTTCTTTGTGCCTTAACACAATGCAAAGAGACCAAGAATGCTCTCTGCAGTCTCTTTGTTAAGGGCACTAATCCTATTCATGAGGGCTCCATCCTCATGACCTAATTGCCTCCCAAAGCCCCACCTCCAAACACCATCACCTTGGGGGTGAGGATTTCAACCAAGAGTTTGGCAGGGAGGGCACAAACATTCAGACCATAACACCATGAGATTGAGGAAAAAATGTTTTTTAACGCTCACATCTTCGGGAAGCAACTTGGCACAGCCTACTCAGGGACACCTTTTGCCCACAGAAATCCAGCAGAGGAAATTGTTCAAAAGCTCATTACACACAAGCACCTACCACATCCCTGGGCACCTCTTCCTCATCCATCTCTTCTTCTCTCCACCCGCAAACTGTCTGCCTGGGCTAGCTTGGGCTAATTACTGAGCAATAAAGTGTCTGATTTTTTATATAGTGGCTCTGTTCAGGGCTGCCAAAGACATTAAAAGTAGGGCCGGGGTAGGAGAGAAAAACATATTTTTCCATTATTTTACCTAGAAGATTCATTTGAGGGGGAGAAATAGGCTCACTGCCCTAACCAGAGAGTTGGATGAGAAAAAATTCCTCATTAATTTTAAATATGTCAACTGAAGAAGGAGATTAAAGTGAGGACGATGGATGAGTGGTGCTTCTGGGAACAGACAAAAGCACACCCAGGAAAGGGTATGTGGTCCCCAGTAGGCCCTCAGCAGAAACAGAGCTACCCTCACTAGTTCTGCAGGGACAGCAGCTCCGGAGGGTGCCCCTTGGAACAGAGGCACCATGCACTGGACATCCCCTCCCACGGCAGGGGCTCGCACTGCCCACTCGGCTGGCAAGACTATAGGGCGATGAGGACTTGGCTCTGATGAAGTTGGAGCTGGAGATGAAATACTGTGGGCTCTTGGCATCCTCCTAAGTGGCCTGGCAAGGTGTAGATAATAATAAGGGAGCATCCCATTCGGTGTTTACCCTCAGCTGTCTCTAGTAGGCAAGTTGCAAATGTTCGCCTTTATTAACACGTGTCTTCTCATTACTCTGCAAAGCAGACGGGTCTATGGTGTCTTCGAGAAAGAAATACTGGCTGGTTTCTTAGAGCAACTTCAAATTCCAGCCCCTTGTTCCATGCTCAGATTGCTGTGCAACTTAGAGGGGGCCCCTTGGCTCCTGCCAAAGTGGCAAGAGGTGAGCATTGAGGGAGTGGTTGGCAGGACAGGTGGCCAACATCAAAGGAAAGCTAAGCTACTGTTCACAGCTGCTCTCTATCCAGGCCCTTTGTAGGAAGCCCTCCGATTTACCTGTGAGTTCTCGTGGGAGCCCACGCAGGTGTGTTTTCTGTGTGCTCAGCCTCCCTTGTAGAACCAATCCTCCCTACTCTCGGTTCAGATAATTCAGGTCGAGGGTGGGCATGTGACCTGGACCAGGCCAATTAACAACTGTACGTATTCCTGGGTATGTAACAAGCCAGAAAAGTCAGAATCAATTTAGGACCTTTCTGGAGGTATTGGAAGAGGGACTCTTTTCATGGTTTGCTAAGTTGGTGGAATGTAAAATATCTTTGCCATCATTTGGGAAGAGGCTGCCTAGGAATAAAATCAATGCGAAAGAAAGCAGGGCTAAAATTGAGAGGTGGAATCCCAATTACATGGTTTTAGTACTTGGGTCAAGCTGTGCCTGAAACTCATAGACTTTCCATTACCTGAGCCAATGCCACCTTTTTGCCTTAATCCAGCTTGGGTTTAGTTTCTATAGTTTACAATCAAAAGAGCTCTGTTTCATACTCTAAGTATATAAATTTGGACACGTCCTATTTCTGAGACTCAGTTTTCTCATAGGTAAAATAGGGATAATAATGCTCTATCTACAGCTATTGAACAGAGCCAGTCACAGGACCAAGAATATGATCTTTCCTTGGCCATATTGACCATTTTGGTCCTAGTTTTCTCTTGCAAAATGGGCGAACAAGACTGCTTGACCTCCCAGGAATGGAAGCAGTTGGGATAATGGATGTGGAAAGGAACCTGTACACTTATATGGAATTTTTTTTTCTAGGGGAAACCACATTAAAAAAAACTTTTTATTTTTGAGAGGATTGTAGATCTACATGCAGTGATAAGAAGCAACATGGCCGGGCACCGTGGCTCACGCCTGTAATCCCAGCACTTTGGGAGGCCAAGGCGGGTGGATCACAAGGTCGGGAGCTGGAGACCACCCTAGCCAACATGGTGAAACCCCATCTCTACTAAAATTACAAAAATTAGCCGGATGTGGTGGTGCACACCTGTAATCCCAGCTACTGAGGAGGCTGAGGCAGGAGAATCACTTGAACCCGGGAGGGGAAGGTTGCAGTGAGCCGAGATCGCACCACTGCACTCCAGCCTGGGTGAGAGAGCAAGATTCTATCTCAAAAAAAGAAAAGAGAGAGAGAAAAAAAAGGAAGCAATACACACTTCACCCGGTTTCCCCAGTGGTAACGTCTTGCATTACTATAGTAAATAGCAGAATTAGGAAACTGGCATTGATGCAGTACATTGATCTTAGAATTTCACCACCTTTACATGCATGCAGTTGTGCATGTGTGTGTGTGTATACTTAGTTCTATGAAATGTGAGTTCGTATGACCACCACCACAGTCAGAATATAGAATACAAGGATCCCTTATGCTATCCTGTTTTAGCCATGGCCTTCTCCTCCCCTCTCATCTTGCCAAATCCCTGACAGCTGCGAATCTGTTCTCCAGCTCTGCAATTTTACTATTTCAAAAATATTGTATGCACAGAATCATACGATAGGTAACTTTTTGAGATTGGCTCTTTTCACTCAGCATGACTACACTGAGATCCATCCAACTTGCCGCGGGTATCAGTAGTTTCTCCCTTGTATTGCTGAATGGTGTCTCACGGTATGGATGTAGTACAGTTTCATACATTATTAGAGGGCATTTTGGTCGTCTCCAGCTTTTTTGGCTATAACAAATAAAGCTTCTATGAACACTGTGTATAAATTTTTGTTAAAAACCCAAGATTTTGAAATGAAAATTTCTCTGGGATAGAGGCCCAAGAATGTAATTGCTAAATAAGTTCATTTTTAGTTTTAAAAGAAACTGATAGCCAGGCACAGTGGCTCATGCCTGTAATCCCAGCACTTTGGGATCCCGAGACAGGCAGATCGCTTGAGCCCAGGAGTTCAAGACCATCCTGTGCAACATGGCAAAATACTGTTCCTACCCAAACAAAATACAAGAGTTAGCATGGTAACACACATCTGTAGTCCCAGCTACTTGGGCGGCTGAAGCAGGAGGATTGCTTGAGCCCAGAAGGTTGAGGCTGCAGTGAGCCATGCTGGTTCCACTGCACTCCAGTCTGGTGGACAGAGTGAGAACCTGTCTCAAAAAAACCAAACCAAGGCCGGGCGCGGTGGCTCACGCCTGTAATCCCAGCACTTTGGGAGGCCAAGGCGGGCAGATCACGAGGTCACGAGATCGAGACCATCCTGGCTGACATGGTGAAACCCCATCTCTACTAAAAATACAAAAAATTAGCCAGACGTGGTGGCGGGTGCCTGTAGTCCCAGCTACTCAGGAGGCTGAGGCAGGAGAATGGCATGAACCTGGGAGGTGGAGCTTGCAATGAGCCGAGATTGTGCCACTGCACTCCAGCCTGGGTGACAGAGACACACTGTCTTAAAAAAAAAAAAAAAAAAAAAAACTAACCAAAACAAAAACCAAAAAACTGACAAGCTATTTTTTAGAATGGCTGTACTATTTTTTATTTCCACCAGCAGTGTATAAGTGGTCTGATTTTTCTGCATTCTCAGCAGCATTTGGTGTTATCACTATATTTTATTTTAGCCATTCTGGTAGGTATGTAATGCTACCTTGTACTTTTATTTGGTATTTTTCTAATGGCTAATGATGTTGAATATCTTTTCACATGCTTGTTTCCCATCTGGACATCCTCTTCAGTGAAATGTCTGTTACATGTCTTTTGCCCATTTTCTAATTGGATTGTTGAGTTTAGAGAATTGTTACATATTCTAGATACAAGTCCTTTGTCTAACATGTGATTTTCAAATAATTTTTCCCAATCTGTAGCTTGTCTTTTTGTCCTCTTAACATAAGCTTTTACAAGAAAAGCTTTTAAGTTTGATAAGTTTCAATTTATCAATTTCTTCTCTTTTTCTGAGACAGGCTCTCAATCTGTTGTCCAGGCTGGAGTGCAGTGGCACGATCATGACTCACTGCAGCTTTGACATCCCAGGCTCAAGCAATCCTGCCACCTCACCCTCCTGAGTAACTGGGACTATAGGCACACGCCACCATGGCTAGCTAATTTTTAAAAAATATATTTTTAGTAAAGACGAGGTCTATCTTGCCCAGGCTGGTCTCAAACTCCTAAGCTCAAGTGATCCTCCTGCCTCAGCCTCCCAAAGTTCAGGGATTACAGGCGTGAGCCACCACAGCTGGCATCTCCCTAAATATTTAGGTCTTCTTTGGTTTCTTTCATCAGCACTTTGTAATTTCAGCATAAGGATACCGTGTATGTTTTGTTTGATCTGTTTGATAACTATTTCCATTTCTTTGGGCAATTATTAATTGTGCTGCATTTTTAAATTTTGGTTTCCACTTGTTCATTGTCAGTATATAGAAATGCAATTGATGTTTGTGTGTTGATCTTGTATCCTGTGATCTTACTGAGCTCAATTATTTGTCCTATGAAGTTTTGTTTTGTTTTGCAGATTCCTTGGGATTTCAACCATATTGTCTGCAAATAAAGACACTTCTATCTTCTTTTTCACTCTTAATGACTTTTATTTCTTTTTCTTCCCTTAATGCAATGACTAAAACTTCCAGCACATTGTTGAATAAGAGTGGTGAGAGCAGGCATCCTTATCTTGTTCCCGTCTTAGAAGGACAGCATTCAATCTTTCACCATTGAGTATGACGTTAGCTTTAGGTTTATACAGATGCTCTTTATGAGATCAAGCAAGTTCCCCTTTATTCCTAATGTACTGAGTGCCTTTAATCATTGATGGGTGTTGAAGTTGTCAAATGTTTTTCAATGTCAATGGATGTGATCATATTTTTCTTCTTTGGCCTGTTGATATGGTGAATCACATTGACTATCAAGCATTGAGCTAGCTGTACATATGTGGAATAAATGCCATGTGGTCATGGGATTTATACATTGTTACATTCAATTGGCTAAAATTTTGTTCAGAATTGTTGCCCATATTTTAATTGGAATTTGTTTTACTGTTGAGTTTTGTGAGATTCATATATTTAATATACAAGTTCTCTGTTAGATATATAGGTTGCAAATCTTTTCTCTCAGTTTATAGCATGTCTTTTCGTCCTCCTTACAGGTCTTTTGCTGAGCAAAAGTTTTAAATTTAGATAAGGTTGAATATATCAATCTGCTATGAACTGAATTGTGTCTTCAAAAATTCCTATGTTGAATTTTCTAACTCCCAGTGAGACTCAGTGTGACTCTGTTTTGGCCTGAGAGGAGGTGATAAAGGTTAAATGAGGTCATAAGGGTAGGACTTTAATCCCATAGGGCTGGTGCTCTTACAAGAAGAATAGAGACAGGAGAAAGAGGAGCAACAAAGAAAGCTTTGAAAGACCAGCCATTGACTTTGAGGAAGTCCAGGAAAGGACAGTGTCCAGGAAGTGGGAGAAGAAACTTTTTCAGTGTGGAGAGAGATCCTGATACTTCAGAAGCCTCTGATAATTCAAATCTTTTTATACAGAAACAACCAGCTATGCCTTGGGATCAAAATCTAGAACAATCAAATGGAAACTGCAGTGAAGATGAACAAAAGGGAAAGCAGAAATGTAGAGAAGGAGGAGGAGAAGCAGGCAGAAAGAGAGAGTGAGAAAAAGAAGAGGAAGATGAAAAGGAGCTGGAAGATGAACAGGGAAAAAAAAAAAAAAGGAAAAAGGAAAAAAATCTTATCCCGAGAAAAGATTAGTCAGCAAATCCTTCATGGACAATCTCTGGGCAAAGTTTAAGTTAAACAGGTGCCCACAATACAAGAGAGTCTATCACTCTTATTTGAATTTGGCATGACACATAAACAGATAAGTCAATGGTTTTGTAAAAAGAAGAAGAAATACATCAAACATATATCCAAGAGAAAGCGTAAGAATACACATACGAGATGGGGTCTCTCTGTATTGCCAAGGCTGGCCTCGAACTCCTACCCTCAAGCGATCTTCCCACCTTGGCCTCCAGAAATGCTGTGAATCCAGGCATGAGCCATCACAACTGGCTAAGACAATTTATATGACACCATTCTCACCAATAAATGGAGTTCTGAAAGGATAAACAAGAAAATATTAACAATCGTTAATTCCGTGGAGTAGAAGTAAATGAGGGGATTGAAAAGGAGGTTTTATAGTTTATTTTTACCCTACTGTAGATTTAAAGTTTTTATAATGGATGTTAATTCATTTTAAGAAAAAAATCAATGAATAAATTAAAAAAAAAAAAAGAAGAAGAGAGACTCTCTCTCTCTCATGTGAGAGAGTCTCTCACACGAGGACACTGTGAGAAAGCAGCTGTCTACCAGCTAGGAAGAGAGCCCTCACCGGAAGCTGAACCCTATCAGACCTTCATCTTGGACCTCCAGCCTATAGAACTGTGAGAAAATACATTGCTGTTGTTTCAGCCACCTAGTCCATGGTATTTTGTTATGGCAGCCTAAGCAGGCTAATATATCATCTTTCCTTTTGTGGGCTATGATTTTGGTGTCAAATCTAAGGACACTTTGCCTAGTCTGCATTTTAATTCAAGTGTGTTTTCAAGTCATAAGGAAATCAACCTGTAATTATGGAACTTCAGGCTAGTAGCAAGGACATTCTGCATCAGAAAAGGGCCTCTTTGAACCATCCGTCATCCTACACCCAGTTCAGTCTCCTGAGCTGGCTCTGGCCAGCTGGCTGGCTCCTTGCGAGTAACCTCAAGAAGTAATATCTGTGTAGAGATCATGAGGAGAGGCATGTGATGCTCGCCTGTTGGTACAAAACCTTAAAAGAAGAGTAAGCGGGTCCAATAAATTCCAATTGTTCCTACGGGAAATTATTGTCTTCTAAGATCCCTTTCCACATCTATTACCCCAACTGAGCTCTAATCCTCTGAGGTGAAGCAACTTTGATAGCCCTTTTCACAGAGGGGTGGACTGGAGCTTCCACAGGACCACATGGAAACAGGAACTGATTTTCAGCTAAGAACTGTCTTCAGGGATTGGCTGCTGTTTTTTAGGAGTAATAAAAAGAAACCTCTCCAGCTAGCTAGAGGCCCAAAGGGCTCTTTAGTGGACATATGTCAAGATACCTCCTGGGTCCCAAAGTGGGAGATCTCCTGGGTCTCAAAGGTGTGGGACCCTGTCCTTACACGTCTCTCTGCTTTTCCCTACTCCTTTGCTCCATTCACTGGGCCTCTCACATGATACATCCTGGTTTCCCTAGAGTAGAACTCCCGCAACACAGTGCCCAGTTCCTTGGAAAGGGAGTGTGATTGGCCCAGCCTGAGCCATGATTAGGTGAGGAAAGAGACTGTCTAGGTACAGTTTAAGTCACTTGAGGCTCTCGCTCATGGGAGTGGAACTGGATGAGCTGTGTCGACCTGGGCTGTTTGGAAAGAGACTGAACTGAATTGAACAAAACTGAACAAGCCTTCAATACTGCTACTTCTATCCCTCATCTTACAGATGTAGAAACAGAAGCTCATGGAGTTAAATAAATTGCCCATATAGGTCCAAATTAGTTCAGTAGGAAGTTGCTCATCAGAACAAATTAATAAAGTCGGGCTGTTCTCTTCACAGCCATGATGGCCCCAAGCTGGTCCTAGAGTTGGTCCCTGATTGATTTCAGGTCCCTAAGAATTTCTTAGATGGAATTGAACGTGTTAAGGATAATGGCTTAAGCTCAGCCTATGGCATTTGGGTCAGTGGATTTCCAATGACACTCATGCAAAGGGCTTCTGAGTTTTGGTAGAAAGAGCATAAAATGTTAGGGAGCGTTTTTCAGGAATATTTTGGAGTACAAATGATCAAAACTAGACTCAAACCGCTTTAAGGAAATATACTGGGAAGTCCCAGAGTGCAGGTAGCTTTAGGCATGATGGAAGGTAGAGATTCAAACAAAGATACCAAAGCTCTCTCACTCCACTCTCAGCTCTTTCGTCTATGTTTTCTTTACTACCCAGCAGGCTCACGCCACAGGGTAGCAAAGGAGGCCACTAGCGGCTCTAGGCTTACACAGTCCTCAGGGCTACTGCACCCCATGAAACAGAAAGTGTGTCTATTCCCAAACCTTAAAACAGAAGCCCCAAGGTGTGATCTGACTGGCCCAGCGTGGGTCTGTGCCCATCCTGACCTGATCATTGCATTGGACGGGGGAAGCAGAGATAACCTAATGATCAGGCTGAGGATGCCAAACTACATGAATGGCTTCCTCACAAGGACAGGAACCTGGATATTTCTGTTCCTAAATTGTATAAAAAGAGCCTGTGACGAAATCGCAGAAAAAAACAGAGTAGGGTAGTGGTCACTGTGTGTTTTTCTTTGCCGTGTGAGTTACCCAGAGGTAACTCTGGGTGGTGTGTAATGGTGCCTTATTCACAGTCTCTGCCCAGCACCTGCCAGGCTGCGGGTTCTTCGCCACTTCCTATTGTTGTGTGTGATGGTGCCATGATAGCAAGGCAGGCCTTCTCTTTACCCTGGCCTTCAGGAGTTGGCTAGCTCAAGTGCTCAAGGTTGAGAAAAGATGCAAAGGAATTAAACCCCAAGATCCTTCTTTAAAAACAGCAATCAGTGAAATCACTCCAGGTGAAGGTTCTAGAACCTAGATCAGTGGTTTGCCCGGCTTTCGGATTGTAAGGACCCTAACGTTCACTGCTCTTCCCTCCAAACCGGAGAACCAACAAAGGGCTGACAATTTTTTTTAATGTCATATAAGAGCGTTAAAGAAAAAAAAAACACCCTGAACCCCATCAGCTACGATTACTCTCATGACCGTCTCCTTTCCTAAAGTCAGCAGGACATCATCTCATCAAAGGGCAGCCCTTTAAACGAAACCCGTGTACATTCTGAAAAACAAAGCACACTGCTCCTTCTCCGTGCTCATTCCAAGGGCAACTTGTGAGAGCAGTACCCAGGCCAGCGTGGAAGTCCATCCCTGTCCATCTTGTCACCGTCACCCGATGACCTCAGATGTCCTAGAAGCGATGCCTCAGCCCCAGTGGGGCAGGGCCACCCCGTTTCAGCACCTGCTTCACCCAAAGCTTTCCTCAGGGAGTGTTTCCCAGACTTTCCATCACCTTCAGGCTGCCTCTGTGACTTCTATAACAGCAGCCTAAATTCCCCTGCCTGCCCTCATCCCGAAGCCAGGAAAGAGGCTAACCTGACGTACACAAGAATACGCTGAGGAGCAAGGAGACACAGAAGGGCTTGTGAAGAAGGTTCTGCGGGGGTCTAAGGCGCCTGGCTCGGTGGCTTTGCTGTGGGCGCTCTATTACTGGCGCCACGTCAGGGCGCGCCCCACGTCAGGGCGCGCCCCACCTCAGGCGCCACGCAGGGCGCACGCCACCTACGGCACCACGCAGGGCGCACCACCTCAGGCGCCACGCAGCGCGCACTCCACCTACGGCACCACGCAGGGCGCCCGCCACCTACGGCACCACGCAGCGCGCACTCCACCTACGGCACCACGCAGGGCGCACGCCACCTACGGCACCACGCAGGGCGCCCCACCTCAGGCGCCACGCAGGGCGCACGCCACCTACGCCACCACGCAGGGCGCACCACCTCGGGCGCCACGCACGCCCACTCCACCTACGGCACCACGCAGCGCGCACTCCACCTACGGCACCACGCAGGGCGTTCTATCTGTGCTGCTGCTGGAGCTCTTCATTCCGGTTTCCCTCTTCCATGTGCAGGTTAGTCCAGTGTCTGTTTCTATCCATTCACACATGACCTGAGAGGGGGCCCGCAGTACCCTCAAAGCAGAGCTGAGGGTAGCGGGTCACACAAGGCTGAGCGCTCCCAGGGAGAAGCTGGGAAGACACCTTCAGGGTGAAAACCCCCAAACAAGGGTGCTGCGCAGGTTGTCAGCAGTGACAGTGAGGAGAGGAGCGGGGGCTGCGTGAGATGTGGCCTGGGAGGGGGCGGCCTCTTTGTTTCGTTGACCTCGTTCAGAAAGAATGTGAGCCAGGAGGGAGGCCTCCACGGCCTTGCTTCCCTGCTGCCCAGCCGAGGTGGTTCCTTTAGTGTGTCAGCTTGGCCAGGCCACAGCACCCAGACACTTGGTTCACCACCATTGAGATGTTGCTGTGAAGGTATATTTTAGAAGAGATTAACATTAAAATCAGTAGACGTTGAGTAAGGCGGATGACTCTCCATAATGTGGGTGGGTGGGCCTCTTCTAATCAGTTGAAGGCCTTGGGAAAAAGACTGAGGTTTCCCAAGAAACAGGAAATTCTGTCTCCGGACTGCCTCCAACTCGAGCTGCAGTGCCAGCTCTTCCCTGAGTCTCCAGCTTGCTGGTCTGCCTGGCAGATACGGGATTTACTAGGCCCCACAATCGCATAAGCCAGTTCTTTAGATCAAAACCTCTGTCTGTTTCTGTCTCTGTGTGTGTGTGTGTCCTAGTTTACACACTCACACTCACACCCTGCTGGTTCTATTTTACTGGGAGTCCCTTTCCAGCCCAGCTAAATCCCAATCTCCTCAGGTGGAGCCAGGTATTAGCGTGCTGGTAAAGCGCATCAGGTGGCTCTAGTGTGAAGTTAGGGTTAGGAAGATTGGGGCTCCCAGTCTCCTCAGGTGGAGCCAGGTATTAGCGTGCTGGTAAAGCGCATCAGGTGGCTCTAGTGTGAAGTTAGGGTTAGGAAGATTGGGGCTCCCAGTCTCCTCAGGTGGAGCCAGGTATTAGCATGCTGGTAAAGCGCATCAGGTGGCTCTAATGTGAAGTTAGGGTTAGGAAGATTGGGGCTAACACTGTGGTTCTCAACCTGCTGGGGCTAATGCAGAATTCTATGAAGAATGACCTGGACGTGACTTGCTAAAGATGGCTGGTCCCCACCTACCTCCAGAGTTTCTGAGTTGGTAGGTCCAGAATGGGGCCTGAAAATGTGTATTTCTGACATGTTTCCAGGTGATGCTGAGAGTGCTGGTCTGGGGACCACACTCAGAGAACCACTCAGGTAAAGGATGATGTAGATAGTGAGGGTTTACTTGTTATGTCAGGAGATGACAGCCACATTCTCTGCCTGGTTGTCAGTGGTCATAGCAGTAAAGGCAGTACCAAATGGCAATCAACACCCAACAATCACTGAGTTCTGTGCCTGGCACACAACTATGAAACTTACAAGCTCTATCTCATTTCATCTTGATGACCACCCTCTGAGATGGTTTTAAGATTTCCATGTCATACATGAGGAAACCAGGACAGAGAACTAGGGAAGTTGCCCAACTCACTGAGTGGCTAATCAGGCCTGTCTGACTCCCAAAACCACAAACTCAACCATCTTACAAATAGGAGACCAAGGCTCAGATGCGCTGTGGTTATTCAGGGTCACCCAGCACCTAAAAGTGGAGTTGGAACCTGGCTCATTAGCCAGTCACCGTTCCATTCTGCATCATTTCCCATCTCACATGAACTAATAGGCCAAGGTTGGGATGAGGGCTACTGGGTGTACATTTGGGTAATTACAGATGATGGAGTCATGTGCCACATATCAAGGTTTTGGCCAATGGTGGACTGCACATACAACAGTGATCCCGTAAGATAATGGAGATGGAAAGTTCCTATAGGCTAGTCACATCACAGCCATCATAACATGCCAATGCAATATGCATTTGCAGGGGTGCTGGGTAAACAAACCCACTGTGTGGCCATTTGTATAAAAGTCTAGCACGTACACTTATTTACAGTATATAATAGTTGGTGATGATAAATGACTATTACTGATTTATGTATTGGCTATATTACACTATTTATCATTATTTTAGAGGGTACTTCTACTTATGAAAAAAAATGTTAACTGTAAAAGAGCCTCGGGAAGTCCGTTAGGAGGTTTTCCAGAAGGCACTGCTGTCATAGGAGATGACAGTTCCATGCGTGCCCCTGAAGGCTTTTCGGTGGGACAAGATATGGAGGTGATACAGGTGACCCTGACCCTGTGTGGGCCTAGGTTAATGGATGTGTTTGTGTCCCAGCTTTTAGCAAAATCACTTAAAAGGAAAAAGTTTTAAAAATATAAAAAGGTTTATAGAATAAGGATAGAAAACATTTTTATACAGCTGTATCTGTTTGTGTTTTAAGCTAAATGTTACTACAAAAGAGTCAAGAAGTTAAAAAAGTTAAAAATTTTATAAAGTAAAAAAGTTACAGTAAGTTAAGGTTAATTTATAGTTTAAGAAAAATATTTTTAAATGTATTTAGTGTAGCCCCTGTGTGTAGTATTTATAAAGTCTATAGTAGCGCACAGTGATGTCTTAGGCCTTCATACCCACACAGCACTCACTGACTCACCCAGAGCAACTTCCAGTCCTGCAAGCTCCATTTATGGTAAGTGCCCTATACAGGTGGACCATTTTTTATCTTTTTTTTTTTTTTTTTGAGATGGAGTCTTACTCTGTCACCCAGGCTAAAGTTCAGTGCTCACTGCAACCTCCACCTCCCAGGTTCAAGCGATTCTCCTGTGTCAGCCTCCCAAGTAGCTAGGATTATAGGCGCCCACCACCATGCCCAGCTAATATTTTTGTATTTTTACTAGAGACGGGGTTTCACCATGTTGCCCAGGCTGGTCTCGAACTCCTGACCTCAAGTGATCCACCTGCCTCAGCCTCCCAAAGTGCTGGGATTACAGGTATGAGCCACCACACCTGGCGATTTTTTATATTTTATACCTATTTTTGCTGTACTTTTTATATGCTTAGCTATGTTTAAATACACACTTACCATAGTGTTGCAATTGCCTACAGTATTCAGTCCAGTAATATGCTGTGCAGGTTTGTAACCTAGGAGCAATAGACCATACACATAGCCTACGTGTGTTGTAGGCTGTCCTATGTAGGATTGTGCAAGTACACTCTATGATGTTCACACAATGATGAAATCTCCTAGCAATGCATTTCTTAGAACATATCCCCATCATTCAACAATGCAAGACTGTATCTAGTTCCTCAGAATCAAAAAAAAAAAAAAAATCAAAACTCAAGAAACATCAACAGCCTCTCCTGCCCATCCTCCTCACTGTCTTGGTAAAGCAACAGCCTAAGTAGCAACTTGAGGAGACGCCTTGAGCATGGACCAGAGCGATGGCGGCTGCCCAGAAGCCAGAGTCACCGCCTTGTGCACCCACCGAGGCTCACATGCTGAGCGGCCAGAGCTCGGCTTCCTTTGTGGATTCAAATGCCGACTCGTGAGAATTCAGGCGCTTCTCACTCGACCCAGGCGCTGTTCTAACTCTGGAGAGCCTAGTGATCAGGACAGGCTGACTTCTGTCTCTGGAAGTTTACCTTCTGGCAGAGGACGAAGAAATAATGAAAGAGTTGCAGGTGAAGATTTTGAAGGCTTTGTGAAGAAAATGACAAAGGTCAGTGTCATGGTGATTGGCTTCAGAGTATAATTTCGGAGGTCAGGGAAGGACTCTGAAGAGCTCAGAGCTGAGATGAAATCTGAGCCATGGGATGGAATCAGCTCTTTAAAGAAGTGGGGAAAGAGCCCTACAGCAGAGGGAACACCTGAGCAAAGCCTTGAGGCAGGAGCACACTGTGTTTCGCAGCAGAGCTCTGGAAGCTGATGTGGCTGGTGCAAGTAGTTTGGGAAGAGGAGGGAGAATGGTCAGTCCCAGACAGGAGGGCCTCAAGGGCCCTGAGTCTGAATTGCATACTCGGGGTGACAGGAGGCAGTGAGCAGACACAGCTGGGAGTGATGAGGCTGGGGGACAGAGTAGGCGTGTACTGTGGGGCCAAAGCCGAGCTTGTGTAGCAATGGATAGGTAACAACGGTTGCAGACGCGGTCCGGCGCAGGCCCCCTGCAGAAGCACACCTGCCTCTTTGCAGATATGGGGCCAAGTCCCTCTCACTTTTTTGTTCACAAACAGCATCTCCACCCCCCCGGGGAAGTGTCACTTCCTTTTTTGCAGTTTGCCACTCAGCGATTCTCTGATTTATGAACTTTCTAGCTCTGCATCTTGGCAAGGTGTAGATTTCAGAGGAAGCTTCTAATAAGGAGAGAAGGGGAATTGAGTCTTGTGACCTGTGCATTTAAGAGTTCTCTCACCTGACACAACTCATCACTGATGAAGGAGCAGGCCCTCTCTGCCCATGTTCTGTGGTCCAGACACACCCCTGCTCCAGAGACAGAGCCCAGTGATTTATGACAGAGTCCAATTAATGTCCTGCCTCCACTTTTCCAAACTGAGGAATGAGTTGGGAAAATTAGTTAATCTCTTTGAGTCTCAGCTTCCTCAACCACAGGATGGGTTGTTGAGAGAAGCAATTCAGATAGTGCATGTGAGGAGGGGCCCAGAAGGGGCCCTTGGAAGAACTGTTATCCTTACGCCTTTTTGCTCAGCAGGGCAAGCTACAAGTTACATATCAATTGTAGGCTTGGTTCTAATAGTACCTTCTATTATTTCTCCTTTCCCCAACTACCACTGACAGAAACATTGAATAAAGTTATTATCAGTAGTATAATAAAAACTAACAGTTATCAAGCAGTGACTTCATCTGTCACTCTGTAAACTCTTTACACATTGAATATCCACATTATATGATTGAATGTCCAAAACAACCCTATTAATCCCATTTTATAGATGAGGACACTGAATCCTGAAGACAGCAACTTGTCCAAGGTCCGGTGGTTAATGGGTGGCTTCTGTCTGAGGTCATCAGTTCTGTGACTTTGAGGACAATACTTCTTGGAGCCCCATGCTCTTTCTCCAAACTTTATAATGCTGTTATATGCAATAATTAACTTCACACAAGCTCCAGCTGCAGGAAAGTATAAGATATTCCTAATCCTCACCTTGCAGAGCAGTTCAGGTTTCATTCCTTAAATACTCCTTTGCCTTGATCAATTCAGTCCTAATCAGGACGCTTAGGTAAATCATAAACCCAACAGTTTCTGTCGGTGGGAGAGGCTGGAATCAGTGCCCTGTGAAGATAAGAGTTCAGGGCTCTGTGGCTGGTTTGCCTAAAACCCTCAAGCCTGGCTTTTCTCCTTGGGGCTCCTCAAGGCAACAGGTCTTCACCTTTTGGGGGATTATGTGACCTTGTGGATCTGCTCCCCATAACAGTGCATAGACAAGTGCAGTTTCAGGGCTGACCGTCACCCTACAGCCTTAGTAATGCCCAAGTTGAGATGGCTTGTATGAGTCAGCATTCCCCAGAGAAACAGAAAGCCATGGTGTAATTCAGCTCAAGCCCAGGGTCTGAGAACCAGGGGAACCGATGGCGAGATTCCCAGTCTGAGAACAAGAGAAGACCAAATGAGATGTCCCAGATCAAGCAATGAGGCAGGGGAAAAGGGTCAGTTCCTCCTTCCTCTGCCTTTTTACTCTATTCAGACCCTCAACAGATTGGACAACGCCCACCGACGTTGAGAAGGGCAATCTGCTTTCTCAGTCCCTCAGTTCTAATGCCAGTCTCACCCAGAAACACCCTCACAGACACACCCGGAAGTAACGTTTAATCCGTGCACCCCATGGCCAGTCAAGTGGACTTGTAAAATGAGCCATCACAGGGCTTTCTAGGGAAGCACAGGAACGTGGGCCCTTCTGCCCAGGGCTTAGGGGAGAGGGCTGCCCCAGGCCCCTGGAGGTAATGATCTGCCCTTAGGTCACTTTCCTAAGCAGAGGTGTTATTCAGTCTTTGCCAGGAGAACACTTTTCTTCCCATTCAGCACGATCATGATGCGGCCTCAATAGAGGCTTGCATCTCAGCAGCCTTCTGTCCTTTCTAGCTCCCCACGGGCTCTGGCTACCGAGTATGTGCCCTCCTATATGCCCAGAATGAATTCCCCACCTCTCCACCCTCCTGCATTGCACTATGAGGCAATTTCAGGGCCTGGCCACAGCTTTTTCTTTTTTTTTTTTTTTTTTTTGAGACGGAGTCTAGCTCTGTTGCCCAGGCTGGAGTGCAGTGGCCGGATCTCAGCTCACTGCAAGCCCCGCCTCCCGGGTCCACGCCATTCTCCTGCCTCAGCCTCCCGAGTAGCTGGGAGTACAGGCGCCCACCACCTCGCCTGGCTAATTTTTTTTGTATTTTAGTAGAGACGGGGTTTCACCGTGTTAGCCAGGATGGTCTCGATCTCCTGAACTCGTGATCCGCCCGTCTCGGCCTCCCAAAGTGCTGGGATTACAGGCTTGAGCCACCGCGCCCGGCCGGCCACAGCTTTTTCTAGCACCCTGTCCCACAAACCCTCTGCCTGGTGTCCAGATACAACCCGGCAGTGCTATGTAAGGCTCAAACAAGCCTTCTCGCCTCACCTTTCTTCTCCTCCCCGACCCTGAGGATATCCTCTTTGGTACTTCATGGGACTGTGTGTCTCAAAATCTCCTTTGAGGAGCCCAGGACGACGGCGAACTCCAGAGGGTACAGGGATGTAGGCAAATGCAGGGCAGAACCTAAGAGTTTCTTTGATGTCTTCTAGTTTCTATTTAGAAGTCATGCAATGTTTTGCATCTCATTCCATGATATATACAAATTTACTTAAACTTTTTTTTTTTTTTTTTGAGATAGAGTCTAGCTCTGTCATCCAGGCTGGAGTGCAGTGGCACCATCTTGGCTCACTGCAACCTCTGCCTCCCAGGTTCAAGTGATTCTCCAGCCTCAGCCTCACGAGTAGCTGGGATTACAGGTGCACCCCACCATGTCTGGCTAATTTTTGTAATTTTAGTAGAGATAGCGTTTTTGGCCAAGCTGGTCTCAAACTCCTGACCTCAGGTGATCCGCCCGTCTTGGCCTCCCAAAGTGGTGGGATTACAGGAGTGGGCCACTGTGCCTGGCCTCACTTAAACATTCTAAGAGTTTTCTATTGATTGCTCTCAGGAGAATTGACGCTCTTATGCCATATCTTGCCTGTAGCTTTGTCTGTTCCCACTCAGCACACTGACTCCCGCAGAGAACCAGAACCCAGTTAGCAGGAGCTGCTGATTAGGGGTTATTCATTTGTTCATTTCTTCTGCACGTATTGGGGGAAGCCTGCCGTGTGGAGGATGGCACAGCTGTGAAGCTCACGAGTTCAGAGTCAGGGCTAACTTGCATTCAAGTCTCTGCTCACTTACTAGCTGTGTGATTTTGGGCAAGTGACTTACCCTCTCTGAGTTTTAGTTGTATTATCTTTTAATTTTTTTTTTTTTTTTTTAAGAGACAAGGTCTCACTCCTGTCACCTAGGCTGGAGTGCATTGGTGCTATCATGGCTTACTGCAGCCTCGGACTCCTGGGCTCAAGTGATCCTCCCCCTTCAGCCTCCAGAATTGCTGGGACTACAGGTGCACCACCACCACACCGACTTATAGTTGCATTACCTATAGCTTGAGGGCTGTAGGGGCATCTGCCACATGAGACCTGTGAGAATTAAATGAAATAATGTCTGTAAGCCTTCAGTACCTTTCAGCACAATGTTCCTTATGGGCTGAATTGTGTTCGCCATTATGGCATAAGATGGCATCGTCTATAGAATTGTCCATATGGAATTATTAACTTAAGTGTTAATCAAAAATATTAAGTAGGGAATTATAAACAATGATAAAGATATTAAAATTATTTCATGTAAAATGCATAAATGCACACTGATTTGCCTATCTTTTGATGGAGGGTCAAGGCCCTGGCTTGTACCTTGTCTTTCTGCAGGAACTTTAAGTCTTCTTCCTTATACAAATTGCGAGTGTGATAAACAGGCTATGATGTGCAGTTTTGATTCTAAAAATGGAGCAAAGGTTTATAGGCATATACGATGCAAGAGTTGTATGAATATTCAATTTTTCTCCCAAACGTATAAACTTGTCCTGCCCACACCTATGTCAATGCCATTGGTTTCCAGAGACTCATCTTTTTCGGGTCTTTTCAACAAAAAACTGTCATTTTCACATTCATGTTTCATTAATTTGTAAGTGCTGAGTTAAATTGTGTAAGTGTGATAGCACATACATCTGGCAGAGTGGGTTTGGGAGGAATCCCTGTGATTCTGGGTGAAGGGCATCTCAACTGGTGGGGTAAGAAGGGAATGGTCTAGAGAATCCCCTAACACATTAAGCTCCAGGGCACGAGCACAAATGGAGTCCCACATGCCATGCTGCTGAACATTTGAAACTTACAAATCAAGCTCACTTGGCCAGACGCGGTCGCTCATGCCTGTGGTCGCAGCGCTTTGGGAGGCTGAGGTGGGTGGATCACTTGGGGTCAGGAGTTCAAGATCAGCCTGGCCAACATGGTGAAACCCTGTCTCTACTAAAAATACAAAAATTAACCAGGTGTGATGGCGTGCACCTGTAATCCCAGTTATTCAGGAGGCTGAGGCCGGAGAAATCGCTTGAACCCAAGAGGCAGAGGTTGCAGTGAGCCAAGATTGTGCCACTGCACTTCAGCCTGGGTGACAGAGCGAGGCTCTGTCTCAAAAAAAAAAAAATCAAGTTAACTCTAACAAAATATAGTCTGCCTTCCTCTCCTGACAAACCCAGAAGGCCAGATTTTAACATTGAATTCTTGGACTCTATAGGGCTCCATGCTAGAATAGGGTAGTCAGAGATGGCCAGCTCTGAGGCCCCAGCCCAGTTATACCTCATTCCTCTTGTCACGCCCACTTCTCGCACACCAAGGGGCCTGGCAAGTACTGTGGAAGCTCCTTCTACACCCCCTACAAACAGTTGCCCCTTGGCCATCCTCAAGAAGAAAACCCAGAAAACCCGTCCTGCGATGGAAGGGGCTTGGGGCCCTGTGGGCAGGGAATGCTGGGGTCCAAGGTGCACTGAGAATGGTCTAGGCCCAGGACTGGCAAGTATTTCTACAAATGACCACATGATAAATATTTCAGGCTTTGCAGGCCATACGGTCTCTGTCGTAACTACTCAAGTCTGCCGTTTTGTGGTGAAAACAGCATAGATGTTATGCAAACAAATGAACATGGCAATGTTCCAGGAAAACTTTACTTATGGACACCAAAATTTAAATTCCATGTAATTTTCGCATATCATTCTTCCTTTGATGTTTTTACAACCATTTAAAAATATAAAAACCATTCTTAGTTTATGAGTTGAATGGAAACTAGTGGCCCAGGAGTCGTTTGCAAACCCTGGTCTAGAAGGTGAAGCAAGAACGCTAGGTGGACACATCCCAGTGAGCCCTGGACCTCTTACCCTGTGGGGTGGGGAGTGGGGCCCTCAGGGGCACAGGGCTGAGGGAGGATCCTCTCTTGCCCAGGCATCAGGATGGTACTAAAACTGCCTGCCAGGCCCGAGCAGTCATGGTGTTCTGCAAAGGTTAATAGGGGGAGTTGATGAAGAGGAGCCTCTCCTGTCAACAGGAGCTGTTTTGGTCGTGATTCTTGACCAGACCCCTTCTGCAGCATCCTGGGCCAGCAGCTCGCCTTTCCTCTCTGACCTGTTATTTCCAATACTCCAGGCCTCCTCAGAGATGCAAAACATGCAAAGGATCTCATTTGCTGTGATACCTAGAGCCAGGGCTCACAAAGTACTTGATTTCCAGAAAACCCAGTCTGGGACCAACAGCAGAATGAATGGGCTTCTCACTGCAACCCCTCAGCCCCTCCCAGGGACCATCTCCAAACAGCAGCCAGCCAGACCTGCCTTGAGGGTACTGGGCGCTGTGAACCTCTCCCTTTCTGCTGGGGCCTTGCATCTGCCGGGCCAGCCGAGGGACGGAGCATTCCTTTTCATTTCAGTTCAGCATCTGGATTTAGGCCGTTGTCTCAGACATTGGTTGATGTGGTTGTGGGACGATCTATTTTCCGTTTGCTCGCTTACAAGCGATTTCTAAAGCTCTTGTGGAAATCATTGTTAGTCATCCCTATATTTAGCCTTAAGCTGAATCAATTTGATGGCTTCAAGGCAGAGAGAGGGGGAGAAAAAAAGAGGGGGCTATTTTGATAAGAATGCACTTTTCCTCAATTTTCACCTTTAAAAATTGCAATGTATACTCCGGAGGTGGGTGTGATTTTTGATAACAGATGTAGTCAAAGAAAATTATTTTAAAACACATTTTATGTCTAACTGACCATGCAGTGATGAGCTGCTTCCCCCACGATTTGACTCAAATTACCATGGGAACAGTCTGAATCTTCAGAGAGGCGCTGCTCAGAGAGACGCAGCTGGCAGACGGTAGCTTCTGCCCCGGCCCTGCGTTCGCTTGAAGAATGAGCTCATTCATTTGTTCCTCCAGGTGTTCCAGTGGCCCTCAAGACCCACCTCCTGTTTCTAAGCCTGAGGGTCCCATCAGGGTCTTTGAGTAGGTTACAGGGGAGCAAGGCCATGGGGTGCAGAGTCCTTGGTTAGCAAGGCCAGCCCTGGCTGAGCTCAGTGGGGAAGGACATCATCTGATTCTGAACCTTCCCTTCCTTGTGCATCCGAGAGTTCAAGAGAGGCCTGCCTGGCAAATTTGTTCAAAATTGGCAAGCCCACAGGAATGGGAGCCCTGCCTCTTGCCCCGGGCCCCTAGCTGTTCTCTGTTCTCCCTCAACTCTTAATGCCAGATCCGTGCCCCTCCAGGAAGCATCCCAGAAGGTTAGAGGGATTGGAGGGCCAGCTAGCACCCCCAACCCCCATAACTAGGACTTCCCTGTCCAGGATTCATATGCCACGTGGAGTCCTTCTGTCATTCAGGCTCTATGCTAAGCATTACAGCACTTGTCCAGAGCCCAGCTATGTCCACTCAGACGATAAAGTTTAAATTCACATTCTCAGACCTCACCCTCAAGTCAAAGAATGCAGAATGTGTAGGGGTGGGGGACTGGGCTTCAGTCATTTTTTTTTTTTTTTTTTTGAGACGGAGTCTCGCTCTGTCGCCCAGGCTGGAGTGCAGTGGCGCGATCTCGGCTCACTGCAAGCTCCGCCTCCTGGGTTTACGCCATTCTCCTGCCTCAGCCTCCTGAGTAGCTGGGACTACAGGCGCCTGCCACCGCGCCCGGCTAATTTTTTGTATTTTTAGTAGAGACGGGGTTTCACCGTGGTCTCGATCTCCTGACCTTGTGATCTGCCCGCCTCGGCCTCCCAAAGTGCTGGGATTACAGGCGTGAGCCACCGCGCCCGGCGGCTTCAGTCATTTTTAAGGGCTCCCTAGGAGATTTGAACATGTGGCCAAAGAAGGCAGCTACCATGTTAGAGATGCAAAGACAAATGACTCTACTTAGAGTCCCTGCCCCCCAAGCACCTACCCTGCTCCAAACCTAGTGGTCCCACCCTGCTACCAGCTCAGTGAGCAGCATCTACACCCCATAAACCTGGTACCCCTATGGGCCTCCAAGTGTGCACATCCACATGCCTCGCTAGATGGTCAGGCCCACGAAGGCAGAGGCTGAGTTTATGTTGCTCGCCTGGCACCGTGCCTGCCTTGTAGTAAGGCTTTTCTATAGGCACAAATCAGTGAATAAAAAGACACAGCCCTCATCCATGTGCAGCGTATCCAGGAACCTTGAAGCATTTTATCTTGGCCAGAGTCCGGTGTAGGTTTCTAGATCCTCCAATCCAGCAGGTCAGTTGGTTGGAACAGTGTCTTCTCCCCACCATTCTTCCTGCAGGATTGATATTTGCAGGAGCTGGCTGAGCAGGGCTCTGCTTACCCTGGAGGGGCCCAGCCTTTGGTTGGAGTCTGTAATCACCACTGGCTGCTCCTTGGCTCAATACCCATCAGGAGGTCCTCGAGGGACCATGTCTGGGACCCTCAGAGTTGCCTGCACTTCTCTGCTAGTCTCAGAGCCATCGGGCATTTCCTCTGCCACCTATGATGTCACTATTATATTACCTATGATGCCCTCTCTTCCAGTTAGATCCTCCTACAGCAGGGTTCTCAGCTCTGGCCACTCTCTGGGAAGCTTTGACACATTTCAGTGACTGGGACAATACAGACCATTTCTGTGAGAGTTTCTGGGAATGAAGCTTAGCTATCCGTAGCTATTAAAGCTCCCCGAGTGATTGCAACTAGCTCCAGAGCTGAGACCCACTGAGCTAGGGTGAGGCTCAGACATGAGTATATTTTAAAAATTCATCAGATTGATTGAATGGACAGCTAAGGTTGTGAGCCTGGCCAGGAAGTGACAGTTTGTATGTCCTGCTGATTTCTAAGGGATAACAACAACTATTGACTAAGCATGAACTTCCATACTGGTCATTGTTCTGAGTGCTTTCTGTGCATTAGCTCATTAAATTTTCACCATGCCCAGAGGAAGTAATAATAATAACAGCTAACATTTATTTCACACTGCATATGCCCCCGGCACTGTGCTAAAGGCTTCACCTACCTCAATTTATTTACAGATAAGGCAAACTGAGGCACAGAGAGGTTAAGTAACTAGCCTGAGGTCAAGAGTTGAGTGCTGGTATTGAGAGGAGACACTCACTCAGGTCATAGGCTCCAGAGCCTGAGGGCTCTTCCACTGTAGCCTGGGTGAAATATGGTGGCCAACAATCTGTGTAGAGGAAGGACTAAGAGAAGGTGCCTCAGAGCTGGCGGTAGGCCTGATGGGTCTGCCTGTAATGCGCTTCCTCAAGGAGGACCATGTCCTTAGGTCAGAGCTCGGGTCAGGGGAGAAGAGTGGGCCGGGACGGGGGCTCAGGAGTGGCCCTATCATGTGGAGACTTCCTGGAGCCTCAATTCTAACACGGGAGGAGGCACAGAAGAAGCATCCTATGTGTGCGTTTCCTCCCGCACACTTTCTGAGTCCCCCTAATTTCCGTTCTGTGTTCTCTAGCACCAATCCACATACATATGCCACGAGCTATGAGGCCTCTGTACGGCAGGAATAAAGATCTCCTTTCCGTTCTTCCCACCTGACAACTTGGAGATTGTACAGGGTTAGGACAGAGAAGGGCTGTGTGGTTAGAACCTGCTCCTGGGTCGAGGGACAGCCGGGCTGGTCCTGTGCATCCCCACTCAGGGCTGAGCAGCATTCTGTCTTTCCACCATCCCTTCCCCTCCTACCAGAAACACCCCCTCAGACTTGACTTCAGAGACAACGCCACCCCTATTCAGGCCCTGAGGCTCAGGAGCACTGTCTACCCCGCTCTCCGACTGGGGGAGTGAGCATTCTGGGGTAAGCAAGGTGTCTGAGTCACTTGGGTTGCTATGTCAGAATCCATATGCTGGCCAGCTTAGAAACTACAGAAAGTGATTTCTCACAATTTCGGAGGCTGGGAAGCCTAAGGATCAAGCTGTTGGCAGATTTAGTGTTGGTGAGGGCCTGATTCCTGGTTCATAGACGGCTGTCCTTTCACTGTGTTCTCACATAGCGAAAAGAGGGAAGGGAGTTCACCGTGGCCTCTTTTATAAGGGCACTGATCCCATTCATGAGTGCTCAACCCTCAACCCTCATGACACTCACCTTTCAAGAGGCCCTGCCCCTAAATACCCTCACATAGTGGGTGAAGTTTTAGTATATAAATTTGGACGGGAGCATAAACACTAAACCACAGCACACGGTGTCTAAGCCGGGCCAGTGAGCTTCCATTCTGGACCTTTAGTGGAACACTGAGAGAAGTCCTCTTCCTGCTGGGATAGCTGAGAATGTGAGATGTCAACTGGGAGTACTGGGAGCCTTCTGCACTTTACGAGGTAAGAAAGAGCCCACCTGGGGACAGAGGGAGCATGAAACAGATCCAGGCCAGGTCCCGATGACAGCGTCTCAGCCTCCAGGTCCTGCTGGGTCGGGACTACCGACATCTCTCAGTTGTGGGAATCAGGAAACCACTCTTTTGCTGAGCCTATGTGAGCCGTGAGAACTGAAAAGTTTCTACCAAGGGGATTAACCCCAGCGTTGCTTCGTGCTGGGTATTTAACCTCTCGGAGCCTCAGTTTTCTCATCCATAAAATGAGAACAATATTATCCACCTCACACGGCTGCTGGAAGGATGAAATGTGATTCTTATATAAAGTGCTGGCAAATGGTAGGCCCACAATAAATGTGAGCTCCCTTCCCCCGGTTCCAAATTTAAAACTGAAATCTGGATCTAAGAGACACAACATGTGGCGAGAATTAAGAAAAAGATATAAAAGCATAGCAAGATGACCCTTGCCTCAGGTAACAGAATATAAGTAGGCACGAAAAGTTCACTCAGTAAGAACCAGAAAACTCAGACCCCAGTTAGAAAATTAGCAAGTATTTTGAGCTATCTTGAAACTCCCACGATTTAAATGTATAAGTAGAATGCATTTACCCTATAAAGTTCACAAGTCTTTTAAACAGACTTCCTTGAACTTTGCATGCTGTGTGGGAAATTGCAGAGGGGATGGTTGAAGAGGGGAGTGGAGGACAGAAGACCCCCCCATCTCCGGTCTGTCTTCAACTGATTTCTTTTAGGTCCTTTTTGTGCAGGGTCTTTACCAGCTAGTGTTCATGTTGTTTTATTGTTCTTGTTCCTATTTTAGTAATTTTTCTCCATCCAATAGTATTTTCCTTTCTCTTTCTCTGGAGATCTATACGGATCTCAAGAACAGAACTGATCAACTCTGGTTAATAAAATACCAATCTTGAATGCAATATTTTGAGTCATGAAAACTTTGAACTGGCCCTAACTGAAGATTTTTGTTCCAGTCATCTGTGAAAGAAATTGCAAAGCAAATCAATGAAGACCTAAAATGTTGCTTCAGTTGTCGTTGTCCTAGATTGGCGATCAATCACACCATCAATTATCAGTGATTTATTGGGCACCTATTTATCCCATCACTATCCTGGGAGATGCAGTGAAACAAAGGTGGTATAAGGTGCTTAAAATCTAGATGGGAAGGAAGATGAATTGTCACAGAATAGAAAACAAATCAGTACTTAAAGTAGAAGTTAATGTAGCCTATTGCCATATGCAAAGATTTATAGAAGAGGAAAGTCGATACAAACTGGTCCTTAAAGAGTGTACACAATTTGGAGAAGCCCAGAGAAAAATGAATGGGTATCAAGAGTTGGATATGAGAAGCTGAAGCCTGAGGTCTGCAGAAACCTGGAATAAGTGGCGGCCAGGAGGCCGGGCGCGGTGGCTCAAGCCTGTAATCCCAGCACTTTGGGAGGCCGAGACGGGCGGATCACGAGGTCAGGAGATCGAGACCATCCTGGCTAACACAATGAAACCCCGTCTCTACTAAAAATACAAAAAAATTAGCCGGGCGAGGTGGTGGGCGCCTGTAGTCCCAGCTACTCGGGAGGCTGAGGCAGGAGAATGGCGTAAACCCGGGAGGCGGAGCTTGCAGTGAGCCGAGATAGCGCCACTGCACTCCAGCCTGGGCGACAGAGCAAGACTCCGTCTCAAAAAAAAAAAAAAAAAAAAAAAAAGTGGCGGCCAGGGAGGACTCCATCCTGACCACGAAGAACGAATCAGTCACAAGAAAGAGTGAACCAGACCAGCCGTGGCCTGCCCCCTGACGGTGTCCTGTGACGGCCCATAATGGGAGGCCTGGGTCAGCTGGGCTCCGCTGGTGCAATAGCTCAGCAGTGCCATCGAGGGCCACAGGTCCAGTCATCTTCCATCCCATCACCTGCCAGCATGGTGGCTTTTCATCCACAGATTTGTCACCTGAGGCCACAGGACGGTCACTGCAGCTCCAGTCACAACCACTCAACAACATCCAATTGCAGGAAGCAAGGGAGTGGCAGACGCTAAGACATGAATAGGTGTCTCTCTTTTGATTGTTGGGGGGGTGGGTACCAGAACCCCCCCTTAACAGAAGGCCTCTCCTCATTGACCAGAAATGGGGGGCCTGCCCACCCCTCCCTGCAAAGAAGGCTGAAAAAGTGTGTATCGGCCGGGCGCGGTGGCTCAAGCCTGTAATCCCAGCACTTTGGGAGGCCGAGACGGGCGGATCACGAGGTCAGGAGATCGAGACCATCCTGGCTAACATGGTGAAACCCCGTCTCTACTAAAAATACAAGAAAATTAGCCGGGCGAGGTGGCGGGCGCCTGTAGTCCCAGCTACTCGGGAGGCTGAGGCAGGAGAATGGCGTGAACCCGGGGGGGCAGAGCTTGCAGTGAGCCGAGATCGCGCTACTGCACTCCAGCCTGGGGCACAGAGCAAGACTCCGTCTCAAAAAAAAAAAAAAAAAAAAAAAAGAGAAAAAGTGTGTATCTGGCATTTTTAGCCTTAACTGTGGGAATTCACGCTCTGCCAGTAGGAAAAGAAGGATTGAAGCTGGAGAAGACTTGGGTGGGTCAACCAGAGCATCTGCTCGGAGGGCTCGGGGGAGATCAGTAGGGTTTGAAGAGCGAGTCAGGTCTTACAAAGCCTCCAAAGCCAGACTAGATGTTCAGCAGTAGGACAGTCATTCTCAAACTCAGTATGTAATATAAGAATATACTCACGCCTATAATCCCTGCACTTTGGGAGGCCGAGGCAGGCGGATCATGAGGTCAGGAGTTCAAGACCAGCCTGACCAACATGGTGAAACCCCATCCTACTAAAAATACAAAAATTAACTGGGCATGGTGGCACATTCCTGTAATCCCAGCTACTCAGGAGGCTGAGGCAGGAGAATTGCTTGAACTGGAACCCAGGAGGCGGAGGTTGCAGTGAGCCAAAATCTCACCACTGCACTCCAGTCTGGGCTACAGAGCGAGACTGCATCTCGGGGAGAAAAAAAAAAAAAAGCGAATATAGGGATCATCTGAGAAAGTTGATTAAAGTTGATTAAAATGCACATGCTTGGGCCTTTGCCACAAAGATTCTGATTCAGTAGGGAAGGAGTGGGGTCTGGGTAGGCACCTGCTTAAGCAGCACCCAGGTGACTGGAGCAGGTGGCCTGGCGATGTCACTGTGACAGTTGCTGCACTAAGGAGGCATTGCAAGGTCTCTGTCATCATGAAGAATCCAGAAGCCAGTGAAAGGCAAGAGGCAACCCTAACTAGAGGCAGAGGAAGCCCACCAGAGACTCCTGCAGCTGTCCAGGCGAGATGTGCTGAGGCCCAAAGTAGGGTGACCACAGGGGATGCAAAGGGAGCTTCTAAAGCTATGGAGAAGGGATAGGACTAATGGCAGCTTAGATGGGGAAGAGGAAAATGATCAAGACAAACAGAGGATTCCTAGGTTTCTAATCTAAAAAATGGAAAGGAAAATAGCATAGAACTTTCCCTGGCAGTGACCAGGCGGCTGAGTGTCAGGGTTCCTTGTTTGCTCCAAGGAACGGATTCACAGGGAGAGACAGATGCTGTTAGCAGTATCCAGCAGTCCCAAGGAGCACTGCTATTCACGGCCTCAAATGTCAAGCAGGGAGGGACATAACATTTGAAGTGGTCCAAAAAAGTGAAAGAGGAACCTCCCCAAACCTAACGTAAAACAGACTTCACTCAGACTCTGCAGGTCAAGCCGCCTCATGGCAACAATAATTATCATAGGCCGATGTGGTGGCTCATGCCTGTAATCCCAGCACTTTGGGAGGCTGAGGCAGGTGGATCACTTGAGGCCAGAATTTGAGACCAGCCTGGCCAACACGGTGAAACCCTGTCTCTACTAAAACTACAAAAATTAGCCAGGTGTAGTGGTGCGTGCCTGCAATCCAGCTACTCAGGAGGCTGGGGCAGGAGGATCACTGGAACCCAGGAGGCAGAGGTTGCAGTGAGCTGAGATTATGCCACTGCACTCCAGCCTGGGCAACAGAGTGAGACTGTGCCTCAAAAAACCCAAACAAAAACAAAATAGTAATTATTCTAACAATCACTTACTAGGCATCCGCATCAACCATACCTTGTCATTTAATGGCCTCTATCTGACAACTGTTCTTATTCCCATTTTGCAGATAAGAAAACTGAGGATTAGAAAGCTAAATTCATTTGCTTATGTTCAGAGCTAGTGCAGGCAGAGTTATATCTGAACTACTGTTTATTTAATTCTAAAACCTTCCATGTTTAAAGGCAGCCCCTGAAGCAGGCTGCTTACAACTTTTCTTCACAGTCTCCTGTTATGGCTCCCAGTTCTCTCTTTCTAAGAATCTAAAGTAACTAAATCAGAAGTCGTTATGTGGATTGAAGAAAACAATGCCAAGTTTCTTTATTAGAAACTATGGCTTTTCCCTTCCTAATAACATTTTCCCCCTCCATCATACAGAATCTTTTAAAAACCAGTGGGATGAGAGACAGATTTTCCCAGTGAAGATCTTTCTCTTGGTTCTAAATGGTTAGATCTGTGTAAAGGGCCAAATTCTGCAGAAGGCCCACATACTCACTTAAAAACTAGATATGGTGGATGATGGGAATGGGTGGCTGGTTGACTGTAATAGGAGTTTATGGATAAGCCAAAAAGAGATGCAGGTAAAATGCTCCAGACTGAAACAAAATGCTCGCCAGCTTGGAAAACTGGCTTGTGACAAGACTAAAGCACAAAGGGAAAACTCATGGACAGAGACTGATTATGACCTTTAGTGTTTCGGTACCTGGCTCTGCTCCTGCAGAGTTTCCACAGCTGACTATCTTGTTGGCACCTTGGAGGCAGGCAGGCAGCCTCCAGCATGGGCTCTGACTGCCATCCACCTTCCCCAACACGTGCTTTCTTACCTAGCACTTCCTTAATTACAGAACGGAGGATAAGGGAGCCAGTAATTCATAATTTCGTTGCTGACTTACATTTTCATAAGGTAAGGGGAAAAAATAACATAGCTAGAGGAGGGAAAGGTATTTATAGAACTGCATAGTGATTCAGAGATATTAATAACACCTGAGACTCATCGAGGGCCATTACCACAAAATGCTTTAATAAACAAAATAACTCAAGCTTGCCACGTGCATGGAGAGAGAAAGCAGAGCATTTGTCAGTCACCCGCCCTCAGTTCCCAGAGTCAGACTGTGATGTGCTCACCTCTGTGGAGCAAACCTCTACAGCAGGCACGTTCTGAATATGGAACATTTGATCGCTGCAAACCCCTCCAACAGTGAGTGTTTTTATCCTTCTGTTAAAGATAACGAATGGGGCTATGAATATGAAGAAACGCCACTAAGGTCAATCAGCTGCTAAGTGGATGATCTGATTACCACCGAGGCCTGGCAGACCCAGAACCCCGGCTGGTACACTTTGCTATCTAAAAGTCTCCAAAAGATTGAAGCATGAGCACAGGACACAGCAGGGACAAGAACAGGAGAATCTCACTTCTGGGACCCCCATGCTCTGATATAACATGAAATGTGGCAGAGAGAGATCTAAAAGGAGAGGTAAAAATCAGGGCTCTGGTCAGCATTCTGACACCCACCACTTGAGTGATCTTGACTGGGCAAAACAGAAGAGGTCACTAAGCCTCCACATTCCCAGCTGTAAAATGGGGAGACCACTGGAGGCTTCCAGTCAGTCCATGATGCAATGTAGGGTATCAGACTTACAGTCTCACCATAAACAACTACAAAACTGGGAGAAAAATGGAAGCAACTCTTTTCAGCTATTGTGCAACAGATAGTGTGGGACTGTGGCCCTTGAAAGAAGAACACATGGAATGATGTCACATTTATGCCAGATTCCTGCCTGAGAGCATATTCTAAATTGTGACATGAAAGTGGAACTGAGCTAAACAGCAGCATTCTGCCTGAGTGGAGAAAAAGTATTAGTTCAGTGCTGATAAGGCAGCTGGAGTTTGAGAGAGAGGATGCCAAAGAAGAGAAATACCAAGAAACCCGTTACCCAGAAATTTGTATAATGACGTCTTGAGTCTATGAACAAATACTAAACTACATGTGTAAACATGAAATTCCACAAGGCCTGAGACAGAACAACTACTAGGAACTGAGAAATTCCTGAAGATTCCAGAGAAGGCACAGTGCTTGGAAACTTTGGAGGTCTGATCAGCCAGAGGGAAGAAACCTTGCTACAGATGGAAGAATTCTAGGTATTCAGTTAAGATTGCGGAAAAGCTATGCCCCAAAGTAGGGGCTACTGTAGCCTGACCTACCAAAGCCTAAAACCAACCTGTTTTGCTAGTAAATTAACTTCCTGCCAAAATAAATCTCAACATTCTTTCAAGGAAGAAAATTTAATTCAGGCCCTCAACAATATTGCGTTCACAATGTAGAGCACACAACAAAAATTCACCACAAAAATAAAGAAGCAGGAAATATGATCTAATACTGGGGAAAACAACTGATAGAAACAGCTACCAAGATGACACAGATAATGGAATTAACAGACAAGAAATCTTAAAGGGCTGTTACGTATTTGTTCAAGGATTTATAAAGAAAATGTGGATATAAGAAACAGAACTCTCAACAGATAAGTTAATATTTTTATTGTGTGTAATTACAGTCTCAGAAGGAGAAGCAAGAGATTTTATAGCAAAAAAATATTGGAAATATAATGACAATTTTTTCCAGATTCGATGGAATATGTCAAACTAACAAGTTCAGATTCAATGAATTCAACAAATCCTGGGTATTATAAACAATAAAAGACTACGTTTCGGGATATCTCAGTAAAATGTCGGAACACCAAAGACAGAGAAAATTTTTAAATTAGTCAGAGAAATGAGACACAATGTATGGAGGAGAACAGTAAGAGTAACTGAAATTGGAAAGGCATCTTTAAAGTGCTAATGAGAAAAAAAATGAATCTAGAATTCTTCCAGCAAATACAACTTTCACTTTATTTTCAAAATAAACAGAAGCTGAAAGAGATTTTCAAAATAAACAGAAGCTGAAAAAATTTGTTGATACACTGTACTACCAGAAATGTTAAAGAAAATTCATTTGACTGAAGAGAAATGAAAAAAATTAAGAATATACAATGGGGTTGGTAGAATATTTAGAATTAAAATTTAGGAAAAATAGCACAAAGATGGGAAGGATATAAATGGAAAAATATTATTATTGAATTTTATGTTTTACGTGAAGTATAATACTAACTAAAGACTGACTGGGATAAGTTAAGGATATATATTTTAATCTCTAGTGAAACCATTACAAAACCCAAAGTCAACCCAAAGAGTAGATATAATGAAATACTAAAATTTATTCAATTAATTCAAAAGAAGGGAGGAAAGAGGGTGGAACAACCAAAGAATGGATGGGATAAATAGAAAACAAGTAGGAAAGTTGGTTAAACATTTCAAAAAGTGGAGCTTGTCAGACTGGATAAAAAGAAGAGATATGATCATATGCTATTTACTAGACACACACTTTAAAACCAAAGGTACAGAGGAATTAAAAGTAAGAGATAGAGAAAAATATATCTTTCAATCACCAATTATAAGAAAACATGAGTAGTTGTTAATATAAGTCACTTATATGTAATATAATATGTCAAGGCAAACTTCAAAAACTATGACTAGAGATAAAAAGATGATAAAAGGGTCAATTCATCAAGAGACATAATAATCCTATTTGTGTATACTCTTAATAAAAGAGCATCAGAATACCTTCAGAAAAAAATGGACAACACTAAAGAGAGAAATAGACAAATTCAAAATCATAGTTATATATGTTTATACTCATCTGTGAATAATTAATAGAAAAAAGACAAATTTAAACAACAATGTCAACATTTAATTGGCATTTATAGAACACAATGTCTGACTCCATACACATTCATTTCAGGCACACATGAAACATTCACTAAGATGGATGATATATGGGGTTATTTTAAAAGTCTTGATACATTTTAAAGTGTTGAAATCATAAGGATCATCTTCCTTGACCACAACAGAATGAAATTGAAGATTAATATTAAAATAATATCCTAAATCTCCAAATATTTGGAAGTGAAGCTACATATTTCTCAATATTCTATATGTCAAAGAAGAAGTCACAAGGGAAATTAGAAACATTTTAAAATAAATAATAAAATACTGAATATTAAAATTTGTGGCATGCAGCTAAAGGAATGCTTAGAAATATATAATATTAAATAATTATATGAGAAAAAGGGGTTTAAAACTGACAGTATAAGATGCTACATCAAGAAGTTAGGGGGAAAAAGAATATTTAACAGAAAAAAAGTAGAAAAAATTTATAAAAATAGGAAAAGAACATAATAGGAAAATCAATAACATAAAAAGTTGTTTTTTTAAAAAATATTAATAATATTGGTAACTCCATAACAAGACTCATTTCAAAAGAGGGAGAGAAAAATCGCCAATCTCAGGAACGTGAGGAGCCATCACTATAAATCCTACAGGCATTAAAAAAATAGAGAATATTATGGGAAATTTATACCAACAAATTCAATATAAATATATTGATATTTTAAATATATAAAATTAATAAATTCCTTGAAAGACATACAATTAAACTGAACTAAAAAGAAATAGAAGAATCAAATTTCCCCTTATTTTCTAAAGACATTGAACTTGTAACTAAAAGCTTTCCTTCAAAGAAAACTCCACACTCATATGGCTTCATGTTTCAATTATATCAAGACTCTAAGGATGAAATAACACATCATTTACATGTATAAATAAGATTTTACACAAAATTTTTTTAGAAAATAAAAGGGTAAATATTCTGTAACTCAATTTACCTGGATACCAAAGTCATATAAGAATACTACAGAAAAGGAAAGTGTTAGACAAAATAAGAAACCAAGGCAAGTTTCAGAGCAGGAGTAGAAGTTTACAAGAAAGTAAACTTGTATCTGTCTATTCTGCCCACAAAAAGCATCAAGGCTATAGACTGAATATCTATGTCCCCCTCCCCCGACCCCACACAGTTATGTATTAAAACATAATCCCCAAAGTGATAGAGGAGGTGAGGCCTTTGGGAGGTGATAAAGTTATGAGGTCCTTTACCCCCTTGCTCCATGTGAGAACACAGAGAGAAGGTGCCATCTATGCACCAGGAAGCAGGATCTCGTCAGACACAGAATCTGCCAGCACTTTGATTTTGGACTTCCCAGCCTCTAGAACGATGAGAAATAAGTTTCTGTTTGTAAGCCAACCAATGTGTGGTATTCTGTTATGTAGCAATCATAATAGACTAAGACAGTCACTGATTGACAATCACCATAGATTGGTTGTGCCTGTTTTAGAACTACATATAAATGAAATCACATAGAATATACTTTTTTGTATCTGGCTTCTTTCGTTCACCATAATGCTTTGAGATTTATGCATTTTGTTGAGTCTATTTGTAGTTTATTCCATTTATCACTGAGTACTATTGCTTTGTATGAACATTCTAGATATCATTCATTCATTTGATGGACATTTCAATTGTTTCTAGTTTTTGACTATAATGAATAAAACTGGTATGAACATTCTGTGCTTGTCTTTTTTTGTATGTGGACATATGTTTTTATTTCTCTTGATATAATACCTAGAAATGGAATTTGGTGGAGCATAAGAGAAATATATGTTTAACTTTTGTAAGAAACTGTCAAAGAGTTTCCCAAAGTAGTTTAATCATCTTACACTCCCATCAGTCATGAATGAAAGTCCCAGTTGCTCTGCCTTTTCTCCAGTAACCAGTGTTGTAAGGCTTGGTAATTATAGCCATTATAGTGGGTAAGTAGTGGTATGTCACTATAGTTTAATTTGCACTTCCCTGATGACTAAAGATGTTGAACAGTTTTCACATGTTTATTGACCATCTGTATATCTTTCTTTGTAAAGTATCTGTTCAAGACTTTTGCTTCTTTAAAAAAAATAGTTTTTTTTTTTTTTTTTTAATATTGAGTCATAGAAGTTCTTTATATATACTAGAAACAGTACTTTTGTCAGATATATGGATTGGGACTATTTTCTCCAGTCTATGGTGCTTTTTTTGGAGCAGAAGTTTTTCGTTTTGATGACATTCAATTTCAACATATCTTTGCCTATCCAAAGGTCATGATATTCTTCTATGCTTTATTCTAGAAGTCTTACAGTTTTATTATTTATATTTAGATCTGCAATCCACTTTTAATAGGTTTTGTATATGATGTGTGGTAGGGATCCAGGTTATCCCCACCACATAAATGTTCAGTTTTAGCACCGTTTAATAAAAAATTTCCTTTCCCTATTACATTGCTTTTCTGTTGTTAAAAATCAGTTGACCGTATATGCATTTGTCTATATCTGGATTATATTTGGCTTCATTTGTCTATTTGTCAATTTATATGTTACTATCATACCATTTCAATTCTGTAGCTTTATAGTAAGTCTTAAAATCAAGTAATATATACCCTCCAACTTATTTCTAAAATTGTTCTCGCTATTTTAGGCCCTTTTGATTTCCATATGAATTATAGACTTGGTTCATCAACTTCTGCCAAACAAAAACAAAAAACTACTAGGTTAGGGAGAAATGACATCTCAAATAATCTTGAACTTTCCAATCCATGAACATATTATCTCCATTTATTTAGGTATTGTTTAATTTCTCTCAGTGATGTTTTGAGGCTTTCAGTGTGGAGCTCTTGTGCATCTTTTGTTAAATTTATGCCAAAGTATTTGGGCAATGGACTTTGGGGACTCGGGGAAAGGGTGGAAAGCGGGTGAGAGATAAAAGACTACAAATTGGGTTCAGTGTATACTGCTCGGGTGATGGATGCACCAAAATCTCAAAAATCACCACTAAAGAACTTACTCATGTAACCAAATACCACCTGTTCCCCCCAAAACCTATGGAAAATAAAAAATAAAATAAGTAAAATAAAATGTTGACTACATCGAAAAAAGGGAACAACATTTTTAAAAAGTGACGAAATGCTGGAAAGCTTGGGTCCTGAGAGTTATTTAGGGGAAGATGTATACCTAGGTAACCATCCACAAAGCCTGCTGTTCTCAAAGGCTGGGAGGCAAAGTCTGTTGAAGCTGAGATTTGCTCCCCAAGAATATTGCAAAGTAGGCCTCTGCTGGAACAGCAGGGAGGGTGGTCCGCTGCAAAAGAAAGAAGGACAGGCTGAGAGGGGCTCAAGAGGGAACAAGGTCCAAAGTTGGGGCAGTGGTTAGTGTGTGAGAAGAGGCTCAGCATTCTGGGTAAGGAGCAGATTCCAGCAAGAAAGCCTGACCTGTCAAACAGACTACATCCTCCCCAACTAATTTTAACAAAATACACAGTCCGCACATCCAGGAGAGACAAAGGAACAGAATGTAGCGGTAGGAATTGAGCTCTTTCAAATATGATTTATTCGCCTCTAATTCACAGAGCAGCCCAAATGCAGGTGAAGTGGCTAAGAGCTGAGAGCCACTGATGAAGAATTTATTGGAGTGGTTTGCAAGACAGGCCCAGGATGTGCAAACCCATTTATTTTCCAATTTATAAATCAAAATGTTCTGAGTCAGGTGGGAGAGCTAAGTCTGATGCTAAAAACTGCAGGGTATAAATCAAAACAAAATTTACTATCAGGAGTTTAGAGATTCAAGTGTGAACTCAGTTTATCTCCTGTTTCTTCCAATAGCAAGGTGCTTGCTCTTGTGGCTCCCAGCCTCCAGTGTTACTCTCTCTGTTTCCCTGTGGATGGCCACTGTGGTGCTTCACATATCTCTACGCAGACCCAGTAGTGTCTGAGCTCTGAGCTCAGGGATATGTTTTGAGGGTGCAAATGTCTTAGCTTCTGTTCTGGGCTTAGAGCTAGTTAGAGGCTACAAGGTGTTGTCATTACAGACTCCAAGGAGGCTCAGTCTGTGGGATCCTTCCTACCTGGATTGGCCTTTTCGTGCTGTGCTTGCTCGGATGAAAGCCACTGACCCCCGTCCCTATGCCTCTAAGCTTGATAGTATTAATGGCAAGGAGGGGAGAGGGTAAAGGTTGGCATAATGACTACAGCAAAACGATAACGACAACAACAAACTAACAATAGCATTTATCAAGTGCTCACTATGTGCCACGCACTCTAATAAGCACTCTAGTTGTATTGACTCATTTCATCTTAATACCAACTCATTGTGATAGATACTCTTCTATTTTTTACAGATGATGAAACTGAGGCACAGAGACAGGGAGTCCTCTCTTAATTCTTAAATCTCCCTCAAAGCCTGGGTCTTTGGGGCCTCCTCTTTCATCAGACCGCAGTCTAGAGTCATCAGGCAATCTCTGTGCCAGGTCTAGAGAGGAGGTGGACCAGGTTCAATGGAATGTCTTGTAAATAACTGGGTGTCTGCCCCTGTCAGATCTGAGGGTTGCTTTCATTTTTAGCTGCAACTACCATTAAAGAGATATTTGCCTCTGGGATCCCTTTTGGTTCCATACCCTCCAATAATTAAAGTAGGTAATTCCTGTGACCAGGCATGATGGGGGCCAGGGGCAAAGATGTACAGATGTTACATTGGTTTCTCTCTCTCTCTCTCTCACACACACACACACACACACACACACACACACACACACACACACACACACACGTATCCCTGGAATGCCCCCATAGAACTTCCTGGATGGTTGCCTACAAGCCCCTCTCTTAGACAATAAGCTCTCTAAAGAGTCTTTTTAAAGACAAGAGACCAGTCAACCTGCCTCCAAGAAACAAACAAGGGAAGTCTTGAGCTACATTTTCCACTCAGGGTAGTGCTAACTGGGTCTGTTACATCACTTGGAGCAGCCATTTTTCTCAAATAAATGAAAAATCCTTTGCTTTGTGGACAATGACAGAAAACTTGCAAATTGAGAGCTTTACCAGGAGTGGAATATGCACCTCGTTGATGGGGGCTGTCAGGAGACTGAGGACAGAAACCCCTGCTGCACCGAGCACTGCTGCTGGGGACCACTATCCACCATGGCCTCTGCTAAATGTAGCCGCCGGTGCCTGGTTCTGCCTGGAGGGGCTGCAGCTGCTACTCAAGGGCCAGGCCCCCTCCCAATACCAAGTGCAACTGTTCCTTCAACTGCCCCTTCCGACTGCCTCAGGGAGGACAGCCCTGACCCCCGGACTGGGAGGAAGGTCTAGTCCCATAAAATCCACAGCATCTTCCACTTTCTCTGTTGTAATGCTCACCATGCTCATAGCTACCTACTTACTGCCAGAGTTCCCCACCCAGCTTCCTAGCCACTTTGCATGAGAGCAGTGACCATGTCTGTCCTGTCCACTGAGTCTTTGTTAACAAGGGCTAACAAGGGCTCTAATACACAGCAGGTCCCCAGCACATGATTGTGGATTGACTTCAACTAAACAGAAGAGCTAACCAGATGCTGAGCTCTGTGTTAGGTACTTTGTATATATCCACTTCACAGGTGGGTAGCGTCAGGGTCAGAAAAGTCTAGTAATTTGTTAAAAATCACACAACTGGGAAGCAGAAGTGCAAGGAGGATATGGACTCAGTTATCTGACACCAGAGCCCAAGTGCTGGACCATGACACTAGAAGCCTTCTAGACCCCTTGGGCGTCTATTCTCCTGGGGCCTGGGATCACTAGAATCCTCAACTCTTCCCCCTGCCAACCTTTCCCCTAAGAAACTCACAATCCAGCCACCTCTCCAGACCCAGAGCCCCTTGGGGAGACAATGTCCTTTCCATAAAGAACACCACACTGGTTGCCATGGGACTTGAGCTTGGCCTAGGTCCACCACCAGCTGCCATTGTGACCTCAGGCCAGCGACTTGACTTTTCAGGGTCCTCATCTTCCATGCAAGACCAAGACCTTCTTGGGATATTCTTCAGAATGCCAGCCAGAATAGTTCAGGCTCAGCAAGGCTAGATTTAATTTCTGCTACTCCATCTATAACTTTGTGACTCTGGGGCAGCACAAGTGACATTTTGAGCCTCTGTTCCATTAACAAAATGGGGAGAGTCACCATCATATCTGCCCTCCTCGTCTGTCTGTAGCAAGGACATGGAATCCAGGGAGTTGGAAGTGGTTTGCTCAAGGCCCTACAGCAAACCCGTGGTCAAGTCGGAGGTGAACCCTGTCAAACCAGCTTGAGTTGCTGCTCTTAACCACCTCACCACGCTAAAGCATTAAAAAGCAAGCAAGAAACTTGGCTGTAAAACCTGAGCCATGCCTGTGTTTCTCTTGCCTTATCCTCAAAGCAAGTCAAAAGAGGTTAGACAAGAAAAGTGCAGCCCCAGGATGTGACTCACTGTGACATTCACCTTGACTTGTCCCAGAGTTGATCCTAGTGAAGGCCCTTTAAATAGAAACAGGGTTATGTCCAATCGGGGGAGAGGGGAATAGTCTGAAAATAATGCAAAAGGCAGAACCTGGAAACTTCCCAGGAAGGATAAGGAGATCCACGCCCCTCTTCCCAACAAAACAGCCAGTGAACAAGAGAAGATTTAAAAACAACAAGAACAACAATTATTTAAAAGTCTCCAAAAACTGCCAGAAAGACATGCAGAAAATTTATATATTCAAGAAATCTACTAAATGCCAGTAAGGACAGTTAAAGGCTGTGGTATTGGAGCCACGACATACTCCCTCCCCACTCTCCCTGCAAACTCCCTCTTAGGAAAGCTCTACTTCCGGTGCTCTGTCCAAGCCAGCACAGATCAGAAGATGAGAGCTCCCTTTGTCCCAGGTGCCTAACAGGGCTACATTCGGACCCCAGGAAGGGCAACCACTGGCATTTCTAACCCACTCCCCACCACTGCTGCTCCCATGTTGCAAGAGCTCAACTCCAGCTCCTGGTGGGTGTGGCGACGAGTCTGAGGCTCCTTCCACTCGGTCCAGCCCCTACTCATGGGGTAGAAGCTCTTACACCAGGTACAGCCACAGCTTTCTCCAAGGCTGGAAGTTGCACACCTGGAGGGGCAATCCAAGAATATCAGGGTCCACCACCCTTTCTCCAGTGACACTGGCAGAGCAGAGGTGTCTCTCTAGGAAAAATAGGCAGCTAGACATTCCTCACCCCCCAGCTCCTGTGCAGTGGTGCTGAGGTTCTGCTCAGGGGGTGCCTGAAGGACAAAGAGCTCTGAAGCTCTGCCTGAGAAGACTGACTTTATTTGGAGCAGATCATGGAGGATATCATGTCAGACCTTTACGAGAAACAATGGGGATCTTGGTGGAGAACAATTAAAAGGCCCCTCCAGATTTGTGATACTGGTTGCAATAAGCAAAATAGCAAAGCAACCAGAAATCTAATCATGAGAACACACGAAAGAGACAATCAAAAAGAGCTCTCCTGAGATCACAACTAACCCTGGGGGTTGGGAAGGCATGGACTAGGATGCATCCATTCAGGAGTAATCAGAGCAAAGTGTGAGGCAGACTAAAACCACTCAAGGCTGCACACAAACCCATCGTCCAATGTGCAGAAGCTTCACAACGAACCTAATCGCAAACCCTGACCAAGCACTGGCTGAACAAATTTCTCTATCCAAGGGAAACTCCTAGGAAACTAGGATTAGAAATAAAATCACATGTGCATCTGGCAGTCTGGATGACTGTATGTGCACCCAAGATTAGGCCTTCTCAGCAGTGATGAGAAGGGAACATCCAAACTACTACTCCTTGGCTGAGCATGGGGCAAAGCATACACTCCTTGAACTGATAGTAGCCTCCAAGTCACATATACAGTAAAGGGTTAAAAAATCTAACAGATTAAGAGGACTTAAGCACAACCTCTCACCAATAACTGTGTTATCATGCCCTTGAGCAACCCCTAAATAGCTAGGCTAAAAGATAAAGCAAAACAACTGGAGCAAGGATATTAGAGGATGTGCAATGCATAGAAAACAGACTTCACAGAGTTAGTTCAGCCAAGTCACTAAACAAATGAATAAATGACCAAGAAAGCAACAATGACATCAATTCAGGTGGCAATGGTGGGGAGTGGGAGAAGGAAGAGAATTAGTATCCAGATCACTATAATATATTATCTAAAATACCAAGTTTTCAACAAAATAATTCTGAAGCATGTGAAAGTTATAGGACTTTCCAAACAGGATAATATGATCCCAGTTCAGGAATAAGAGCAATCAACAAAATTGTCTTTGAGGAGGCCCAGATGTTGAACTTCCTAGACAAAGATTTCAAGTCAGCTATTATAAATATGTCCAGTGAAATAAAGGACATTTTGTCTAAAGTATTAAAGGAGAGTATGACAACAATGCCTCACTAAAAAGAGAATTTCAATAAAGAGACAGAGGCCGGGCACGGTGGCTCACGCTTGTAATCCCAGCACTTTGGGAAGCCGAGGCAGGTGGATCACGAGGTCAGGAGATTGAGACCATCCTGGCTAACATGGTGAAACCCCGTCTCTACTAAAAATACAAAACAAAATTAGCCGGGTGTTGTAGCGGGCGCCTGTAGTCCCCGCTACTCAGGAGGCTGAGGCAGGAGAATGGCGTGAACCCGGGAGGCGGAGCTTGCAGTGAGCCGAGATTGCGCCACTGCACTCCAGCCCGGGCGACAGAGTGAGACTCCGTCTCAAAAAAAAAAAAAAGATAGAAATTATTTTTAATGGGCATTCTATTATATCACATTTAAACTCCATCCAAAAACTGCCCACCTGATGGAGTGATGGAGTGGTCTCTGTGTTAGTCCATTTTGCATTGCTATAAAGGAATACCTGAGACTGGGTAATTTTATAAAGAAAAGAAGTTTCTTTGGCTCATGGTTCTTCAGACTGCACAAGAAGCATGGTGCCAGCATCTGCTTCTGGTGAGGCCTCAGAAAGCTTTTACTCACTGTGGAAGGCAGGGAGAACCAGTGTAGCACATGGAATGAGAGGGAGCAAGAAAGATGCCAGGCTCTTTAAATAACCAGCTTTCATGTTGGCGAGAACTCACTCACTACCACTGGGAGGTCACCAAGCCATTCATAAGGCCAGCCCCCATGACCCAAACACCTCCCACTAGGCCCCACCTCCAACATTGGGGATCACATTTCAACATGAGGTTTGGAAGGGACAAACATCCAAACTATTTTTTAAAATTATACTTTAAGTTCTAGGGTACATGTACACAACGTGCATATTTGTTACATATGTATACATGTGTCATGTTGGTGTGCTGCACCCATTAACTCGTCATTTACATTGGGTATATTTCCTAATGCCATTCCTCCCCTCCACCCCCCACCCCACGACAGGCCCCGGTGCGTGATGTTCCCCATCCTGTGTCCAAGTGATCTCATTGTTCAGTTCCCACCTGTGAGTGAAAACATGCGAGACAAACATCCAAACTATTTAAATGGCCTGTTGTAGGCACAGCTTAGGCACTGGTGTGAGGATGGTGTGTCACCTTCCAGGATGCAGGGGATACTCTAATTCAGTGTCACGTGTGCTCAGTAGGTAGACACATGGATTGGTAACCAAATGGGTAGCAGTGGGAGTATCCTCATATGACAAATGTGTGCATCCCATCCTGGCATATCTGAATTGTGGGTGTTTACTGGTCTTGGTTTCCAAAAAAGAATACTTTCAGGGGAATACAAAGAGAGGCTCACTGAATTATAAGTTATAGCTCTTTCCAGGGCATATTGGCTTCTTGTACCAAGGGATCATCAGGCATGTTAATGGAAAAACCAAACTCTGTAAAATATTTTAAAGAGGTTTATTCTGAGCCAATATAAGTGACCACAGCCTGGAGAAAACATAAACCTAACAAGCCTTGAGTAAGCGGTCCTGAGGCAGTCACTTCACCGTTTGGTTTTATACACTTTAGGGAGACAGGAATCGTAAGTAAGGTTATAAATCAATATATGGAAGATATACATTGGTTTGGCCTGAGAAAGCAGGACATCTCAAAGCAGGGGATTATAAGTCATGGGTGGGCCTTAGGTCTTATTGACAATTGGTTGAAAGAGTTAAGCTTTGTCTAAAGACTTGAAGTCAGTGCAAAGGAATGCTTGCATTACAATAAGGAGGTCTTCTGTAGGTCATGTGATGCTATACTACAGTGAAGTTGGAAAGTAAGCCACACTGTATCAGGTTAATTAAAAAAAAAAAAAATTTAGGCTGGGTGTGGTGGCTCACACCTGTAATCCCAGCACTTAGGGAGGCCAAAGCAGGCGGATCACCTGATGTCAGGAGTTCGAGACCGGTCTGGCCAACATGGCAAAACCCTTCTCTACTAAAAATACAAAAATTAGCCAGGCGTGGTGGCACACACTTGTAGTCCCAGCTACTCAGGAGGCTGAGGCAGGAGAATCGCTTGAACCTGGGAGGTGGAAGATGCAGTGAGCTGTGATTGCGACATTGTACTCCAGCCTGGGCAACAGAGTGAGACTCCTTCTCAAAAAAAATTCCAACATTTAATGAGATTTTATAGTTTATAGGCTTAACTTTTCCCTTGTATGGCCTTAGGTCTTGTTTATGATTTGGTATTGTATAACCACAAAGAATCTGTTCTGTCAGTCTTATGGTCTCTATTTTAACATATATGCCAGGCCATCTTTGCCTAAACTCCAAAAGGGAGTGGGGCATAATGAGGTGTGTCCAACCTCCCTTCCTGTCATGGCTAGGAATTCAGTTTTGAAGGTTTTTCTGGGGTTCCTTCGGCCAAGAGGAGCTTCATTCAGTTAATTGGGAGGCTTAGGATTTTATTTTTAGTTTACAGGCAGGAAAAGGAGTCACCATCCTAATAGGGGCAATTTAAGAAGAAAAGGAGAAGGAAATTCTAGAGTTGAAAAGTACTATGACAAAAATGAAAATTTCACTAGAGGGGCTCAATAATATTTGTGCTGACACACGGAAAATTAAATAAATATGAAATAGACCAACCGAGATTATGCAGTGTGAAGAACAGATAGAAAAAACAATGAAGAAAGATGAACAGAGCCTCAGGAAAAAGTAGGATGCAATTAAGTGTCAATGTATATGTGCAAGGAGAGTCTCTGAAGTAGAGGACATAAAAAGAGACAGAAAATAGGCCGGGTGCAGTGGCTCACGCCAGTAATCCTAGCACTTTGGGAGGCTGACGCGGTTGGATTGTTTGAGGTCAGGAGTTCAAGACCAGCCTGGCCAACATGGTGAAACCCCATCTCTACTAAAAATACAACAATTAGCTGGGCATGGTGGCATGTGCTTGTAATCCCAGCTACTTGGGAGGCTGAGGCAGGAGAATTACTTGAACCTGGGAGGTGGAGGTTTCAGTGAGCCAAGATCATGCCTCTGCACTCCAGCCTGGGCAACAGAGCGAGACTCCATCTCAAAGAAGGAGAAGGAGAAGAAGAAAAAAAGAGACACACAGAAAATATATTCCAAGAATTAATGGCTGAAATTGTCTCAAGTTTGATTAAAATTATTAATCTATATGTATGTAAATCTCAATAAAGCCTAAGTAGAATAAACACAAAGAAACGTACATACAGACACATAGTTAAAATATTGAAAGCCAAAGGTAAGAATTGAAAGCAGCAAGAGAAAAACGATACATCACATACAAGGGATCCTCAATAAGATTGATCTGAATTCTCATGAGAAACATTGAGGCCAGAAGGTGGGGTAAGAAAGAAAAACAAAACAAAACAAAAATTCTCCTAAGTATCTTATATCCAGCCAAACTGTCTTTAAAAATTGAAGGCAAAACAAAGGCATTCCCAGATTGACAGAAACAAAAAATTCATTGCTAGCAGACCTACCTTTCAAGAAACACTAAAGGAAGTCCCTCAGCCTGAAAACAAGTGATATGTTTTCATGTTTCAAGTGGCTGAGAATAATTCTAATCCACACAAGGAAACAGAGTGCACCAGTGAAGGTTTGTGTAGCATCAAGTAATTATGTAATAATTATGTCAGTAATTCTAAAAGATAAGATAATTGCATATTTCTTCTCTATACTGATTTGAAAGCAATTGTATAAAACAGCATATGTTATTGTATTGTTGAATTTATGACTTACAGAAATGTAATATGTTTACCAGTAACAACACAAAGGAAGTTAGGGGGGGATACAAAATTATATTAAACAAATGACACAAGATGGTAATTCAAATTCACAGGAAGACATAAAGAGACACAAAAGTGGTAAATAAGAAAGTTGCTAAATATATACTTGTTCTCCATTCTTTTCTCAGCCTCTTTAAAAGACAGGAGTTATATATAAGATAATATATAAAAAGCGATTGAAAATAAAACCAGGGAAAAAAGATATACCATGCAAATAGCAGTCATAGGATAATAGGAGTTGCTATACTGATGTCAGATAAAATAGACCCTAAAACATTTTTTTAAAATGTTACTAGGGCTAAAAAAAAGACTTTTTTTTAAATAATAAAAGGGTCAATTTATCAGGAAAATAAAAAACAACATTTCATACTTAACAACAGAGCCGCAAAATACATGAAACACATCAAATTAAATTAAAGGGCAAAACAGACAACTCAATACCTGCAGACTTCCACAGTCCACTTTCCGTAATGGATAGAACACCATAGATGCTCTATGGAACATGGATGTTAAGGAATTAGAAAGCTCCAACAGCACTATTGACCAAGCAAACCTAACAGATATCTGCAGAAAACACTACCCAGCAACAACAGAATGTACATTTTTCTCAAGTGCACATGGAACATTCTCCTAGATAGATCATAAGCTACGCCATAAAACCAGTAAACTTAAATTAAACTTAAGTTAATTGAAACTTAAATAGCTTAAATTAATTGAAATCACACAAAGTATGATCTCAGACCACAATGGAGTTAAGTTAGAAATTAACTGCAAGACATTAGAGAAATACCTAAATATGTGGAAATTAAACAATGCCTTGCTGAAATAACCAATGAGTCAAAGATGAAATCACAAGGGTAATTAGAAAATACTTTGAGATGAATGAAAACAAAAATACAACACAACCAGATTTATGAACTGCAACTAAGGTAGTAAAATTAATAGCCATAAATGCCTATATTAAAACAGAAGAAAGATCTGTTAAATCACGTTCACCCAAAAGCTGCCTCCTTACATATTTTAAGTTCGGCCTAAATGTTTCTCTGTACATCGTGAACTGTAACAAGCGGAGGTGTAAACAGACCGTAGCCTACACTCGTGCCAGTCACTGAGTTTTGGCCAATCACATGTAGCCAACTGTTGAAACTGTGTTCAAATAAGGCAAAAGCCAACATGTAGCCAATCCGACCGTTTCGGTACCTCGCTTCTGTTTTCTGTAGGTCACTTGCGTTTTTCTGTCCGTAAATCATCTTCTACCACGTGGCTACACTGGAGTCTCAGAGCCTACTCTGGCTCGGGAGGCTGCCCAATTCGTGCTCTGGGCAGTTTGTTGGTCCTGAAACAAGCCTGGCACTGAGGGGCCTCCGGTCCCAGACTCCAGACCCAAGGAATTTGACTGGGTCAGTTTTCAATGAGAATCTCCTAACTTCCTCAGATGTTACTGAAATGCTCTGAATGAGATGGTCCCAATGAGACTGAAGTGTCCTGTCTGGAACCTCATTGGCCTTGTCTGATCCCTGAGATGGACGGCCTGAGCTGGCTCCAATATGCCAGCCCCTTCAGATATTTGAGTCTCAGACAAGCTGGGGGTGGAGGGATGCAGACAGCAGAGAGTTCTTCATACTCTTCACGTTTCCATCTGCTCCTGGGGTCACCCTGGTGGCTGCGGGTGGCTCAGGGCCTGAAAATGGAGCTGGGAGCCTCAGGAGCCTCCATTCTCCTGATCTATGAACAGTGTGCAGTTTTATCATATTCCTTTTGGAAAGTGACGTCTTGCTCTTACCTTCCAAACAAGCAGGGTTATAAATCAGGCAACTGTGAAAACTCATTTTTGTAAAACAGACAACCCTAGGAGGATGAATGTTTAAATGTGACAAAATCTTGCTATGGAGGGCAATGTTATGGGTTGAATCATGCCGCCTTTCCATTAGTATGGTGAAGTTCTAACACCCAGTATCTCAGAATGGGACCTAATTTGGAGATAGGGTCTTTATAGAGGTAATCAAGCTAAAACAAGGTCATTAGGGTAACCCCCAAATCAGCATGACTGGCGTTCCTATCAAAGGGGGAAATTTGAACACAGAAACACATACACAGGGACAACACCCATCTACAAGCCAAGTAGAGAAGCCTGAAACAGATCTTTCCTTCAAAGACATCAGAAGGAACCAACTCTGCTAACACCTTGGTCTTGGACTTCCAGCCTCCAGAACTGTGAGAGGCTAAATCTCTGTTCCTTAAGCCTTCTAGTTTGTGGTACGTTATTAAGGCAGCCCTAACAAACTAATACAGGGGATCGCAATTTACATCTAGAGTCCTGAAAGTACAGTGAATGCCTGACCCAGCCACATTCACCCAAAAGCCAAATCTTCTCTGGCCGTGCCTGGCACTGTCAGCAAGGCCTTCACAGAGTCTTTCCTTGGCAAGACTCCTAAAGACTAAGGGTGATTTATGAACTCGTGATCACATTGAAAGACTCTAAAGCCTAGGTGTAGGATACCCAGACCAATGGCCAGAGACACTTTGCTGGAGAGGGGATGACCCTGACCCAGTTGAAGCTCTCTCCTCTCCAGCACCATTTTTCAATGGCCTCTTCTCCAAACCAACCGCTTTGTGGCATCCAATCCTTTATGAGTTTTACTCCCAGCATTGGACAATTTCTAAGCCTCCGATTCATTCTTTTAGGTTTTTGATCACTGATTCCAAGGCTTTCTCTTCACACACCAATGTTCTCACCAGATGTCCGTCTGACACCCCAGCCCTACCATGCCTGGGTCTCCCATTCCAAGGTCCATTCCCTCCACCTCAGCTCCCTCCTGGATCTCATTGTCAGCAGGAACTACTCCTCATCTGACATTTCCTCTCATCATGACCTCTTAGCCTCCTGCCTCCTCAATCCCACTGAACCTGTCCACCTCACTCTTCCCCCTCCACACTATTAAAGCAGCATTTTAGAAGAGGGATCTTTGAGAGGCTGAGGTCTACTTTCAACATCTGGACTCTATATCTCTAGTCAGACATGGCTTCTCAACCACCACTGGTTCTAATTCCACTTGGTGTCTGACCTCCATCTTGGACATCCTTCACCCTTGAGTAAGAACAGAGAGTCAGGTTTTTGTGGCTCAACCTTGATCTTCTCTCCACTGGGTTTCTCCCTCAGGCTGTATCACCCTCTCTCCACTCGTTAACCAGCTTCCCTGCTTGGCCCTGGCTCAGCCCTGTCAGTCTACACAGCTGGCCTCCCCTCAAGGGTGGGATCAGGCAAAATCTACTTTTCCATGTCCCACAGACCCCAAACTCTTCTCCTCGTTGTCGTCGTCGTCCTCCTCCTCCTCCTCCGCCTCCTCCTCCTCCTCCTCCTCCTCTCGTTTCCTCCTTAGACTTCCTCGATGGACTGGCTTTCCCATTCACCTTGCTGCTGTTCTCAGTCTTGCTGCATCCCTCTCAGCAGAGACACCTCACCTCTTCTTCATCTGGAGGAAGACAGGCAGATGCCTCCCTACCTGCCTTTCTGAGCGTGAGAAAACCATGTGTCTGTGTGTGACAGAGACTTCTGAGCAGGCAAAAAGCATCGGTGTGGAAGAGAAGAAGGAACCCTCTGATGCCCACTTCCAGCAGGATTTTCCATCTCCAGGCCATGGCCTTGAGAGCTGCTTCACTTTCACAGAACCCTGCTGCAGGGAGGGGAAGCACAAGTAGCCTTGGGCATAAACCTTGGAAATGTGGCCTAAGAACCGGAGACCTTCACAAGAAACAGGAAAAGTTGAACAGAAAGAGGCACCTGCTCCACCTCCATCAATTATCACCCTCTTCTTGCAACTGTGGAAGCTCCCACCCCTTGGCTGTGTTGCCTCCCCTGCCCGTGGAGTCTGGGCCCTTCCATCCCTGTACCATCATCTGTCAGTATTTTCTTTCCAATGAACCTCAGCCATCCCACTCCTTCTCTTCATCCACACATTTCTTGTAAGGATCTTTGGTACTTCTTCATCTCCTCCTCCTCCTCTTCAGCCAGTGCCGTATGGATTCTGACCTCAGATGGTGCCTCTGCCAAACACCCTCTGCAAAATCACAGCCAGCTCCAAACTCCTGGGTTCAGGGTTCTCTCCTCGGTTTTTACTATATTCAAATCCTCAACAGCATCTGACTGAGCACTTCTTTTTGCAACTCTGGCCTCCCGTATTCTCCAAGGTACCTCTATCCTGGTTCTCCTTCTCTAACTGCTTTTTCCTCTTCCTCCAACTGCTCTCAATGGCACCATCCTCCCCAAATTCCACACATCTCCTCTTTCTAGAGCCTCTAGAAGAAAGTGCTTCCTCTCTCTTACAGCTTGGAGTATGATCAGAATCTCCGATTCTCAAATGCAGTGGCGTCTGGACCCCACATTTCAAACTGCCCACCAGACATTTCTTCCTGGAGGTGGGAAAACTTTTGGGTACTTTAAAATCAGTCTGTTCAAAATGGAACTTTTTTGATACACTCCTCCAATGAAATATTTTGATACAGTAGAGGGAAGCTCATACATCCCTCTCTCCTGTCCCAAAATGATTGCACCGATTAAGGCTATGGGAGCTGTTAGTGATGATGTCACCAATGGAGTTTCTAACCAGAGGTGAATCGCACCACAGCACAGATCAGCCCCATAGAGAACTAAACTTCTGATTGTCACTTTTCTGGGAAAAAAACTTCCCATGGTGCTATAGTTGAGATGTTTGTCCCCTCCAAATCATGTTGAAATTTGATCCCAATGTTGGAGATGGAGCCTCGTGGGAGGCGTTTGGTTCATGGAGAGGTGGAGCCCTCATGAATAGATTAATGTCCTCCCTTGGGGGAGGGTGAGTAACTTCTCACTCGTTCAATCCAGGGTGACCTGGTTGTTAAAAAGAGCCTGGTACCTTCCCCGTCTCTCATGCTTCCTCTCTCACCGTGTGATCTCTGCACCCAGTGCTGCTTTGGCTTCCAGCAGGAATGGAAGCAACCTGAAGCCCTCCCCAGAAGCAGATGCTGCACATGCTTCCTGTACAGCCTGCAGAACCATGAGCCAAATAAACCACTTTTCTTTATGAATTACTTGGATTCAGGTATTTCTTTACAGCAACACTAAACAGATTAAGACCCAGAGAGACAGGCTTTAATATTATTCTGTTCTTTTCCCTAAAGGTCTTATATTACTATTAAATATCATCCCAATCATAAAAATGATGCATTGCTAGGGTAAAATGTTGTCTTGGTTGTGTGCCCGCCATGTGTTATACAATCCTCCTCTCTTCCTCCACATTCATCAACAATTTTCCCATTTAAAACCTCTCTGCATATTTATTGCCTCTCTCTGCCTGACACAGTTATGGACAGCACCCAGGAGCACCCAGTTACTCATTTTAGAGTTTATGAAGCAGATGTCAGGCACAGACAGATTACTGGTGAGCCATCATATGGGTGACATTTTAATTTTACATCCTTGTGGCGTAAGGTTGTGGTTTGGATTTTGCACTTATTTTCTTTTTCTTGCGAGAGAGGGAAGGAGGGTTGAAATATGCCTGCGTTACAAGTCACAGTGCCTCCAGCAAGAACCACTGCAACAACAAAGGAAATTCATTTTCTCACCCTCCTTGGTGCAAGATTTGTTTCTTCATAGAGAGACAAGCATGCAGTATAATATAAAAAGTGAAAGCCCAAAAAAGGATTTAAAAGGGTGTTTATAGTCTTATTATAAAAGTTCAGTCCTGATACCACAGCAGGAAGGCAAAATCATAAAAGTACATAATGCACTTTAGAAATCATAGCGCTGCCTCTGAGTGAAGGATGGGGACAAGAGGATGGTGAGGTGCTGGCTCTGGCTCCTGGGGACCCTGCTGCATTTGATTCCTGAAGAGTCAGGAGAAGGCACCTGATGCCTTGCCACTGCCTCCAGACTTTTAACCCTCATGACTGTGAAGAACAAGGAAGCGGCCAGGAGGAGTTCACCCTGTGAATAGTGTTTGTAATGGAAAATAAAATACAAATTTAAAACCTCTGTAGCGTTACTTCCATAGGAATTTCCTTTGTGTGTGGATGTCAGGGTGCCCACGGCCCAGCTGTTGGTGCTACGCTCCAGTCTGTAAGCAAAGCCAATGCCGAACCCACAGCTACCTAACCTGTGGACCTGCTGGAGGGGGGCCAGAGTTCATAAACTGCTGGGAAGTGTCCCCAGCATAGTAATGCTCTTCTGGGGGTTCCAAATGGGGGAAGGGTATCCTCCCCTAAGTCAAAAGAATAAGAAAGGGGTAGTGGTCAGCCACACTGGAGCCAAAGTGAGGCCCATGGTGCGCTGGGGGAGGAGGGAGCCTTGTGCTCAAACTGGTCCTGCAGGCACTACTCAGTTGTGGCATCGGAGTCCTGGGTTCAATCCCCAGCTCCACCAGCAACTGGCTGGCAAGACTGAGTAAGCACTGCACCTCTCCAGGCCTTCTCTACTCCTCTAGGAAAAGAAGGTGACAAGAGGCACATCTTGTAAGATTGTTAGAAGGATTTCAACATGCAGTGTGTATGAAGTGCTTATTTTAAAGTCCGTGATACATTCATAGGAACCAAGTGCTCAGGGAAAAGTTGACTATTAACATGAGCCTTCTGGCCTGCGGTGGAGATGCCGACTCTTTGGTCTCTGCTTCTTTTCCTTTGCAGATCCATTCCTCCACCTGAGTGGTCCTATCTTGCCCACACCAGGAATGGGCACCTGAAGAACCTGGACAGTTATTAATGCATCCTTCCCCCATAGTGCAGCTGTGGGTTGAGGGGTACGTGACCCCCTTCGGCAATACTCCTGTCTCTGGAATTACTCTCTGGTGATGTTGTGTTATCATCTGTGTCTTCTCCCTAGAAGGATTCTGCCTAAGAGTGAAGTCAATGAGGGGAAATCAGAACTGAGAGAGAGAAGGAGAGATCTGGAAGGCCCCCTAGAGCCCCAGGTTCCAGCCATGTGAGAAGGCAGCACTACGCCCTGACATATTCTCATTATGGGAGTCAAGAGGTCCTCCTTTCGGCTAAATTACCTTAAGTTAGATTTTTTTCTCTGACCTCTAAAAAGCCCTGTCTAATGCATACCATCCCCCCACACAGAGTGGAGACCATGAATAAGGGCGCCCACCAATGACAACGGGTGGTAGTCAACCCTGTTATGTACCCAAATCACCTATAAGCCTTTTAAAAGGACAGAATCTAGGTCCCATCCCCAAAGATTCTGATTCAGTATGACTGGAGGGCATCTGGACATCCTTCCATTTTAGTCCATAAAGGATGGGAAACCAGGGACCTCCAGGAAACCCAAGGCATCCCAGTTACTGTGGGGAGGAGGAGGCTTGGTGCTGTCAGGCTGAAATCAGTACATCACTTACTCAGAAAGAGGCCAAAATATCATCACTTTTGTTTTACTTGGTAAGAAATGGCCTGTTTCTGATGATAATCATGATCTTCCATTTGATGTAGCCAGAGATGCAACTGTAGCATATTAATACTAAGAAGCCATTTCCGGCCGGCTGCGGTGGCTCATGCCTGTAATCCCAGCACTTTGGGAGGCCGAGGCAGGCAGATCACGAGGTCAGCAGATCTAGACCATCCTGGTTAACATGGTGAAACCCCGTCTCTACTAAAAATACAAAAAAAAAAAATTAGCTGGGCATTAGTCCCAGCTACTCGGGAGGCTGAGGCAGGAGAATGGCATGAACCCAGGAGGCGAAGCTTGCAGTGAGCCAAGATCGCGCCACTGCACTCCAGTCTGGGTGACAGAGTGAGACTCCGTCTCAAAACAAACAAACAAACAAACAGAAGCTATTTCCACCAACCCTTAATTCAGGTTCACTCTGAGTCTGACAGTGTTTCCTTCCTTCCGCTGGTGTCGCCACCTCCACAAATATCGCTTATGTGCAGGCAGCTCTTGTGTGCACTGTCCCCTTGCCCAGCCCCAGCAGATGGGCCGACCCTATGGAGCCACGGTGTGTCTGTGCCTTTCTCCATTCAGGGAGGCCTTTCCCCAAACTGCAGTGGGGCTTCTCTTCTCCCTGGAGGGCACTCTGCAACTGCATCTTTGTTCCCATGTTTAAACGAGAAATAAAATCCTTTCTACGTCGTGCAGTGTAGGGTGAGGAAGAGGCAGGTGAGCTATTTGAGTTAGGGTCATTTTAACTAGCTGGGGCTCTGAGAGCAGCCACAGACATCCAGTGAACAGTCTGCAGGACTCAACTTCTCACCAGTTCATTCTGACTCTGGAGGCCATGGCCTTGCCACAGGTCATCAACCCAAACATCAGTGCCTTTTCATTCCAGACATTTCAGACTCCTTCAAGCTCATTAACTCATGAGTACAGTTTCTAGTGGCACTGGCTGCAAGGTAGGTTTCTCAAAACAGAGTGCAAGAACCATCCACAACCCAATGCCTTGGAGAGAGTAGGTGGGAAAAACAAAAAGCCAGATACAGATTCCTAGGCCTCTCTTAGACCAATGGAATCAGACACTCTGGAGCGGGGGCCAGGGAATCTGCATTTAATTCAGCCCTGCGGTATTCCAAGGCCCACCAACATTTGAGAATCTCCATGGTGGGAGGCTGCTTCCTCTCTCTCCTTCCCATGCTAAATAGTGGAAACCAGACAGCTGGGCCCTAAGCGGGCACAGGGAGGAAGGCGGGGAGGCCACATCGCCTCCCCCAGCGCAAGGCATCTGTTAGGAGGCTCTCGGATGAAAGGCAGGAAGGAAAAATGGTTCTTCCACTAGGCTGGCGTTTTAGAAAACTCTGTTTCAAACACCCTGAATTTTGAGCCCTGAAAATGGTTATTATTTTTGCCCTCATTACCTTCTTTCCCTATTTAAAATGGAATCATTGTCAGAAGAAAACTGCAGCTTCACACATCCCTGCCATAGCCTCACACAATAGACACTAAAAATAGGGCCCTGCTTCCAAGCTCCACAAAACTCTCCAAAATGAGAAAATATATACATAACTAGAGGTCTTCCTGGCTTGTCTACTGACATCCGTTTTGCCTTTACTTTCCCCAAAATAGCCTTCCATTCTTTTTGGAATGACCTCATTTTCCTGATGTTCACCAGCTCTGAGCGCTGGGCAGGGGAGGGCGCTGGCTTGCCTGCCTCGACCATTCTTCCTGGGTTTTCTATTGAGATTTGTGAGCCAGTCATCTCTGGGGACAGAGCAGATCTGGAACCTTCTTGGCAAATGTGAGACTTGCCTGCAGCTGTGACGATGACATCCCTGCCCTGCCTACCTTTGACATTGGCCCATGAGACCAAAACACTAGAGATTTGAACATGACCAGCCAGGCAGGACGGGGGTCAGAACTCCGTACCTAGACTGAGGCAGGACCCCCTGCACCGTGATGGGAATCATAAGGGAAAGACCCCAGAGTGACTTCATGAAGGGATGTGCTGGAAGGCGGATTAAGATGAATGTGGGCAGAAGCTCAGCGACAGGATGGTGGGACTTTCGCAGGGGCAGACATGTTGCTGCCTTGGCATTATGGCAAATCCTAGGGCCTGAAATAGCATGGCTTCTTTTAAAATCCCTCCTGGCATCTGCCCACGGCACCCACACCCAGGAAATGGTGGGTGCGGTCTGTTTTCACCCACTGCGGTGAGCTAGAACAATTTCACTCACTTTGGAAAAGAATATAGACAGGAAATGATTGCAAAGCAGAGAAAGGCAGAGTTGTCATGGAATTATTCCATTCACTTTGGCTTTTCCTTTTGTAACTGGGACCCTACTGTGACTATGCCATCTGCTGTAGACCGGGCCCACCAGGTGGGGTTTCCAACCTCAACTAAAGTAAAGCTTTTCCCATCCCCCATCAGCTCCTTAGCTCATTCCCTAAGCCAGTGTCTAGAGGTCACATGTCCCAGACCCGCCACAGGCGTGCTCCAGGGCCAGCAATGCCAACAGCCGCTCCTCTCTGGACCTAGTCCCCTTGTCTCCTCTGAATGGCCCTGAACCACTCACTGAGCCACGGTAAAATAGGCTCAACAGGATAGGGTCAACTCCACCATGGCATTTTACTATCCTGACAAGCCACAGTCAGACATATCAACCCGAACCAATGCCCGTCATCCACACGTCTTTCCAGCATCCTCTCCTCTGGGCATCCCTGGGCACATGCCATCTCTTGGGCAGCCGCCACTACACAATAGATGTGTTCCAGGAAAGTTATGCGTGACAGGGATTTTTAAAATCTAGACTTGTGTGGAGTGAAAATAATTATCTTAGTGGTTGTAGAAATTTTGTTTTCAGAACTAATTCTCCTAACCTGTAGCTCTCATGTGCAGATTTTCACTTTCAAGACATATACAATCACAAATATATTAACTCCTTCAGTTGTCCACTACCATTTATTGGAGTGGTTTCTAACATGGTAGTAGACAACTAAAAGAATTGATATATATGTGATTGTATATGTCTTAAAACAACCATTTTATTATTTCTCTTGATTCAATGGGTTGACTAGGCCTCAGCTGGAAATGTCTTCTGTTGACCTTGTATGGGGTGTCCCTTGTATGGGGTCTGCAGTTAGATGGCTGGGACATCCTGGATGGCTCCCCTCCCATGACTAGGGTCTTGCTGGAACTGGCTGGAAGGCTGGGCCCTCTTGTTCAATTCACCTGATCTTTCTATGTGGCTACTAGCTTGGGCTTCCTTATAGCATGGCGGCTGGCTCCAGGAGCAAGCAGTCCAAGAGGATAAGCCCTATTGTGCTTGAGAACTTACCAAACCTCTGTTTGCATCCCTCCTGCTAATACCCTCAGTCAATCATGTGGCCAAGTTCAGTGGACAGCACCAGAAGGCTTCCTTGAGAGCTACAGATATTACAGTTTACCACACCCATCATTCCATAAATGCAGCCTACTTAGGAATAACCGAGTCTGGCATACATGAAATCCTGTAAGCAAATTTCAGGTCTCCCTTTCTCAGGGAGGAAACTAGAACACACATAGAGCCGCTCAGTATGAAAGAAAGAGCTGGCCAGCTCCCCTTACCAGGCAAATTCTCATTAACACCAAAGGAAGTTTGAGCACATTTTTGGTTTGTTTCTTTTTGTTGTCTTATTTTACTATTTTTAATAACTTTTTTTTCTTTCTTTTTTTTTTTTTTTTTTGAGATAGAGTCTCACTCTGTCGCCCAGGCTGGAGTGCGGTGGCATGATCTTAGCTCACTGCAAACTCTGCCTCCCGGTTCAAGCGATTATCCTCCCTCAGCCTCCTGAGTAGCTGGGGTTACAGGCACCCGCCATCAGGCCCGGCTAATTTTTGTATTTTTGTAGAGAGGGGTTTCACCCTGTTGACCAGGCAGGTCTCGAACTCCTGACCTCAGGTGATCCGCCTGCCTTGGCCTCCCAAGGTGCCAAGATTACAAGTGTGGATCATTATACCCAGCCTTAATAACATTTTAATTGAAAAATAACACTTGCAAATAGTGAACTCATTGTTCACTATTTACCTCCTTCAAATCACTAGATTTGATTGACAGTAACTATTTACATGACCTCTGGCCAACAATCTTCTCTCGTGCTTCCCTCACCTGAGAAGCAAGACTACCAAGTTTGCAAGCAGATGCCTCAGTTCCCTGCAAATATATCCACTTCAGAGACGCCTTTGCCATCAGGTGCAGATCTTACATGCCATTGTCTAGAGGACAGAAAATATCCAGTCTGCTCAAACATTTCCTCCCTTGGGCAGAGGTACTCATGATTTCTAGCACCTGGTGCTTAAAAGCCTTAAATAGAGCAGGTGTCCCCAATTCCCAGACCATGGACCAGTACAGGTCCGTGGCCTGTTAGGAACCGAGCCGTACAGCAGGAGGTGATGGGTAGGCGAGCTTGTATTACCGCTTGAGCTCTGTCTCCTGTCAGATCAGCAGTGGCATTAGATTCTCACAGGAGCACAAACTATTGTGAACAGCGCATTCGAGGGATTTGGTTGTGCACCCCTTATGAGAATCTAGTGGCTGAAGATGTGAGATGGAACAGTTTCACTTTTAAAATGAAAAAACTCTTGTTTTAGAAATTTTGTTTAGGTTATATATATACACATATATATATAGTAATAGGGGAGATATATATATATATAGATATAGATATAGATATCCTATTGCTACTAATAGTATGGAGAACACTGATTGTCCTTAATGGAAACTGTTTAGAGAGTTATGTAAAATAAATGCGTTTGACACCCTTGCCTCCTCGTCCATGGAACAAATTGTCTTCCACGAAACCAGTCCCTGGCGCCAGAAGGGTTGGGGACATTGAAATAGAGGACTGGTTTTGTTTTGTTTTTAGTAACATTGATCCACTTTTCTGAGGTCCTGCCAGGAAAAAAAAAAAAAAGTGGATTTTAAAGCCTCAAAGAGGAAAATGAAGGATGATTATTTTGAATAACAGCAAGAAATAAAAATTCATGACAAACCTTATAGCAGTGTGACATAGCATAAAAGGGGCAAGGCGTAGCAGAAGTATTTTTTAGAACATTTCCTTAATGGAAAATTTGAAACATTTATATAAGTAGCCAGAATAGTATAATGAATCTCTTCTGTCCATGGTCCAGCTTCAATACTCATCAATTTACAGCCAACCTTAGTTCATCTTGACTTCCACTCATGCATTCTCTCCTTCCAATAATTTCGATGTGCATTCCAGACGTCATATTATTACAACTGTAAAAATTTCAGTGAATCTCAAAGTCATTGTGCTGAGTGAAAGAAGCTAGACAAAAACAATATATATGTTGTTATTTGTTTAGAATTCTAGAACATGCAAACCAATCTACATTGACAAGAAGCTGATCAGTGACTGGGAACAGGAGTGGGAGAGGCAAGAGGAAAGGATTACAAAAGCACCCGAGAAAACTTTTGGGAAGGGTGATGGATATGTCCATTATCTTGACTGTGGTGATGGTTTCACAGGTGGCTACACAAGTCGCAAGTCACAAAACTGCACATTTTAAGTACGAGCAGTTAGTTGTACACCAATTATACCACCATGGATTTATTTTAAAATAACACATTACGGTTGAAGATTGGGTTAATTAATTTATTTATTTTTTATTTTTTGAGACGGAGTTTTGCCCTTGTCGCCCAGGTTGGCGCAATCTTGGTTCACTGCAACCTCCACCTCCTAGGTTCAAACGATTCTCCTACGGCGTGAACCCAGGAGGCAGAGCTTGCAGTGAGCCAAGATTGTGCCCCTGCACTGCACTCCAGCCTGGGTGACAGTGCGGGACTCCCTCTCAAAAAAAAAAAAAGAATTCTCCTGCCTCACCCAGTCTTCCAAGTAGCTGGAACTACAGGTGCAGCAACCACATCTGGCTAATTTGTTTGTTTGTTTTGGTAGAGATGGGGTTTCACCATCTTAGCCAGGCTGGTCTCAAATGCCTGACCTCAGGTGATCCTCCGCCCACGTCTGCCTCCCAAAGTGCTGGGATGACAGGAGTGAGCCACCATGCCTGGCCTGAAGATTGGGTTTAAAAACAACCAGGGCTTTAAAAACTTAAGTTAGATGTTTAAAATAATTTGTTTTTCCTTTCTGTTCTCATTAACATAAATATTTAAGGATATGCCTTTTCCTTTGAGCACTGCTGCAGCTATATAACTCACAGGTTGTTGTCTAGTTTTGCAATCACTGTTTTCTAAAATTTCTTTGTTAACGTAAAGTTGTTTAAGAGTTTTTTCTTTTAAAAACATTTCAGATGGAAGAGTCTTTTTCTGTTTCTTTGTTATCAATGTCTGGTTTAATCCTAGTATGATCAGGGGATTTGCTTGTACTATTTCTACTTTTGATAATTTGTTGAAATTTTATTATGGACCATTATGTAGTCAGAGTTCATGAATGTTTCACTGACCGTTGTAAAGAAGGTAAACTCTCCATTTTCAGGATATAGATTTTTGACATATATCAACCAGATCAATGTTCTTACTTTCCAGTTATTTCTGTTATTTGATCTGACATGAATTAATAGCTTTGAAAAGTTTTCTACTACAAGTGTGTTTCTATTTCTCCTCATATCCTCTGTAATTTCTGCCTTATGAATATTGTTGCTATGGGCTTTTGCACACAGATGCTCATTAGTGATTTCATCTTTGCTGTGCATTGTGTCTTTTGGCATTAGAACGCTCTCTTGTTTGTCTCATTTAATGTTCTTTGGTCCTGAATTTCTTCCTCTTTGAAGGTAAACTGGCAACAATTGCTTGCTTTTGGTTTGCACTTGCCTGGTGTGATGGCAAATACTGACTGTCAACCTGATTGGACTGAAGGTTGCGATATCGATCCTGGGGGTGTCTGTGAGGATGCTGCCAAAGGAGATTAACATTGGAGTCAGTGGGTTGGGAAGACAGACCCACCCTTAATCAGGTGGACACCATCTCATCAGCCGCTAGAAAATATAAACTAGACAGAAAAATGTGAAGAGGAGAGACGAGCCTGGCCTTTCAGTCTACGTGTTTCTCCCGTGCTGGATGCTTCCTGCCCTCAAAGATCGGATTCCAAGTTCTTCAGTTTTGGGACTTGGACTGGCTCCTCTTTCTCCTATTGTGGACTTGTGATTATGTAAGTTAATACTTAACAAACTACTATTAGTTCTGTCCCTCCAAGAGAACCCTGACTAATAAAGATTTTGGTACCAGGTAGTGGTTCTAGAGGCACAGAATACTAAGGGTAGAGTTCTTTTGTTGGTTTTGGGGTTTCTGGAGTTGGCTGCTTAATATGATTAAACGCAAAAATGCTAAGGGCTCTACTTCTAATAGTATGGAGAACACTGATAGTCCTTGATGGAAACTCTTTAGAGTGTTATATGAAATAAATGCATTTGACACTCCTGATTCATCACTCATGAGAGGCAAGGAGTTTAGTGACTCTATACATAATACCTTTGACCATATGTGGAGAACCAAGGAACACAATGAAGCTGGTTGGTTGCTCCTAAGTTCAGTGGACAAAGTGATGAGAGAAAATGATGAACTTGGGGATTCTGATTCCTGGCTTCAGAAGCAGATACTGACCCTCAAATCTGCTAAGATTGCCCTGAGTGAAAGTCTTACCTCCTGTAGAGAAAGAGCTGAAATTGTGGCAAAACAGACACAAGCTCTTATCGTGCGAGTGGCTGACCTGCAATGAAAGGTGCATGCACAGCCTCACCAGGTGTCTACTGTTAAAGTGAGGGCATTGATTGGAAGAGAATGGGACGCTGCAACTTGGACTGGGGACCTGTGGGAGGACCCTGATGTTTGTAAACTCTGATGAACCTTTTTTTGCCAGAAGGAACAGCTCCTCCATCCCCAGTAGTGGCAACATCCCCTCCCCAACCCATGCTGCCATCAGCCTTTCCACCTTTGGGGAGATCAACCCTGAGCTGCCTGAGGCAATAGTGATGGCCTCCCCTGAGGCAGCAGCCAGGCAAAATAATGTTGATTCTCCTCAGGAGCCACCCCCAACATCCGTGTTTGCTTCTAGGTAACTGCATTGGGGAAAGGGAAATGATCAGACATTTGGGGGACTACTGACCACTGGCTCTGAGCTGATGTTGATTCCGCAGGACCCAAAACATCATTGTGGTCCTCCAGTTAAAGAAGGGGCTTCTAGAGGTCAGGTAATTAATGGCATTTTAGCTCAGGTCCGACTTACAGTGGGTTCAGTCCTGTGGTCATTTCCCCAATGCCAGAATGCATAACTGGCACAGACATACTTAGCAACTGGCAGAGCCCCCACATTGGCTCTGTGACTGGTAGGGCGAGGGCTATTATGGTGCGAAAGGTCAAATGAAAGCCATTAGAGCTGCCTCTACCTAGAAAAAATAGTAAATCAAAAACAATATCACATCCCTGGAGGGATTGCGGAGATTAGCGCCACCATCAAGGACTTGAAATATGCAGGATGGTGATTCCCACCACATCCCCTTTCAGCTCTCCCATTTGGCCTGTGCAGAAAACCGTTGGATCTTGGAGAATGACAGTGGATTATCATAAGCTTAACCAAGTTGTGTCTCCAATTGCAGCTGCTGTACCAGAAGTGGTTTCATTGCTTGAGCAAATGAACACATCTCCTGGTACCTGGCATGCAGCCATTGACTTGACAAATGCCTTTTCCTCCATTCCTGTCCATAAGGCCCACCAGAAGCAATTTGCCTTCAGCTGGCAAAGCCAGCAATATACCTTTACTGTCCTACTTCAGGGGTATATCAGCTCTTCGGCTTTGTGTCATAATCTTATTTGGAGAGACCTTGATTGTTTCTCCCTTTCATGAGATATCACACAGGTCTGTTACATTGATGATATTATGCCGATTGGATTCAGTGAGCAAGAAGTAGTAAATACACTGGTCTTATTGGTGAGACATTTGCATGCCAGAGGATGGGAAATAAATCTGACTAAAATTCAAGTACCTTCTACCTCAGTAAAATTTCTAGGGGTCCAGTGGTGTGGGGCCTGTGGAGATACTCCTTCTAAGGTAAAGGATAAGTTGCTGCATTTGGTCCCTCCTACAACCAAGAAAGAGGCACACGCCTAGTGGGCGTATTTGGATTTTAGAGGCAACATGTTCCTCATTTGGGTGTCTTACTCCAGCCCATTTATTGAGTGACCCAAAAGCCTGCCAGTTTTGAGTGGGGTCCAGAACAGAAGAAGGCTCTGCAACAGGTCCAGGCGGCTGCGCAAGCTGCTCTGCCACTTGGGCCATATGACCTAGCAGGCCTCTAGGATTTTGGAGCAAGGCCCTACCGTCTTCTGCAAATAACTACTCTCCTTTTGAGAGACAGCTCTTGGCCTGTTACTGGGCTTTGGTGGAAACTGAATGTTTGACTATGGGTCATCAAGTCGCCATGCGACCTGAACTGTCTATCATGCACTGGATGTTTTCTCACCCATCCAGCCATAAAGTGGGTCATGCACAGCAGCATTCCATCACCAAATGGAAGTGGTATATATGTGATTGGGCTCGAGCAGTTCCTGAAGGCACAAGTAAGTTACATGAGGAAGTGGCTCAAGTGCCCATGATCTCCACTCCTGCCACCTGCCTTCTCTCCCCCAGCCTGCACCGATGGCCTCATGGGGAGTTCCCTATGATCAGGTGACAGAGGCAGGGAAGACTAGGGCCTGGTTCACAGATGGTTCTACACGATATGCAGGCACCACCCGGAAGTGGACAGCTGCAGCCCTACAGCCCTTTCTAGGACATCCCTGAAGGACAGTGGTGGAGGGAACTTCGTAGTGGGCAGAACTTCGAGCAGTGCACCTGGTTATGCACTTTGCATGGAAGGAGAAATGGCCAGATGTGTGATTATATACTGATTCATAGGCTGCAGCCAATGGTTTGGCTGGATGGTCAGGGGCTTGAAAGAAGCATGATTGGAAAATCGGTGACAAAGAAATTTGGGGAAGAGGTATGTGGATGGACCTCTCTGAGTCATCAAAAACTGTGAAGATATTTGTATCCCATGTGACTGCTCACCAATGAGTGACCTCAACAGAGGAGGATTTTAATAATCAAGTGGATAGGATGACCTGTTCTGTGGACACCACTCAGCCTCTTTCCCCAGCCACCCCTATCATCCCCCAATGGGCCCATGAACAAAGTGGCCATGGTGGCAGGGATGGAGGTTACACATGGGCTCAGCAATATGGACTTCCCCTCACCAAGGCTGGCCTGGCTACAGCCACTGCTGAGGGCTCAATTCACCAGCAGCAGAGACCAACACTGAGCCCTTGATATGGCACCACACCTCAGGGTGGTCACCCAGCTGCCTGGTGGCAGGTTGATTACACTGGACTTCTTCCATCATGGAAAGGGCAGATGCTTGTCCTCACCGGAATAGACCCCTACTCCAGACATGGGTTTGCCTCTCCTGCATGCAATCCTTCTGCCAAGACTACCATCTGTGGACTCGCAGAATGCTCTATCCCCCGTCATGGTATTCCACACAGCATTGCCTCTGACCAAGGCATTCTCTTTATGGCTAAAGAAGTGTAGCAGTGGCTCATGCTCATGGAATTCTCTGACCTTACCATGTTCCCCATCATCCTGAAGCAGCTGGATTGATGGAACAGTGGAATGGCCTTCTGAAGTCACAATTACAATGCCAACTAGGTGACAATACTTTGCAGGGCTGGGGCAAAGTTCTCTGGAAGGCCACATATGCTCTGAATCAGTGTCCAATATATGGTACTGTTTTTCCCATAGCCAGGATTCATAGGTCCAGGAATCAAGGAGTGGACATGGAAGTGGCACCCTCACCATCACCCCTAGTGATCCATTAGCAAAATTTTTGCTTTCTGTTCTCCCGACATTACGTTCTACTGGCCTAGAGGTCTTAGTTCCAGAGGAAGGAACACTGCCAGCAGGAGATACAACAATGATCCCATTAAACTGGAAGTTAAGATTGCCACCTGGCCACTTTGGGCTCCTTCTACCTTTAAGTCAACAGGCTAAGAAGGGACTTATAGTGCTGGCTGGGGTGATTGACCCGGACTATCAAGACAAAATCAGTCTACTACTCCACAGTGGAGGTAAGGAAGAGTACAAATGGAATATAGGAGATCCATTAGGCAGTCTCTCAGTATTACCATGTCCTGTGATTAAGGTCAATGGGACTACAAATGACTTAGACCCTTCAGGAATGAAGGTTTGGGTCACTCCACCAGGGAAAAAAACCACGACCTGCTAAGGTGCTTGCTGAAGGCAAAGGGAATACAGAATGGGTAGTAGAGAAGGTAATCATCAATACCAGCTACGGCCACGTGACCAGCTGCAGAAATAAGGACTGTAATTGTCATGAATATTTCCTCTTTCTTTTGTTAAAAACATGTTTGTACATGTATACACTTGTACTAAGAAAATATCTTCATTTTATTTCCTTTTCCTTTATCATGTGACATAAGATTTATTGACTTCATATCAGCATGTAAGTATTGTTAATTTCATGTACTAGTACTTGGTTGGGGACTGGTGTGTTTCCAGATGTATGAAGGGTAGCTGTATTATGTTAGGCATAATTATGACCTTATTATTGTCTTTATTTGAAGATTATGCATGATCTCAGGAGATGTATATGGGTTCAAGTTGACAAGGGGTGGACTTATGATGGTTAATACTGCGTGTCAACTTGATCGGATTGAAGGATGTAATACTGATCCTGGGTGGGTCTGTGAGGGTGTTGCCAAAGGAGATTAACATTTGAGTCAGTGGGCTGGGGAAGGCAGACTCACTCTTAATCAGGTGGACACCATCTCAGCCACCAGTGAATAAAAACCAGGCAGAAAAACATGAAGAGGTGAGACAGGCCTACCCTCCCATCCTACCTCTTTCCCCTGTGCTGGATGCTTTCTGCCCTGAAACATCAGACTCCAGGTTCTTCAGTTTTGGGACTCAAACTGGCTCTTCTCGCTCTACAGCTTACAGACAGCCTGTTGCGGGACCTTGTGATCATGTCAGTCAATACTTAATAAACTCACATATATATATGTGTGTGTGTGTGTATATATATATATCCTATTAGTTCTTTCTCTCTAAGGTAACACTGACTAATACAGCTGGTACACCTTTGTCCATCCTTTTCATTTCCAGTCTTTTATGGTTCACTTGTTTTAGATATGTTTCCTTTAAACAGCATAGAATTGGATTTTGCTTTATGATACAATGTGAAAATCATTTATCTTAATGAATGAATCCGAGGGGAAAAATCATGAACTATGTTTCCCCTGCTCTTACACCAACCACAATCAACACCCGAGACTTCTGTGACCAGATGTGTTGGGGGAGGGCTTCCCCACAACCAAGCAAGCAATCCATTCTGCCACAGGTACCAGCTGGGTGTCCTCAAATTCACTTCTAACAGCATCTACCCGGAGGTAGCATCACATCCCCCAGGTTGAGGGCTCAGTCCACAAGACTGACCCCACTTCGGATGCCAATTGCAAGCCCCAGGTTTTTAGTGTGCTTCTGACTGAGTGGCTACAAATAGGGGATTTGATTAATTTACTAGAGTGGCTCTCAGAACTCAGGGAAACACTTATGTTTACCAGTTTATTATAAAGAATATCACAAAGAATATAGATGAACAGATGCACAGGGCAAGGCATAGGGGAAGGGGCGTCGAGCTTCCCTGCCCTCACATGCCGTGCCACCCTGTAGGAACCTCCAAGCATCTAGCTATCCGGAAGCTCTCCGAACCTTGTCCTCTTGGGCCTTTTATGGAGCCTTCATTAGATAAGCATGATTGATAACCATGTAGAAATGTAACTGGACAAAAAGGGCATGATCTAATGCTAATAGACTGAGTGGGGAAACCCAGCAAGGCCTGTCAGTTCAGATTCTTCTTGGCCTCTTTGTGCAGCACTCCTTCCTCCAGGGTGCAGGGCAGGACCACGTCTGAAATGGAGATCTGATGTCCTACAATGACAGAAGATAGGTCAGAGAATTGCTTTATGCCAGCTCCAAGACAGAAAGGCAGGGGAAGAGTAGAGCCCTGCCTTGGGGAGAGAAAGGAGCAGGTGAAAGGAGAGCAAGGGAGGGCCAGAGAGAGAGACATTCTGTTTTCTGAGGCCTGCCCAAGGGCCCCAATATTGTAACAAGGGCTATGGGAGTTATGAGCCAGGAACCATGAATAAAAACCTATCTAGATATACAGATATCATAATACCACAATGAGATAATAAAAACATATACATATTGTATCACAGTGAGTTAGTCTCATTTACATTTAGTGATATGACAGGTGAGTTCATCTTTGATCTGTTGTTGTTGTTGTTCTCTGAATGCAGTTATTTAAAATCTTTCAATATAAGGTCAGTTTGCTTTTTTGGGAGTGGGCAAAGAGTAAAGAGAAGAGAGGAGAGGCGATGAAAGGAGAAAAAGCCACAAGCGATGAGAAGAGAATTAAGTTCTAGTATTTAGAATGATTTTAATGTTGTTTCATTATTTCTTTGTAATCATATTGTCATATAAAACCCTGGACATCTGCTTTATAAACAGCATTAGGCAATAATAAAATTAGTGTGTATTTTCTTACCTTTCTCCTATCTCTCCCTCCAGTTCCTGACTCAATTCAATAATATTATCTTTGTTAATTTTTACTTCGGACTCTTAAATACATTTTTAACAAAAATACAATTTGTTTCTTTGGCTTTTTTTTTTTTTTTTTTTTTTTTTGAGACGGAGTCTCGCTGTGTCTCCCAGGCTGGAGTGCAGTGGCGTGATCTCGGCTCACTGCAAGCTCCACCTCCCGGGTTCACGCCATTCTCCCGCCTCAGCCTCCCAAGTAGCTGAGACTATAGGCGCCCGCCACCACGCCCGGCTAGTTTTTTGTATTTTTAGTAGAGACGGGGTTTCACCATGTTAGCCAGGATAGTCTCGATCTCCTGACCTCGTGATCCACCCGCCTCGGCCTCCCAAAGTGCTGGGATTACAGGCTTGAGCCACCGCGCCTGGCCTTTCTTTGGCTTTAAATTATTTCTTTGTCTCCCTGAGTTTATCCAAGAAGCAATTACTTTACTTCCTGCCATCTTTACCCCTTTCCCATCCCAATTTGCGAGAGTTGTGTTATTTCTACATTGCCAAGGCTTAAAAGATTTACATCCCATTATGTTACACTAATCCCCACATTATATTTAGTCTTAGATCTGAACTTAAGTATAATCAATACTTACAGTCAGACTTGTGGTTAAAACTTCCATAGTAGACTCTCAATTGGCTGACGTTCATTTTCTGGTCATTTCCTCAAGAAGGTTCATAAGAACTATACTTTCTAAGCTCTTGTACGTTCAAAACATTCTGCTATAGCCTTTGCAATTGTTGAACAGCTTGGATGATATAAAATTCTTGGTTTGCACTTTCCTTAAATATCTTCTAAATGTTTCTCTATCCTCTTCTAATGTTAAATACTGTTTTGGTGAAGTCTGAGTTCAACCCGACTTTTTTTTCTCCCTGTATGTGACTTAGTATTTTGTGCTTTACTGCCTAAAGGATACTTAAATCCAATAACTTTACTAGATTGCATCTCAGGTGGAGACTGTTCTAAATCAGGTTTCCCTGGGAAGTAGTGTGAACATCCGATATGCAGATTCAAGTCTTGCTTTATTTTAGGAAATGTTTTGAATTGCATTTTAAAACACTTTTTGCATTCTATTGTTTTGGCTTCTTCAGAGACTCCAGTTTTGCACGTGTGGCTTTCCTTCACCTCCCTGTTATCTGATTGCTTTCTCTCTAATCTTAACTCCCTGTCTCTATGACATCAGATTCGCATTCCACACTCCCTTCCTTTGCTTCTCTTACAGAGCCTTTTGCAGTGACTTCGCCCCCTTATTATCCTCTGCTTCTTTCCTGAGTCTTCTAGCTCCATCTCATCACCTCCCATCAGCTTGTCATCTTCTATTTGAGTTCTTGCATTTATGCTTTGTGGTTTTCCATTACAGATCAAATTGCCTTGTTAAGGTGCTTTGTTCCTAATTCATGGTGGAATGTTTGATCATAATTTTCACCTCTTCCAGCCCACATTTTACGGGTGCATGTTCTTCTGATGTGATTTGCCGCTCTTTGTGTCTTATAGAATGTTTGTATCAAGGTTATTCCCTCTTCTTTTAAGTGATTCATGGAGTGTACCGGTTGAACTTCCCTAGATCAGCTTTGTGCAAGATGTTCTAACCAGGGGTGGGGAAAGAACAGTCTTCCAGAATTCTTCATCTCATAGGACCTCTTTTTCTTTGTTTTCACAGAGACAGACTGCTTCCTGAAAATATAGTATTATCCTTTATAGAGCTCTGCCTCCTCAGCTTCTCTGAATCACACTGAGTCCCTGAGGGCTTTTGCTGCAGGGACCTCTAGCTCCTTCCCAGGAAATGCAAACAAGGGACCAGTGTGTGCCTCATCCTTGGGAAGTGTAGTTCTGCTTGTGCTCTCAAAGCTCTGCTGCTGCCCTAGATGCTGCTCCTCTTCCTGCGAGCTTGCTGCTCTTTGCAGCCCTTACTCATGTTTTGGAGTCTACAGATTACATCTGTCTCTAAGTTTCAATGCAAACGAAACTCTGAAGCTGCATGTGATTTCCAAGAGGAAAAGGAAGCACCACTACCATGCTCATTTCCAAGTCTGATGATTTGGGGGAATTGATGCTGACTTCCAAGCCATCCTTCCCAAGGCTTTTGACCAGGTGCAACTAAGGCACAATGGAGGTATATTCTTCCTCCACTACTTGCCTTCCCTCTCTCTCTGGGTCCTGCATCGTTACTCCAGCAGTGATGTGGTAATTTAAAATAATGGTAATATACAATATGCCACATACAATATAATATAATATACAATGTAATAATGGTAATATACAATATACAACATCACAGCAGTGATGTGGTAATATACAGTAATGTGATACCATACAATAGGGACGAGGAGGTCAGTGAGTATACCTAGGAGCCATAGCAAAGAACAGAATTCATGTGCCATCAAAAAGCATTCAGCATCAACTAAGGGGAAAATATGCGCGCGCGCGCACACACACACACACACACACCCCCATCCACCCCCCTACACACACATTACACAGGACAAACAGAGCATACCTGGAGGCCACTGGTAGACCACTTCTGGTCTATATCATCTCTAGGGTCCTTCTCTGCCATCTCGTATTAAGGATCCGCCACCACCGTGCATGTTAAAATTTCATCTTAATTGGGAGGCCATTAGGTTATGGTGGCTTTTGTTCTTTAAATTTTGTCATAAGCAAGTACAAACCCTAGGTAAACAGCAAACAAACCTGGACACTCTACCAATCAGAAACCCTCAATGAATCTCTAACCAGAGACTTTCCATTCTAGCTAATTGAATCTATTTCCTTTGTCTCCCTTCTGCTCCAGCCTATAAAGGCCCAGTGTCTACACTGCTCAGCAGAGCTCCCAGAACCTTTTCTGGTTCTGAGTGCTGCCTGATTTGTCAATTATCCTTTGCTCCAGTAAGCCCTATTAAGTTTATTTGGTCTAAAGGTTTTCTTTTAACACCTATCATGACTGCATATTATCTTGGTGGCTCCTCCACTCCCCCACCAGCCCCTGAAGCTGTCCTTGATGCTGATTTCCTCTGCATCGCCATGTGTTTGTAGAGCAATGCTGTTTTCCACCTGAACCCTAGGACTCTAGCTTTGGCCCTGTTCCAGTCTGAGCTCTTTGCCTTTCGCAGGTTCCTTCTTATCACACAAGTCCTTAACGCGAAGCAGCTCTGTGCAAGCAGGAGCTGGCCCGGGCTCATACACCACACTACAGGGGCTCTAGTTGTTTCCAGAGTGATATTTTGGCTGCAGCAACTTCTCAGGTCCATGCCTATACACAGAGTGTGGGGATATTAGGGTAGGGCAGCCCTGCCTGGAGCAAGACAAGCTGGGTGACCTGAAAGGAGGAGACAGAGGGATGCTGATGTGGCAGGACAGCCAGGGTGGACCTAAAAGAGATGCTGAAGACAGACCCTGGAGAGGAGACATAGCCCTGCATGCCACCTGGGCCTGAGTGGAGATTCCTGGGCTGCTGTGGGCTCCCAACTGCTCTGGAATGGAGTCGGGATGTTGTTGGAGAACAGCCTGGCAGGGGTGGGGGCCAAGTGGTCTGGACACCTACCAGAAATAAACAGACTGCAATGAAACAGATCGAGAATCCCTTCCAATTAGGACAGTTGTGTAGATTTAAAAAAAAAAAATTCTTTTTTTTTTCCTGAAATAGGAAAGGGAACAAAATGCAAAAATCTGTTCTTTCCTTCCAAAAGACTTTAAGTAGCAAATAAGCAAGGTGTCAGGACTGGGAAAGCCTTCTGTCTAGGCTCTGAGTAAATGAACTTGCCTTTTGGTATAGAGCTTGAGTTAAAATTAAAAAGATACATATGCATATCTTGCAACAAGAATGATTCTACATGCAACGCCTTAAAAAGAAATCTGAACATTTTTCTGAGTAGGGCAAGCGAAGAGAACAGACAACCATCCCTCCTCCAGAAATCCATCAACAGCCCCTCTGCTTCCACAGCAGATGAAATTTCTCAGAGCAGCTTACCAAATGTCCTCGTGGTCTGAAAACAGAGCAGAGGTCTTCACTGGGTTCTTCTAGATAAAGGCACTTACAGTACCCCTAGTAACAAAGACACCATCCATGTAAAGGACTGCCACACCCACCTCCACATCTGCCCCCAACTTCAGTGGAGTCTTCAAAGTGTGCAGAAATATCTGCAGTCCTTATACCAATTATCTGTGTTGCCCCGTTTTTATGTAAATTTGAATCCAGTTTTAAATTCAAATTTAGATTCCGTATTTTGAAGACCTAGAATAGTGCCTGGCTCATGGTTGACACTCAATATGTTTAACTTCTTTCTGTCTCCTAATTTCAACTGTAATTGACTCTTTGAAAACCTGACCCCAAATAGTTTAATGTATTTCCCGTATAGCCATAGATGCAGCCCAGCAGAGGGCTGCCAGCAACCTTAGGAAGGGCTTATTGGAGCATTTGGATGACATCCCCAAATCTTCACCTGGACTAGGAAAACAACTGTGTCAAGTTTAGTCCAGGAATGTTGGCAGGTATTAGAAACAGCCTCAGCAATGCAGATTTGGGAATTTTTAGAGTGAACTTATTTCAGTGGGTGAGCTGCTTAGAAAGTTGCCAGAGAGGGAAGTTGTCTGCCCATAACCCTGGGGCAAGCCATTGAGATTGGACCACATCATCTGTTTTTTACTTCCACGTACTTCATTGTTTCATGCCCTCCAAACTGTCATTCATGGCTTCTCCAGATAGACCACTTCAACTTCACTGTAGGCAACTAGGGTCTGAACTGACTTAGCCCAGGTAACGGAGGTACTGTGCACTGTCCTACACAGAGGCAAGGACGAAGAGGGGGCTCCCGGACCTTATATGTAGAGCACACTTCCTTGTTCCTAAACATGGCTGTGGAATTGGATTTTCCCCCCAGAATTTAACAATGCAGTCAGGCCCCAAAGAAACCCTGAGACCATCTGATTAACCCAAGGACACCCAGGGACATATTGTGTAGCTTCCGTCCTCAGTAGCCCCCTCCCTACTCCCACATTACTCCCCCAGCAAGGCAGCTTCTTCCTTTGGGCACCTGCATTTTTGCCAGTAGAAATGCCCACAAGGAATCATGAGCACCGGACATCTGCCCTGCCTGCTTCTGCCCTCTTAGAAGTACACTTTGGATCACTTGTACTTTTCTGTCTCTGCTCCAGCAAATTCCTCTTCCCTCCCGGACACCATCCTCACTGCTTCCTTGCTACTTGTGCGGAAGTAGCCCGCGGGACGGAGTCCGCCGAAACCTTTGGTAGACAATGGGAAACTCCACAAGTTGTTTCCCATCTAGGTGTGGAAAAAGCGGAGACAAACATTTTCCCTGCCCAAGCCACTCCAGTAGCTGGTGCAACTCCTTGGGAGTGGTGTTAACACGTTCTTGGAGTTTGGTTTGGGAGCTGGGTGGGAAACATTTACAATTTTTTGTGATGTGCCCATTTCAGAGAGGTCTGCCAGTAATGCTCAGAGGACTGGAGGAATGACTATTGATCACTTGGTATTTGCTTGAAGTCCCATTCAATCTACCACCTTAAAATAAAATGTTCTTAGTTCAGAATCTGCAAAAGGGATTTTTAATGGATTTCGGTGCATTTCAGGGATATTATTAGACTAAAAGCAAGAGCTATGGTTTACAGAAACCACACTGTATGGATGATGCAGTTATTATTTCCACTATTAAAACCCCACTCAATGCTGTCACAGGGAGACCACTCAAGCCTTGCTGAAGGGTGAATACATGTTAAATTCAGTGCTCTAACACACAGCATCTAAACTTTTGTATCTGAGGCCTCTTCTTTACTATTAATGTGTACATCTCATACTGTTCCCATCCCACCCTCAAATTTTGAAAGGCACCTAGCTAAAAATCACTATATATTTTGCATATTTCCTTTACCCAAAAGAACTTCTGTTGAATGTTACTTTGGGTAGTTTGTACTAGAAAAACTAATAGCTTTTTAAAACTTTGTAATGGTAAATGTCTACATAATGTTGAATATGCTGTTTGCACTACATTTGGCTTCTTAAGTATCTCTGATTGGGGATGAAGTCCAAGGTAGACCTCACCTACTAGATGATCACAGCTAAAGTGCTTATTGTTTTTTTGTTGGGTTGGCAGACAAATAAGCCTAGACCGCCTCTACATTCTTCAGGGAGCAGAAGAAAGGGGAAGGAGGTGGCCGGGCTCAACATGGGGAAGTAGCCATGACAGCACCATCCAGAACTTTCTGGACCATTGGAATTGGGAAAATCAGCAGCAAAATGGATATATTAGAACAGGTGGCAGGGGGAGGGGATGTGTCACCATGGCCAGTGGGCCACTGTAGCCTGACCCGTTTCTCCTTGCTGCGTGACTTTTGATTTCAGGATGGAATATGAGAAAACATGGCCAGTTATAATATTAACATTTTAGTAGCAATGTTTTCATGGTCATTATTCTCATTGACATTTGTAGGAATCAGCTGTTGCTGCATGACCAACCATCTCAAAGCTCAATGGCTTAAAACAATTCCATTTCCCATTGCTCACAGTCTGCAGATCCGCCTGGAAGTCCTTCTGGACTCATGGGGGCATGGGCCGCCAGCTGTGGCCCCGCAGGTGGCTCTGTTGATCTGGGCTGTGCATACTCGTTTTGGGGGGGGGGTTTGGCTCCTCTATGGCTATAAAATTCCAAAATACTTGTGACTGACCCAGTTAGGTTCTCCCTTAGGAGCTTCTTACCCACAGCAGGCCAGCCCAGGCCTGTTCACAGGACTGTGCCAGGGGCCCAAGACAGTGGAGCACTGCAGGACCTCTGTGGGCCTCCACTTTTCCTGCATCTGATTGGCTAAAGCTAGTCACAAAGCAGATCAAATTCAAGAGGAAAAGGAACAGATTCTACCTTCTGATGCCAGGCCCAGCAATGTCACATTGCACACGTTGTGGATGCAAGGACGGAACAGTGAAAAACTTTGAGACATTTCCCATTCACTCTACCACAACGTTCTTCTGTTCCAAAGAGTAAATGATCTAAGACACAATTTTCCCCTGGGACTCAATAAAGGCATTCATATTTCAGTTTTTTTAAAAGGTGGCTTATTTCGATCCAGCAATCCCATTACTGGATATATACACTAAGGAATACAAATCATTTTACTATAAAGACACAGGCACACATATGTTTATTGCAGTACTATTTACAATAGCAAAGACTTGGAACCAACCCAAATGCCCATCAATTATAAAGATAAAGAAAATGTGGTACATATACACCACAGAATACTATGCAGCCATAAAAAGGATGAGTTCATGTCCTTTGCAGGAACATGGATGACCCTGGAAGCCATCATCGCAAAGTAACGTAGGAACAGAGAACCGAACACCACATGTTCTCACTCATAAATGCGAATTGAACAATGAGAACACATGGACGCAGGAAAGGGGACAACACACACTGGAGCCTGTCAGGGGATGGGGAGTGAGGGAAGGGAGAGCATCAGGACAAATAGCTAATGCATGTGGGGCTTAAAATTCAGATGACAGGTTGATAGGTACAGCAAACCACCATGGCATGTTCATACCTATGTAACACACCTGCACATTCTGCACATGTATCCCGGAACTTAAAGTAAAATAAAAATAAAAAAGGTGGCTTATATGTGGACAATTGTTCACTGCTCTATTAGAACTAGAATTGGAGTTTTGTTATCTCAGTGAGTGGAATAATATAAACATGGATGATTAGGTCAAAATAAAGCATTCAAACTAGCAGTCACCTGGGACACTCGTTCAAATGCAGATTCATGGTCCCAGAGAATCTAATTCAATAAAAGCCAGGATAAGGCCCTGGAATCTACATGATAATAAGTGCCTCAGGGGTATGATGCAGGTGATCCTGGAAACCTTATTTGAGAAACACTGGTATAAAGAAGTATGTGCATGCATATATGCGTGTGTGTGTGTGTATGCGTGTGTGTGTGTATATGAGACAATAATATCATCTTCATTTTATAAAATAGGAAATTAATTACCTGCTTAGTGGCCTGCCCAAGTTCACTCGGAAGATTAATTACAGAGCTGGGATTAGCACCCAAGTCTCTTGGCTCTAGATCTGTGGTTTGCGGAGTGCAAAGAGCCCCCATTCCTCTTGAAAGCATTTTCCTTGTTGGGCTTACTACCATGTCTAGAAGCCTCCCATTGTCATCCTTGGTCCCCTCTTCAGTATCAACAGGATTATTCCCACTCCCCTCCAAACCTTGAAAGGGATCTAGATGTACTCAGGCACTGGTTAAGTGGAAATATTTCAAATAATGGGAATGTAGGGAAGAATATCTTAAAAACTGCTGGCCTGGAGGTCTCACACTTAAGCTTAAATTGATGTATTTTATTAGTTGCTGGCTCCCAGCTTAGTCCTGAGAATATGTTTTCCATCCCTTCAAGAACATGCAGTGACAAGAGAGGAGGAAGAGATAAAGAATGAGAAGGAAGAATATTTCTGTTTTTCTCTCTCTACAGGTAGATTCCTTGTACTTTCATGCTAACGAACCTAAGTAAGGCTATCTGGATGCTGAAGGCTCTCACTGCCCCAGAGTCAGTCCAGAACCATGAAGGCAGGCTGTGGCAGGCAGAAAGGACTGCCACTCCCTCTCAATACACCCTGCTCATTTCTCATTAACTGGATCTGAAGGCAACGAAAATACCGATTAACTTAGGGGTTAATTTGTGGGGTTCTGGTTAGTCAAGATTTTCTTGATTGAATACAAAAGGCTTTCATTTACAAAAATCAATAATTATAAATTTTAAAGAATGTTTAGTGCAAATTAAGAACAGACTTTCTTTTTTTACTCTAAGTTCTAGGATACATGTGCAGGATGTGCAGGTTTGTTACATAGGTAAACATGTGCCATTGTTGTTTGCTGCACCTATCAACCCATCACCTGGGTGTTAAGCCCAGCATGCATTAGCTATCTTTCTTGATGCTCTCCCTCCTCCCGCAGCCTCCCCACGACAGGATCCAGTGTGTGGTGGTCCCTGCAGTGTGTCCATGCATTCTCATTGTTCACCTCCCACTTATAAGTGAGAACATGCAGTGTTTGGTTTTCTGTTCCTGTGTTAGTTTGCTGAGGATGATGGCTTCCAGCTCCATTCATATCCCTGCAAAGGACATGATCCCATTCCTTTTTATGGCTGCATAGTATTCTGTGGTGTTATATGTACCACATTTTCTTTATCCAGTCTATCATTGATGAGCATTTGGGTTAATTCCATGTCTTTGTTATAGTGAATAGTGCTGCAACGAACATACGCATGCATGTATTTTTAAAATAGAATGATGTATATTCCTTTGGGTATATATCCGGTAATGGGATTGGTGGGTCAAATAGTATTGCTGGTTCTAGATCCTTGAGGAATCGCCACACTGTCTTCCACAATGGTTGAACTATTTACATTCCCACCAACAATGTAAAAACATTCCTATTTCTCCACAGCCTTGCCAGCATCTGTGGTTTCTTGACTTTTAAATAATTCCCATTCTGACTGGTGTGAGATGGTATCTCATTGTGGTTTTGATTTGCATTTCTCTAATGATCAGTGATGAGCTTTTTTTCATATGTTTGTTGGCTGCATGAATGTCTTCTTTTGAGAAGCATCTAGAACAGACTTTCTAATACAAAAGTTTCAAAGAAATAGTATTAAGGGAGGGGACCACCCCTCATATTGTCTTATGCCCAATTTCTGCCTCCAAAGAAAGAAGAAGTAAAAACTAAAAGGCAGAAATGAAATCCACAGGCAGACAGCCCGGCGCCGCACCCTGGGCCTGGTAGTTAAAGATCGACCCCTGACCTAATTGGTTCTGTTATCTGTAGATTACAGACATTGTATAGAAACGCACTGTGAAAATCCCTGTCCTGTTTTGTTCCGATCTAATTACCGGTGCATACAGCCCCCAGTCAGTACCCCCTGCTTGCTCAATCAATCACGACCCTCTCACACGCACCCGCTGAGAGTTGTGAGCCCTTAAAAGGGACAGGAATTGCTCACTCAGGGGGCTCGGCTCTTGAGACAGGAGTCTTGCCGATGCCCCCGGCTGAATAAACCCCTTCCTTCTTTAACTCGGTGTCTGAGGAGTTTTGTCTGAGGCTTGTATGTAGTACAATAATAACAGGAAGTATGATGACAACAGTTACTGAATGCTCACTATGTGCCAGATACATTTAGTCCTCAATCAGCCTTATGGAAGTTGTGGTACTATCCCCATTGTACAAGTGAAAAACTGAGACTTAATTTCTGATAAACTAGTTACCTTAGGATCAGACAGCCAGCCAGAACCATAAAAAAAAAAAAAAAAAAAAAAAAAAAAAAAAAGCTTAAACTGAACAGCTCTTAGCTTCATAGTTCTTGTCTGTGAAATGAGAATAATAATTCCCAGCCAGATGTCTCTGTTAGTAATAGAGACAATGACTTTAGTGCCAGTTATATTGGAGACAGACATTCAGTAAATGATACCTACCTTAAAGGGACAGACAATCCCTGAGGCCCTTCCTCACCATAGGAAACTACCGAAGGCTTAACTCTTCTGATAATCAATTCTCAGAAAGAACCAATAGCAGAGAGCCAAGTTGTTAATTTCTTCCAAGCTTCCCTCCAAGATACTCAATGAGGATTTGAAAACAATATCAAGGCAGGGCTGGAGGTTTTCCAGGAGAGAAATACTATACTTTTTATCTCTTTCCTCTGGTAAGAGGGAGAGGCTCAAGAAAAGAGGGTTGAAGAAGTACTGAAAAAACAGTGGTTGACTTACTACTTGGGTGATCAGTAGGAGCCCAAACCTCAGCATCACACAATATATCCATCCATATAACAAATCTGCACATGTACCCCCTGAATCTAATTTTTTTTAAAAAGAATAAAAGCAGTGTTTGAGCTGGTATCAACCTTTTCCAAGAAGCTTGTGGTGGGAGCTCTTCCAGGCTAAGGAATGGAGGCCTGAAAGTAGCAAACAGCCCACATACCAGAGAAATCAACCATCATTCTATATCTGCTATGTAGGCTTGCTATGATTTAAATGTTGGCGTCCCTCCAAAATTCATGTTGAAACTTAATCCCCATTGCAATCATATTAAGAGTTGGGGCCTGTAGGAGGTGATCAGGCCATGAGGGCTTCACCCTCATGGATGGAATTAGTGCCCTTATAAAAGGTCTTGAGGGAATGAGTTCATTCCTTTTACCCTTTTGCTTTTCTGCCTTTTGAGGACACAGCATGAAAGTGCCATCTACTAATATGAAGCAGAGGGAGAGCCTTCACCAGACACTGGGTGTGCTCACACTTTGATCCTGGATTTCCCAGCCTGCAGAACTGTCAGAAATAAGTTTTTACTATTTATTAAATCACCCAATCTAAGGTATTTAATTATAGCAGCAGGAACAGATTAAGGCTAAAGATGCCATGTTTGTTGCAAATTAATGTGTAATTCAAAGATATACAAAATCAAGAGACCATAAAAGGATATTATTACACAGTTGAGAAGTCATAAAAAACAATGTAGCATGCTTTCTTGTGAAATGTAATAAGAAATATTAAAAAACTAACCATAGATCCCACAGCCATTGAAATGACAATAAAGAAATACTGTGAATAACTCCACATACGTAAGTTCAACAACTTAGATGGAATGGATCAATTCCTTGAAAACCACAAACTACCCAAACTCAAAATGAAACAGATAACCCGAATAGTACTAATTTGTAGTTGAAAAATTTTACAAACGAAATCTCCAAGCCAAGATGGTTTCACTGGCAACTTCTACCACACATATAAGAAATAACACTAAATATGCACAATCTCTTCCAGAAAAGAGGAGGGAATATATCCCGCCTAATTTTATGAGTCCAGTTTTACACTGATATCAGAACCAGACAAAGGCAGTATAAAAATTAAATCTACAAGCACTTTGGGAGGCCGAGGCGGGAGATCACAAGGTCAGGATATCAAGACCATCCTGGCTAACATGGTGAAACCTCATCTCTACTAGAAATACAAAAAATTAGCCGGGCATGGTGGTGGGCACCTGTAGTCCCAGCTATTCAGGAGGCTGAGGCAGGAGAATGGCATGAACCTGGGAGACAGAGCTTGCAGTGAACCAAGATCATGCCACTGCACTCCAGCCTGGGTGACACAGCGAGACTCTGTCTCAAAAAAAAAAAAAAAAAAAAAAAAATTAAATCTACAAACTAATATCTCTTATCAATTTATTTATTTATTTATTTATTTATTTGACAAGGTCTCATTCTGTCACCCAGCCTGGAGTGTAGTGGCATGATCACAGCTCACTGCAGCCTCCACCTCCCAGGCTCAGGTGATCATCCCACCTTAGCCTCCCAAGTAGCTGGGACTGTAGGCATGCACCACTCCTGACTAATTTTTGTCTTTTTAGTACAGATGAGGTTTTGTCATGTTGCCCAGGCTGTTTCTCATAAATTTAAATGTAGAAATATTCAACAAAATATTAACAAATTGAATCCAACAATATATACAAGAACTTATGTACTACAACCAAGTAGGATTTATTCTAGTTATGCAAGATTGCTTCATCATTCAAAAAATCATTCAAAGTTATCCACTGTGTCAATAAGCTAAGGAGAAATATCATATGATAATATAAATTGACACAGAAAAAATATTTGACAAACTACAACACTCTCATGATAAAAATTATCTGCAAGTTAGGAATAGAGGGAATCACTTCAACCTGATAAAGAGCATCAACAAAAAACCTGCATCTAATATCATACTTAACGGGGAAAAACTGAATACTTTGCCCCTAAGGTCAGGAACAAAGCCAGGGGAGGATATCCACTCTCACCACAGTATACATCACAGTACTAGAAGTTTTAGACTCTGCAATAAAGCATGAAAAATAAATAAAATACATACAGATTGGAAGGAAGTCATAAAACTTTCTCTATTTGCAGTTTACACAATTGTCTATATGGAAAACCCTAAGAAGTCTACCAAAAGCTCCTTTAAGGAACAGTGAGTGTATTAGTCCACTAGGGCTACATAACAAAATACTGCAGACTGAGGGGCTTCAACCACAGAAATTTATTTTCTCACAGTTCTATAAGCTAGAAGTCCAAGAGCAAGGTGCTAGCAAGTTGATTTCTGGTGAGTCCTCTCTCCTTTGCTTGCAGATCACTGCCTTCTTGCTATGTCCTCACATGATGTTTTCTCTACACTTGCATTCCTGATATCTTCTCCTCTTCTTATAAGGACACTAGTCCTATTGGATTGGAGACCCACCATTATGACCTCATTTAACCTTAATTACATCCTTAAAGCCCCTATCTCCAAATCGAGTTAACCAGCTTCGACATGTAGATTTTGGGGGAAAAACATAATACTGAGTTTAATCACATTCTAAAATATAAGGTCAATACAAAAAAATCATGTATATTTATAAAGATAGTAGTAAACAATTAAAAACAAACAAGAAATTGTAAGAGCCCCTCCCAAAAAAGAGATATGTATAAATAATTTTAACAAAATGTACATAGAATCTATGTGCTGAAAACACTATAAGGCTGATGAAAGAACTTGAAGAAGACCTCAATATATGGAGAAACATACTATGTTCATGGATTGGTAGACTCAACAAGAAAAAGGCCAATTTTCCCCAAATCAATCTGTGCTTTTGATGTAATGTCAATCAAAACTCTAGCAGAATTTTCTGTAGATATTTGACAAACTGATTTTGAAATTCATATAAAAGGCAATGAAACTAGCATAGCCAAAAGAAAATTGCCTTTGGAAGAATCCCACTATCTAATTTTAAGACTTATAAGAATCAAGACAGTGTGGTATTGGCAGAGGGAGAGACACATAGATCAACAGAACAGAATAGAAAGTACAGAAATAGACACAAATCAATTTTTTTTGTCAAATGTGCAAAGGAAATTCAATGAAGAAATGATAGTATTTTCAACAAATTGTGTTGGCATTTATACACACAAAAACATGAACCTCAACTCTGCAGCTAGCTATAACCATTTAACCAGGTTTTGGGCAGTGGGATATAAGTAATTATTTCAAGATGAAGCTGTTGAGATCCTCCCAGTTCTCCAGCTCCTCTCCTGGAGGTGGTGCTGGCGAGCTACTTTCAACCACGAGGTTGAGGACAACTGGAGCAGGAGCCTTAACCCAAAGAACAACCACATGTTGAAGAAGGCAGATATGCTGGGCCAGTTGGAAACCTTGGTGAACTCATGAGGGGGTGCTCACCTTTCTGCCCTGGGCTGTTTACGTGAGGCAAAAATAATCTTTGAACTCATGTAGGCTAATACACTTGAAGATCTCTGTTATAACGAATATACATATGCATTGCAGAAAAGTATAAAGGGTAAAATAAAAGTCATTCAGGGTCTCACTACCCAAGAGAGACATACTTTGATCTCACCTTGGCCCTTTCGATATGCTACTAGGGTAAACTTAAAAAAAAAAAAAAAGTTGGCTGGGTGCAGTGGCTCACACCTGTAATCCCAGCAGTTTGGGAGGCCGAGGCGGGTGGATTACCTGAGACTGGGAGTTTGAGTCCAGCCTTGCCAACATGGAGAAACCCCGTCTCTACTAAAAATACAAAATTAGCTGGGCATGGTGGTGCATGCCTGTAGTCCCAGCTACTCAGGAGGCTGAGGCGGGAGAGTCACTTGAACCTGGGAGGTGGAGGTTGCATTGAGTCGAGATTGTGCCTTGCACTCCAACTCAGGTAACAAGAGCGAAACTATGTCTCAAAAAAAAAAAAAAAAAAAAAAAAAGTCAATGAGCTTGTCTAGCATTGTGGTAGATTTCTTGAAGAATCTTGGATTTGGGGAGTAAGGTATAGGAATCTATTTCCTTTTCAGCCCTTAGATTGCAACAACTCTCCCTGGAGATTGTGCCACTAACATGACTACTCAGTGCTAGAGTCAACCAGATTTTGACTGGCTGACAGTCAAGCAGCCAATCCTTGCTAATGACACGTGCCTACACCAAATCCAACAAGAGGAATGAGTATAATACAGTAGTTAGGAGCATGGTCTTTGGAGTTGAAAAGTCATAGGTTCAAATCCTAGCTTTGTTTCTTACCACCTGTGTAACTTTGGGTGGGTGTCTGAACTTGCCTGAATTTCAATTTCCTCTTCTTTAAAATGAGAATAGATAGTACCACCTCCGTCTTAAGCTTGTTGTGAGAATTAAAATCACATTGTTTGCCTCCTCTGTCGCCCATTGTGTTCATTCATTATAGTACCCATTCAAATGAATTTATTAAATATAAATTATTCACCTAGTGTCAGCTGAAAATGATGTTATCTGCCAAAAAAAAAAAAGAATTAAAATTTATTTTCTGGAAAAGACTGACTACATAACTTTAGTTCAAAATCCTAAATTTAGAGAGTTGACAACAAGATGAGCCAGGATAAGCTGACCTTTCCTGGTTGGTCTGCTGCAAGCACAGGATGGTGAGGGTTTGGGGTCACGAGGGTTTGGGGACTGTCATATTTTTAACAGAGCCCTTCATGGAGCTGAGTCTTTCCCCACATAAGCTCCTGCACTGGCATTCATTTAGTATAGGTGCTGAAAGCTCTCAGAAGAGCAGCAAAGACCTTGCTCTGGAAGGTCACTGGCCCCGTCACTTCAACATTCCTTTGCAGAAAAATTATAAATGAGTCATCGAAGACACTGAATCACATGGAAGAGACTTTCAAATAATTTGCACATTGAATAAAAAAACGCTGCCTTTACCTCATCCCCAGGATGAATTTTCTGGGCCCATCACTTTAAAGTGCATTGATAGAAATTATCAGAACTCAAATCATCAGGCAATTGTTAATTTCATTCAAATCCGAAGGTCAGTGGCACAATAGGGCTTGGCATGGGTTCTTGTGCTTCTTTCACGTGGCTCAGATTTCCTCATCATTCACAGCAGTTAGTGAAGCAGCTCTGCTGCAAGGAGGGAACGGGGTGGGGGCGAAGCGGGGGGAGCTGCCAGCTGTGGCATTGTGTGGACCAGGAGATATTTCCAATTAGGTGAGAGTGGGAGGTTGCCTCAAGAGAGATAGGAAGATGACTACTCCCATGCACTACAAAAGGGAAGAGAGTTTGACTCTCTAGGGAGAGTTCGCAGTTGAGAAATGGCTGCATTTCCATTCAGTTGCCTGACTCCCTGCAAAGGGTCAGAATACAGAACTTTTCTTCCCTGTGGCTGAGCTGAGGCTGAGCTGAAGCTGAGCACGGTGAGATCACAGTGGACGCTGCAGTTCCCAGAGCCCCCCGGCTGCTGCCTATCTCTGTACCTTTGCAGAGTCTCTCCCCCTGCCCTGGATGGGACCAACAGCGGATTAGACACTGCAGAAGAAGACGTGTGAACCTGAAGGTGAAGATGTAGCAAAAAACAAAACAAATAAAAAAAACAAAAAACTACCCAAAATATAGAACAGAAAGAGAAAAAAACTTTTTGAAATGAACAAAATATCAGTGACTTGTAAGACAAATCAGGCAGTCTAATAAATACACAGTTGGAATTCCAAAAAAGGGGAAGACGTAGAGGGGAAAATACATGAAGAAACAATTTTTTCCAAATTTTGCAAAAACTATAAATCTTGAGATGTATGAAGATCAACAAAGCCCAGGAGGATAAACACAAAGAACACTACACCAGGTGAACGTCATCATCAAATCCCCAAAACCGAGTCCTAGAAAGATTATCTTAGGGACAACCAGACAAAAAAATGACACTTTACACACAAAGAAACAAAGACAGGAATTGCAGTAAATGCTTAGTAAGAAATTATCAAAAACACAAGAGACCGGAACAAAGTATTTTAAGATGACAAAAAAGAGTCACCCTAGAATTATACACCCAGTAAATATCTTCTAAATGAAAAAAAAATTGAAGGCTTTCAGACAAAAAAAAAAAAAAGTAGACCTGCACCATGAGAAGTGGTAAATGAAGTCCTTCAAGGTGAAGGAAAATGATACCAGATGGGAACTTGGGTCTACACAAAGAAGCGAGAAGCAACAGAAAATTTAAATATGTGATAAATAAAAATACTCTAGACTGGACACCATGGTTCACGCCTGTAATCCCAGCACTTTGGGAGGCCAAGGAAGGAGGATTCCTCTAGCCCAGGAGTTCGAGACCAGCCTGGGCAACATAGGGAGATCCAATCGCTATAAAAAATAAAAATACTTTTTTCTTATTATAATTTTTTAAAATTCCTTAAAAGGTAATTGTTTAAAGCAAAAATAACAGCATATTGTGAGGTTTATGACAAAAGTGGAAGTAAATACATAATAATAACAGAAAAGATGTGGAGAAGGGAAGTATATTACAAGGTCCTTATATGTGAGGAGGTAAAATAGCTCCTTTTTTTTTTTTTTTTTTTTTTGAAACAAGGTCTCACTGTGTCACCCAGGCTGGAGTGCAATGGCACAATGACAGCTTACTGCAGCCTCAAACTCTGGAGCTCAAGAGATCCTCCCACCTTGGTCTCCCAAAGCACTGGGATTACAGGTGTAAGCCACCAGGCCTGGCCGATACGATATTAATTAAAGGTTGACTTTGATAATTAAAGAAGAATATGATAAATCCTAGAACAACACACAAAAACAAAATGAAAGATATAGCTAATAAGCCGATGGTAAAATAATGAAATAAATTCAATACAAAATCAGGAGGGAAAGAGAAAAACAAGTAAAGAAGAGATGAAAAATATTTTTAAAAATTAAAAACAAATAAGATGGTAAAATTAAACCCAAAATCACATCAATAATTATATTAAATATAGTCAACCTATTCTGTCTAGTACACAAACCACTAGCCACGTGGGGCTATTGAAGTTAAGTCAAGGCTGGGCGCAATGGCTCACGTCTGTAATCCCAGCATTTGGGGAGGCCAAAGCAGACAGATGGCTTGAGCCCAGGAGTTCAAGACCAGCCCAGACTCTACAAAAAAACATTAAAATATTAGCTGGGCACAGTGGCGTGCACCTGTAATCCCAGCTATGCTTGAGCTTGGGTTGGTGAGGCTCCAATGAGTCAATATCACACCACTGCACTGCAACCTGCATGACAGAGTGAGACCCTGTCAAAAAAAAAAAAAAAAAAAAAGAAAGAAAGCAAAGAAAAAAGAAATTAACTTAAACGTTAATAAAATCAGTTTAGTTCCTCAATCACAGTGGCCATATTTCAAGTGCTCAGTAGCCATCTGGTTAGTGGGTAGCATATTAGATGGAACATTTATAACGTTTTCATTATCACAGAAAGGTCTATTGAAAAGGGTTTGTCTAAGTATTCCAATTAAAAGCAAAGATTATAAGACTGAGTAAAAAAGCAAGAACTATTATTCAAGGGAACACACACACACACAGAGATCAAAAGTTAAAGAATATAGAAAAGCTGTACCATGTAAACACTATTCATAAGAAAGCTGGAGTAGTTCTATTCATGTCAGACAAAGACATTTTCAGACTTCCAAACAAGGCATAAACCAAGAATAAAGAGGAATATTTCAAAAATGATAAACAGATCAATTTAGCAAGAATACTTAACAACACTAAAAATGTTTGTACCCAATAGCAGAAATTCAAAACCCATGAAACACTGCACAGGATTTTCCTTCCTGCATGAAACAACATAAAAAACTAGACAAAATATGTGAAACAATGGTTTTCGAGACATTGGATTGGGCAACAAACAACAACAATCCTTGAGAGACAGGAAACCAATGAGGCGAGTCCTATAATTGCCTGTCTTACTGCCTGAAGAGGGTCTCCAGGCCCTGGTGCAGGGATGGGGCACATAGCTAGAACCCAATGGATTCCCTGAGTGGAAGAGATGGAGCTGATGGCCCAGGGAGAGGACAGAGGCGAGAGATTACAGGGCAGACTGCCAGAGAGGAGAGAGCTGCAGAGAGGACTCTGGAGGTCTGCAGGCTCCTCATCAACTACTGGTGAGGCTAGAGAAGGAATAGCCCAAAAAGATGAGGGGGAACATTACCTGGAGCTCACACCAGGCCAGAAATGGTGCTTATTCTAACCAGCCAGACAGAAAAACCTCAAATGAGAGAGGTGTTGGAGAGAACACTTGGAAGGGTCTTGTCTACACGGTGGGTAAAAACTAGCCCTAAAATGGTTTCACAGGGCTAGATATATGTCAAAATGTATCAGTATTAGATGTATTAGAAAAGAGGTAAGAAAATATATGAACAACTTTATGCTAATAAATTCAACAGTATAAATAAAATGGAAAAATTCCTTGAAAAACACAAGTACTAAAATTGTCTCAAGAAAAAAATAGACAATCGAAGAATTCTATGTCTATGTAAGCAATTGAATTCATAATTACAACATTCTCACAAAGAAAATCACAAGCACAGATGACTTTACTGGCAGATTTTCTGAAAGATTTAAAGAAGAAACACCAGTCCTACTCAAACCCTTTCAGAAATTGGGGGAAGGAACAGGTCCCAATTAATTCATGGAATCAGCCTTCTTACTTTGATACCAAAACGAGACAAAGACATTATTAGAAAAGGAAATCACAGACAAATATCCCTCGTGAACATAGATTCAAAAATTCTAAGAGAATTTTAGAAAATTCCAGGAATATATGAAAATAATAATACTTGGGTTTCATCCCAGGAATTCAATATTTAGCACTGGAAAATTATCAGTGTAAATTCACCATATTAACAAAATTAAAGCAAAACCAATAGATGCAGGAAAATTATTTGACAAAATTAAAAATCCAGTTAAGAAAAAACTCTCAGGAAACTAGGAATAGAAGACAACTTTCTCAACCTGATTAAAGGCATCTCTGAAAAACCTACAACCATCGTAGCAAGAGGAATGATGAATTCCCTCCCTCCTAAGCGCAGCAACCAGGCAGTATGTCTACTTTTAGGGGTTTATGCAGCATCATACTAGACGCCAGAGTCAGTGTATTAAGACAAAGAATAAAAGATATAAAAGGCGTACAGATTGGAAAGGAAGAAGTATAATTGTCATTATTGAGAAACAATATATTTATATACAATGAAGATTTTTAGAATCTGCAAAAAAGCTACTAGGACTGACAAATTAAAGTGTAACAGGGTCATGGGGTAAAAATCATAGGCCAATAAACAACATGAACTGTATTTCCATTTACTAGCAACAACTGAAGATTGAAATCTGGCTGGATATGGTGGCATGCATTTGTAGTCCCAGCTACTCAGGAGGCTGAGGCAGGAGGATCATTTGAGTCCAGGAGTTGGAGGCTGTTGTGAGCTATGATCGTACCACTGCACTCCAGCCTGAGTGACACAGGGAGACTCTGTCTCAAAAAATAAATTGAACTTTAAAAACAACACTATTTACAATATCACCAAATGACATACATAGCAATATGTTTAGACAAAATATATTAAGGCTTTACACACTACACTATAAAACATTGCTGATATAAATTAAAGGAGACCTAAATAAATACCTATACCACATAAATGGGAAAAAAGACTTAATATTATTAAGATGGCAGTTCTCCTCAAATTGATCTGTAGTCTCAATACAATCCTAATCAAGTTCTCAACAGGCTTCTTTTATAAATATTAGATAATTCTCAAATTTAAATGCAAAGAACCTAGGATATCCCAAGCTATTCCTTTGAAAAGGAAGAATAACATTAGAGTCTTCGCATTGACTGATTTAAAGACTCACTATAAAACCTACAGTGATGAAGACAATGTGAGACCAACAGAACATAAAAAAAAGTCAAATGTGGATCCACACATTAATTGATTTTTAACACAAGGGCTAAGATAATTGAACAGGAAAAAGAGAGTCCTTTGAACATACGGTGCTAGAACAACTGTATATTCATACTGAGGGAAGAAAATGAAGCTCGGTGCTGTCTCAGCATAAACAAACAACACTCAGAGTAAAACTCAAAAGTGGATCGCAGACATAAATGTAAAAGCTAAAATCATAAATATTTTAGAAGGAAATGTACGAGAATATCTTACTGATTTGGAATTAGACAACAATTTCATAGACAGGACACAGACAGCAATAACCACAAAAGGAAAAATTGATGTATTACCCTTAATCAAAATTAAAACTTCTGCCCATCAAAAGACATCACTAAGAAAATGAAAAGGAAAACTACAGATTGTGATAAAATGGTAGCAAAAACATTATCTGACAAAGGGCTTATATCCAAAAGAAAAAGCTTCTGTGATTCAGAAATAAAAGAAAAAGAACTCAATTTTAAAAGAGATGAGGCTGGGCACGGTGGCTCACACCTGTAATCCCAGCACTTTGGGAGGCGGAGGTGGGCAGATCACCTGAGGTCAGGAGTTTGAGATAAGCCTGGCCAACATGGCGAAACCCCATCTCTACCAAAAATACAAAAAAAATAGCCAGGTGGAGTGGCGCATGCCTATAATCCCAGTTACTTGGGAAGCTGAGGCACGAGAATCGCTTAAACCCAGGAGGCAGAGGTTGCAGTGAGCCCAGATGACGCCACTGCACTCCAGCCTGGACGACAGAGAAAGACTCCATCTAAAAAATAAAAATAAAAATAAAGAGATGGGAGCAAAACCTACACTTTGCAAAAAAAGATACACAAATAGCAAATAAGCTTGTGAAAAGATGCTTAACATATTAATAATCTGGAAATGCAAATTAAAGTTATAGCATGACAGCACACGACCACCAGAAAGGCTAAAATTAAAAAAAGGTGGATGATGCACGGTCCCCAATGACCCCCCTTCCTGGTACTCCCGTCCTTGTGGCGTCCCTCCCCTTGAGTATGGGTCGGACCTATGACTTGCTTCTAACCAATAGAATATGGCAAAGGGGATTGGACGTCACTTCCGTGTTTATATCACAGAAGACGTAACTTCCGTCTTGCCAGCCCAGTCTCTCTAATGACTATCTCCCTTCCCGGATGTGTAGAAGTAGGCTACGTTATGCAGCACCCCATGAAACAAAGACTTGAGTGTGACCACCAGGCAACATCTGGCAAGGAGCTGAGTTCCAACAGCGCACCAGGAAGTGAATCCTGACGAAAATCCCAAGAGCTTGGGAGTGAATCCTTCTCCACTAGAGCCTCAGATGAGCCTTGCCCTTGACCGAAGCCTCATGAAAGAGTCTGAAACCTTAGGCCCAGATAACCTGTGCCAAGATTCCTGACCTGCAGAAACTGCGGGTCATAAAGCATGTTCTTTAAGTCTCTACGTGTGTACTAATTGGTTATGCAGCTATAGATAAACCGGGAGATGGAACAATTGGAACTGCCCTACAGTTATGGGGGGGCATAAAATGGGACAAGCATTTTGGAAAACAGTTGGGCAGTTTATTATAAAGTTAAAGACACTTGCCCTAACACCCAGCATGGAGCTCTAGGTATTTACCTTAGAAAAATAAAACATGTGTTTATACAAAGATGTATACATGAATATTCATAGCAGTTTCATACATAATAGCCTATTAAGTAGAAAAACTCAAATGTCCATCCAAAAATAACTAAAGTGTGGAATATTCATACAGTAAAATTCTACTCAGCAATAAAGAGGAATGAGCCACTAACACGTTCAACAACATTGATGAATGTCAAAAACGTCATGTTGAGGAAAAGACCCCAGACATAAAAGAATATATTTTTATATTATTTCTAGATCTGTTTTCTACAATCGTAGATTAGATTTACGCAGAAAATAGATCTGTGGTCATCTAAAACTGGAGGTGTGAGATTAGGATTGACAGCAAAGGCTCACAAGGCTGACTTTTGGGGGTGGTGGGCAAGTTCTACATCTTGATTGTGACAGTATTTACAATCAACTGTCAAAACTCATGAAGCTGTTCACTTAAAGTTGGTAAATTATATTTTATGTAAATTTTTACTTGATAAAGTTTTTTTTTTTGTTTTGTTTGTTTTTTTTTTTTTTTTAATGATCTCAAGGTGGATTAGAGACTTAAACTGTAAAACTCCCAGGAGAAAACATAGAGAGAAGCCTTCATTATATTGGGATTGGCAATGATTTCTTGGATATGATGCCAAAATCACAGTACACAAAAACAAAAACAGAACACAGCAACCGAACAATTATTAGAGTGAAAAAGCAACCTATGGAATGGGAAAATGGGAATGCTGTTCTGCATAGCAATGCAACAACTGACAGAGTGAAAAGGTAACCTACGGAATGGGAAAATACATTTGCAAACTATGTATCTGACAAGGGGTTAATATCCGAAATTTATAAGGAACTCCTATAACTCAATAGTTAAAAAATGGAATAACTCAATTTAAAAATGGGCTAAACACTCGAGTAGTCATTTCTTTAAAGAAGGCATACAGATGGCCAAACGGTACATGAAAAGATGCTCAACATCACTAATCATCAGGAAAATGCAAATTAAAACCACAATGAAATGTCACATCACACTAGTTAGGAGGGCTATTACCCATCCCCCCCACCCCCCCACCTCCACCCCCACCCCCCCACCTCCACCCCAACCACCCCCCCCACCTCCACCCCCACCACCCCCAAAAAACACAAAGGTAAGATTGGAGAAATTAGAGCCCTTTTACACTGTTAGTGAGAATATACAATGATGCAGCCACTATGGAAAACAGTATCTTAATTCCTCACAAAATTAGAAATAGAATTAGTTTATGGTCCAGCAATCTCACTTCTGGGTATTTATCCAAAAGAATTAAAATTAGGATCTCAAAGAGATATTTGCACTCCCATGTTTACTGTAGCATTATTCACAATAGCCAACATGTGGAAACAGACTAAATATTCATCAATAGGTGAATGAATAAAGACAACAGGGTACATATGGACAATGGAATATGATTAAGCCTTAAAAAGAAGGAAATCCTGCCATATGCAACAACACGGGTGAAAGTGAGGACACTATGCCAAGTGACATAAGCCATCACAGGACAAATACTGCATGATGTCACTTAAAAAGGTATCTAAAATCGTCAAACTCTTATAAGCAGAAAGTAGAATGGTGTTGCCAGGAGCTGGGGGAAGAGGGACATCAGAAGTTATGACTTGATGGGTATAAAGTTTCAATTATGCAAGATGAGTAAGTTCTAGAGATCTGCTGTACAACATTCTGCCTGTGGCTCACAATACTGTGGCTTACACTCAAAAATTTATTAAGAGGGTAGATCTCGTGTTTCATGGTCTTACCACTTTTTTTTTTTTTGAGATGGAGTCTCGCTCTGTCACCCAGACTGGAGTGCAGTGGCGCGATCTCGGCTCACTGCAAGCTCCGCCTCCCGGGTTCACACCATTCTCCTGCCTCAGCCTCCCGAGTAGCTGGGACTACAGGTGCCCGCCAACACGCCCGGCTAATTTTTTTTTTGTATTTTAATAGAGACGGGGTTTCACCGTGTTAGCCAGGATGGTCTTGATCTCCTGACCTTGTGATCTGCCCACCTCAGCCTCCCAACATGCTGGGATTACAGGCGTGAGCCACCACGCCCGGCCCACAATTAATTTTTTTAAAATAAATCTTCCAATAGCCATTTGCTCAAGCACTATCTTCTACTGAACCTAGACCAGGTAGGTGTGTGTTGGCTGTGCAACCCTGAGTTTCCCTTTCGACTGCACTTTTTACACATCTGTGTCATGGACTGTTTAGTCATGGGTCTCTCTGTCTAAAATACAAGAATACAAGCCCTCTGAACCCAGGGGCTGCAGCCACACTGTACACCGTTGTCTCCTCAGTGCCGACAGTGCGTGGCCTGGGGCAGACACTCAGTAAATATTTGTGGAATAAATGAAACTATGTCGTTCTTCTGCCATTGTGTGGGGTTAGTCAGTCTTAGCTGAGCTATTTTGTGGTCTTTATAAAATTCCCCATTGAAGACTGTGCATTCCATCCTGACTGAGTTTCTACAGACTTACTGTATTTCTGTGCCAAGTTCACTCCAACAGACAACTGTGATCAAAACTATGATGCCAGAATTGGTTCAAACTAAGAAAACCATCTCCCCCGCTCATTTCTGTCTGGGCAGGCTACTCATGACACTTGACGAGTCCCAGCCTTGATTAAGAACAGCTGGACTGAGCTTCTTTTCGTGTTTCAGTTTCAGGGAATGGAGGAGGGTTCTTATCAGTTCTCTCAGGCGAGATTGGCAATTCTTTCCTCCGGGAACCCCAGAGCCCGCTGTTCTTACCTCTGGCCTAATATCAGATGATTGTGTTGTTGACCTTCTGATTAGATACACAAGCTGTATGATTTCTACAAAGGGAGAGTCAAAATCGCCTTTTAACAACTGAAACAGGAGACTATGGGGACTGGGGCACTGTTGGTACCGCCAGCCTCTGTCCCACGTGGTGTGACTTGATGGGAAGGGTTTTTCCATGAATGGCCCACACAGGCATGCTGATCGAAAACATATGTAAAATATACCCATTACATCATTCTTCCAGCCTGTGCTTTCCTGGGAAATCCCAGTGTAGTAAAGTTGGGAAATCTAACTGCTTTTCCACTCACACAGCACTTCACTATTCACATTGGCCAAGTAGGGGAGCCGCACTTGGCTTGACTCTCTCCCTGTGTTTCTGCACATAAAGGAGCAGATGTTAGAGTCCAAATGGTTGATTCATCCACAGACCCTAACACCTTAAGGTCACAGGTGAATAGAGAAGCAAGAATTAACAATTTAATGCTTTATTTCTAATACAATATGGAAGTTCAAAGTTAAATATCCGGCTGGGCACGGTGGCTCACGCCTGTCATCCCAGCACTTTTGGAAGCTGAGGCAGGTGGATCACCTGAGGTCAGGAGTTGGAGACCAGCCTGGCCAACATGGCGAAACCCCGTCTCTACTAAAAATACACAGATTAGCCGGGCATGGTGGCGGGCGCCTGTAGTTCCAGCTACTCAGGAGGCTGAGGGCAGGAGAATCGCTTGAACCCAGGAGGCACAGGTTGTGGTGAGCCGAGATTGCGCCACTGCACTCCAGCCTGGGCAACAGAGTGGGACTGTGTCTCAAAAAAAATTTTTTTTTCAAAAAAAATTAAGTATCAATCCCTCCTGTGTTTGAAACAGTTGAGAGATCCCCATTTCCTCCACTGTTCTCTGGGCAGTAGCACCACAGGGCCAGCTTGGCCCCTTCCCCATTCAGGGTGGAAAGTTATTCATCATTCCATCAAGGACACCTGAATGTTTACTTATTCTGTATTTCTAGAGCACAACCAAGGAAGGGGCTGCTTTGTGGATACTTAGGGAGGATGTGAAGGCCATGGAACAAGCGCTGCTGCTGTGCTAAGTAACCCTTCTTCCTTCCTCAGATCATTGACTGGGGCAGAATTGGCCCAGGCAAACAGCCATGCTGCATCCACTCACATTTCTCACATTTGTAATCAATGCTGCAAATTTCTCCAGAGTTTAATTCAAACCAAAATATGTGTGTTCCTATCTACTGTGAGCAGGGGACCAGACACACGCAAGAGTAGACTGAGGCTCCATTTTCTGGCCCGTTGCAAAATTTATTTTTCTATGCACTTGTCACGTGAGGGTCTTCACCTACTGTAAGATACGTTACACCTTCATAGAACTCAGGGCTAAAGGGGAGGTCACTTGAGGTGTCACAGCAACCGTGGAAAACTGAAAAGGCTTTACTAGGAATCATGTGGACCCAGTGAGCAGACATGAAGCAACTGTGAAAATCAAAGTCGATCTTAGTTAGGCAGCTCCGATGGGTTACACTTAGCGGAGCACTGCTGAGGCAGCTGAGGACAAGTAGACCCAAGTCTGCCCTCATGAAGCCTGATGCACGGATTTCACATTCAACGCCTACCCCCATCACTGGATTCCATCCAGATTAGACTGGCTTGAGACCAGTCCCTTTGTTCTTGGCTGCAACTGCACCGACCCAGACCCGTCCCGCTCTGAAACTGGCTGCTCTGCTTCCCGGCCCCCAAAATGGTTGTTCCCCAAATAGCCTTGAACTGAGGGGTTTCCTGGGATGCAGAGCATTTAGTGCTAAAAGCAGAATGTCCCAGGCAACCCTGGCTGAGTTGGTCACCTTACCTCCAAGTGAGAGATGACCTCACCAGGAAGGAAAGTGAAAGTGGAGAAACCAGAAGCAGTTTCTCACCCAGACTACTGCAATAGATCATGCAAGTTGGACAACCACCACTTTCCTGGCATACCTGTGTTCATACACAAATGTGATCGAGGGGAATTGCAGAGGCTGCAGTCTAATAAAATGAGCTTTTCACTAGACTGACATCCAGAGAGACAGCCATAACCCAACCACTGGTGACCTGATCTCCCCTCCAGATTCTTCCCTTGTGGCTACTCTCCTTCCACACTCATCCCCACATTTCAGGCCTGGGGCCTGCCAGTTCATGCTGGGCCCCAGACAATTGCCTAAATGGTTGCCTTTGCCTGTCCTGCCAGCAACTCACAGATACCCACTTCATTTCTGCCTCTGCCTCGGCCCCTGTCCCTGCTTCCATCCTGTGTCCACTGTCCCTGGCAGTAGGAGCAATAGTTAAGAGCCCAGAAAGTGTGGGCGTCAGATACCTGGGGTCTGGGTATTGCTTCTTTCCAGCAGGCACATGGCAAGTCACGCTCTTCAAGCCTCAGTTTCCTCATCTGGAAAATGAGAAGAATAATACCTACCTAACAGGGTAAGACGATATACCTGCATGAAGAGTGACACAGAAAAACCCTTAACTGATGAAAACACTCTAGTCTATTGCTTCCATTTGTTTACAAGCCTTTATGCTTTGGTCCTCATGTTCCTAGTGCCTGGCCTGAGATATCTGTTGAATGCAGGAGGTTTGCTGAAAAGACGAGGGTCCGGCTTCTTGTAGAACTGGTTACTGAGAACATCTGAATTAATCAGGATTCTCCAGAGGGACAGAACAAATGGGATATATGTATATATGAGAAGGAGTTTATCAGAGAGAGCTGGCTCACATGATTACAAGGCAAAGTCCCGCGATAGGCCATCTGCAAGCTGGAGAAAGAGGAGCCAGTAGTGGCTTAGTCTGAGTACCAAACCCTCAAAACCAGGGAAGCTGACAGTGCAGCCTTCAGTCTGTGGCCAAATACCCAGGAGCCCCTGGCAAGCCACTGGTGCAAGCCCAGAGTCTGAAGGCTAAACAACCTGGAATCTAATGTCCAAAGGCAGGAGGAGCAGAAGCAAGTGTCTGGCACTGGAAGAAGGAGGAAGCTGGAAGATTCAGCAAGCACAACCAAGCCATTTTCTTCTGCTTGCTTTGTGCCAGCTAGGCTGGCAGCCACCTGGATGGTGCCAACCCACATTGAGGGAGGGTCTTCCGCTCCCAGTCCACCCACTCAAATGTCAATCTCCTCTGGCAACACCCTCGCAGACACACCCAGAAACAATACTTCACCAGCCATCTAGGCAACCCTCAATCCAATCAAGCTGACACCTAATTATTAACCATCACAGCGTCCTTTCACTAGTCTTAGGGACAACTGCAAAAGTGACAAGCTGTGCCTTCCCAGCCCAGAGGGGTGAGTGACAAAGACATTCTCAAGCTCTCATGCCTCAGAGGGGAGAATTTGGCATATGCATAACAAAACTCTTCAAAATGGTCAATTTGACAATTGCACTTCTAGGAATTTGTGCTACAAAAATAATCAGAAATTTATACAAGCATGTCCATACAAAGTCGTTGGAAACAGTGTTGTTACCTGGAGTGAGAATTATAAGCACCCTAACTATCCACAGTGGTTGGATGACATGCCTAGGTAAGAGGTGCAGACAGGCTGGGAACCCAGAGTTTCAAGCCAGGCTGCCTGGGCCTTGCCAGCGGTGTACCCTGGGCAAGTACTTAGTATTTCTGTGCCTCTACATCCTCATCCACAAAGCGGGGCTAAGATGAGAAGCACAGGCATTAGAAAATTCCCTGATATGTATTAGGCCTTCAATACAAATTAGTTACTAGGATTATTCTCCTACTATTAACAGTTCTATTGTAGAAGGTGAATGACATGAGACATTTTCACAAATAATTTATTAATTTTTCTAAAACAGATATGAAAGTGGATGATTAGCATAACTCTAATTTAAATTCTAAAATGTAGCTTTTAGAAATAGAGGAATGTGGGCTGGGTGCGGCAACTCATGCCTGCAATCCCAGCACTTTGGGAGGCCGAGGAGAGTGGACCATGAGGTCAGGAGTTCGAGACCAGGCTGGCTAACATGGTGAAATCCTGTCTCTACTAAAATACAAAAAATTAGCCAGGCGTGGTGGCGTGCACCGTTAGTCCCAGCTACTCAGGAGGCTGAGGCAGGGGAATCGCTTGAACCTGGGAGGCAGAGGTTGCAGTGAGCCGAGATCACGCCACAGCACTCCAGCCTGGTGACTGAGCAAGACCCCGTCTCAAAAAAAGAAGAAAAGAGGAATACGTATTGTAATCAACAATGGTCACCTCTGGGTGATAGAGTTACAAGTGGCTTTTTCTTTTCTTTTGCTAATTTTCTGTGTTCTTATTTCCTGCGATGAATAGTTTCTTGTGGCTGGGTGTGGTGGATCTTACCTGTAATCCCAGGACTTTGGGAGGCTGAGGCAGGAGGATCGTCTGAGTCCAGGAGATGAAGACCAGCCTGGGCAACATAATGAGACCCTGTCTCTACTAAATAAATAAATTAATTAATTAATTAAATATAAAAATAAAAATAAAAAATAAAAAATTTGAAAAGAAATTTTAAAAATAGTTTCTGGCCACATTTATACCAAAAAGATAAGGCGGTGGTGGGACGATCTGCAGGAAATCTTGGTCCAGGAAGGGGATGTAGGTTCTAGTCCCTGGCGCATCTCCCCCTGGGAGCAAGTTCAGGCATGTCCTTTCCTCAGACATGGGGAATGAAGGCATGGGCCAGAAGCAAGCGTCTCTACGTTCCCTCCAGCTCTGAGTGCCTCTGAAGCATGTGATTCAGATGTAGGGACATGTTAGATGCTTGCTAGAGAGATAAAATAGAGGGTGAGCTGAAAAAAAATTATCTTTACATGAAGTAAATTAAATGGAAGCCAGTTTCCTCATAAAGGCCAATTCTGAACCCTATTAGTCATACATTAAGGCCTATGATAAGCCAGGCCACGCTCGTCTAAGTGTCCTGAAGCTAGTGATTACCTCCTTGGTGAGATTAGAGGAGCCACAAGAGGCCTAATTTCTGAAACATACCCTTTCTAACAACTTCTCAGGTGTCTTCAATCCCTGTGCTCTCAGTCCTTTGGGAAGACGTTATCTGCAAGAAGCTACATTAAAACTCAGATATTTCTTCCATGATTGACTTTACTCTGTGTTTATCTGGTCATATTTATCCTGGCCCCCTGAGTGGTGTCCACTTTGCAAGGCACTGGAGCCACAGAGCTGCTGAGGTACAGCCTCTGATTCAGGGAATTTGCAGCATGACGGGAGGAAGAGGTGAGGGAATAATGATTGCAGTCCTGTGTCAGGCAGGGGGAGGAGAGGATGCTGGGGAAGCAGGAGTCATGTGGGGAAGTGGATCTGAAAGGCTTCCTGGAGAAATCATGTCTGAGGCAGCCTAACCTAACAACAGAAGGCAATCACTCCTCCCCTAGACCAAGTGGGGGTTTCTCCAATATCAGATGAGTCCCAAACTGCTGGCAGGTAGGGTGATCCAGAGCCCCAGGAACTATGCAGCAAGGATATAGTCTCTCCCCACAGGTCCGACACTCCCTTTACCTACTGAGAGATGGATGTTAGGGGGACCGCGAAGGGAAAACCACAACATAATAAGTGGTCTGGCTCAGGAAGCCTCTTTGTGGAGGCACCAGGGGAGCTAGAGGGCATCAGTAGGTGGGACCCTACAATAAGCACCTGGCCTGGGAAGCCTCTTGGTCCCTGCAAGCCTGCAACTCCCCTCTCCAACCAAGAGACCCTCCAGCGCCTCAGGCTGGACCTCAGCAGGGACCCGGGGGAGCCTCAGCACACCAGCTATACAAAGCTAAAATGCCCAGAAAACTTAACTCTCATTGGAAGCACAGCCCTTAGAAGTAGGTCAGTACTCCCATGCTAAATCTAAACAGGGTGACTGCCTACTAAAATATAAGAGTTAAATATAACCAGAGTCTTCTAACATAATAGACAAAAGGTCCAGGACACAATCAATGTCACCTACTGTACCAAGAACCAGAAAAATCTCAGCTTGAGTAAGAAAAACAATGAACTGATTCCAACCCCATGATGAATCAGATGTTGGAATTTTCTGACCAGAAATTTAAAGCCACCTTCATAAAAATGTTTCAATAATCAACTACAAACTCTCTTAAAGTGAATGTAAAAATAAAAATCTCAGCAAAGAAATAGATGCTATAAAAAAAAAGAAACTCAGGGGGATTGGAGAGATATTGGTCAAAAGACACAAAATTTCAGCTAGATAGGAGGAAAGAGTTCAAGAGATCTATTGTACAACATTGTGACTACAGTTAATAACAATATATTATATTCCTGAAAATTGCTATGAAAGTAGATTTTAAGTGTTCTCACTACAAAAGATGGTATGTGAGGTAATGCATGTGTTAATTAGCTTGAATTAGCCATTCTACAGTGTATACATATTTTAAAATGTCATCTTGTACACAGTAAACATATATATACATATAAAATTTCATTTGTCATATAAGGAAGGAAGGGAGGGAGGGAGGGAAGGATGGAGGGAGGAGGAAAGGGGAAACCCAAATGGAAATTTTACTATAGAAAAATACAATAACAGATATGAAAAAGTTGCCTGACAATCTCAGTAGTAGAGTGCAGAAGACAAAGGTTAGAATCAGTGAACTAGATGACAGAGCAATAGAATTTACCCAATGAATAACAGAGAGAAAATAGCAAAGGCAAAAAAAAATGAAAAGAGCCTCATGAAAAAATGAAACTTAGTTGCATCATTGGATCTTCAGAAGAAGAAAAGAGACTTGGGATAAAAGAATGTTTGAAGGAATAATAGCTGAAAACTTCCCAAATTTGGTGGAAGATATTAAGCTACAGAATCAAGAAACTGAGAAAACCCCAAATAGGACAAACCAAAGAAATCCACGCCAAGATACATCACAATTTGATTTCTGAAAACTAAAGATAAAGAAAAAAAATCTTGAGAGCAACTAGAGAAAAATGATATATTACCTACAGGGAAGCATCAATTTGAATTTTTCATCAGAAACTATGGAGGCCAGAAGGCAGTGACACAACATTTTTCAAGGGCTGAAAGAAAGGAAGTGACAACCATGATTTCTATATGGCAAAACTGCCCTTATGTAATGAAAGGGGAAAATAAAGACATTCTCAGACAAAGGAAACTAAGATAATTTGTCATTAGCAGACCTATCTTCAGAGACTGACTAAAGAAAGTTCTTCAAATAAAATGACAGAAGTGGGAAGCCTGGAACATTGGGAAAACAAAAGGACAACAGAAATAGAATAAATATGGGTACATACTATAGATAATTCTTTTCCTGAGTTTCAGAAATCATAATTTGATAACTGAAACAAAAGTTATGACAACATCTAATACTCAGGCCAATGATATTTCAATGTGGGGAAGGTAAGGGGACCTGAAAGGAAATAAGGTTTCCACACTTCACTTGCAATGGAAACATTGATACAGTAGGCTAAGATAATAACCAGAGTGACCACTACAACTATACAGATATGCTCAAAAAAACTATAAATAAATCAGAATGGAATCCTAAAAATATTCACATAATCACAGGAAAGCAAGACATAGAGGAATAAGAACCATAGGAAGCAAATTAAAAACAATAATAAAATGGTAGACATAAGTGCTAACTTGTCAATAATTACCTTAAATGTAAATAATCTAAATGTACCAATATGAAGACAGATTGATAAAGTGGCTAAAACATCATGACCCAACTATATGCTGTTTACAAGAAACACACTTTAAATTCAATGTAGGAAAAAAAGCCCTGAAAATGGAAGGGACCCACTTCAAGTCACATGGCCAGTTAGCAGGGCATGGACTAGGATCTGGGTCTCTGCTGCCCACACACCCAGCCCAAGCACACACCGCCCCGCTCCAACCCATTTCACCCTACCGTCCCCCTTGTCTATACTCTGGAAGTTCATTTCCCCTTGCATGTAGCAGGAGTGAGGATATAGGAGGTGGTCCTTTACCTTTAATGAGAATTGAAATAGAGAAATATCTCACATGAGCAACCTGGCTGCAGCTCCTTTTCATCACCCTGGAGTATTCTTGTCTAGCAGAACTTTTCTTGCTAGTATCATGTTGCTGTGTTGGATCTGCACCCTCCCTCATCCTCTGACTCTGCCCCTATAATCTCTTTGGTTATTTCAGAGATGACAGTCCCTAGGTGACAGGCTCAAACTTGAAGCAGCTAATCATCCTTCTGACAACTAAAACTGCTGCATTGTCTGATGTTAACATGTTGTGGCCTCTGTGGCAGGGGGATGCAAAATGGCATCTCCCAGAATCACTTTCCCTATGCAGTTGCAGGGTAGAGTCTGCCACTGAGAGGAGCAGGAGGTGGAGAGGGAGTTATTCTAGGAGGAAGTTACAGGCAGATGTGTGGGCAGCCAGCAGGTAGGAGGTTCATGGCAGCTTCCAGGTAAGCATCACCTGCCTGAAAAATGTAGGCAGTGGACCTAGTAGGTGGCAGCTTCTTTAGATGCTGCAGGCTTGGTGGTCTTCAGAAGCTTCTTGGGGTTTCTTGGGACTTGTAGGGGCTTCCCAGTGAGTTCCTTTTCCCCGGTTGTAGTGCTGCAGGTTGAGATTTTGGAGATTGGCTTCTCTTACCTCCACTCTCCAGCTCTCCCAATGATTGTAAAAGCTCTTATGTTCTATGCAAAAGCTCTTCATTTTGCAGCTGTGACTTCTGCTTTCCTGAACTGTGGAGCCACTCAGACCATTTACCAAGTATTTCTGTCTTTCTTCCTTCTGGGCTCAAGAAGGGATTGCCTGGCTATACAAGTTGTGTCAGCCACTAAACTTCAAGGGCAAAGGATGTATGCCCCCTGATGACTTTTTTTTTTTTTTTTTTTTTTTTTTTTTTTTTAGACATAGTCTCTCTCTGTCACCCAGGCTGGAGTGCAGTGGTACGATCTCGGCTCACTGCAACCTCTACCTCCCAGGTTTAAGCAATTCTGTGCCTCAGCCTCCCAAGTAGCTGGGATTACAGGCTTGCGCCACCATGCCTGGCTAATTTTTGTATCTTTAGTAGAGATGGGGTTTCACCATCTTGGCCAGGCTGGTCTTGAACTCCTGACCTCATGATCCACCTGCCTCGGCCTCCCAAAGTGCTGGAATTACAGGCGTGAGCCACCACACCCAGTCAGATGTATGCGCCATCTGAGAAGTTTTAAGAGCTGTTGCATCTTTCACCACCTTCCCCTTCCTCTACATGCTCTGACAGAATCTCTATCATTATGACCCTCACTGCTGCCCCACATTGAACATATAGCATGAGTGAGAAAGCAACTTGCCATGTCGTTGAGATGTGGGGGTTATTACCATAGTGTCCTCTTGCTTGACCTGACAACTATGGAAACAAAAACAAATATGGAGACAGACTAAGATAGTAGTGCAGATATTTCACTTCACTATATGATTATTATACAGTATGAAGTTGGCATGTCATCTCAAACTGTTGCCTCAATGAGAAAACTGAAAGTGAATGTATACATCTCATAAAAGACAACAACAAAAAAAGTGTACAGAAACACAGTTTCTCAATTATTCTACATTTAGAAGAGTGGAAATTTCAGATTCATGAATGTCTTTTCTCCATTCATTCAAAACGTATTTGTTGTGCAATACCTATGAGTCAGGTACAGGGTTAGATACTGAAAATAGAAGATGAAGAGTTCCTGTTCTCAAAAGCTTGTCATCAAACTCTGCAGATGGTATGAAACCACGTCAAAGACAATGTGATAAATGGGAAGTAATAATATTCCCCCATTTCTCTAGCACTTACCATGCACCAACTCTATGCAAGCCATTTTATACACTTTATCTCATTTCAACCCACCCCAGCCTTACTAATTGGGAGTTATAATCTCAGTATCAGACTGGAGGGAACTGAGGCTCAGAGAGGGTAAGTAACTAACTTAAGGTTACCCAGGTGGTAAGTGGCAGAGCCAGCATGCAAGCACAGATTGGCAGATCTCTAAAGCCTAAGCTCCTTTCAACAGTCACGACATGGTATTAGAACAGAAACGTGGGCATGGTACCAAAGGAACTGAGACGGGGCCCACTGCTGTTTGGGGAGTATTAG